>NC_053028.1:704751145-704884883 GCF_003073215.2 Triticum urartu
GGAGATAACATGACTTCTCCCCTATTTTAAAAATGTTCATAATGTGCAGAATATTATTTCCAGTTCATCTGATAAGTTCTGGTAATTTTTGTGATCTTCAAAGTATATTAATTGTGTGTTATTTTACTGTTTGTGTGGCCTTTTGCATCAAAATGAATTTCCAAAATTGCATTAGTATTCGAACTAGTGTTCCTGTAGTTTATAGCTGTAGAGCTATTTTTATTGTGTGTCTAGGTATTTTTATTTAGAATTTATACTGTGTATTTTATTTTATTTATTTTGTTCTGTTGCTGTAGTTTTTGTTTAAAAAAAACACCAGCTGGCCAGCCAGCCAGCCAACGCCGCAGCCTAGCTCCTGCCGCAGCAGCCCACTTCCCGCGAAGCAGTACGCAGCAACGTCGCTCGCACCCGACCCGCGCCCGATCCACCTCGCCTGCAGCCACTGACCGTGGGCCCCGTACCCCTGTTTCTTACCCGAGCTGAACACCGCTCGACCGCCGCGCGCACGCACGCTGAGGCCGCGCCCGACTCGCGCTCGCGCCCTAGCCAACCCAGCAAGCACCCGACCTGCCATGTGCGAGACCAAAGCCCTAAGGGAGACCCCGTAACCCTCGTTTCACTCTCCTGCTGCTGCACGAGCCGCCTGGGGTGTTTTGGATCTTGCTGGAGTAGCTCGTGGCCGCCGTCGTTCACCGCCTCCTTCCGCCACCGTAAGGACACCTAAGGCCACTCTATTTTGCTCCGTTCAACTTCCCCATCAATGGCGCACTTTTCTGACACCTTGTTGTCGCCGGAGACACAGCCGAACGCCGCCGCCACCGTCGTCCGCCGCCGCCGGAGCACCGAGGTTCACGTGGTCGCCGCCGCCCGCAGAGCACGCCCCACCGCCATCCGACTTCACCACCACCTCCGCCACTCAACGCTGCACCCCTCCGTACCTTCGTTTTCGCCGGAGCACCACCGGAGAGCCGCCGCCGCCGACACCCAAGACCGCCGCCACTGGTGACACGTGGCCACGTGCTACAGTAACGCATGAGCAGATCAGGAGTTTTCTGCTGTTCTTTTTGTCTTTTTCAGTTTTTCACCAAAACTTCTAATTGCTATAACTTTTAGTGTATAAGTCCAATTTAGGTAATTCTTTTTCCTATGCACTCACAAAAATCAGCACATTATCACATTACCAACTTTGCACATGTTTGCTCTGTTCAAATTTGAATTCGTTTGAATTTGAATTAAACCTTCCGGAGGCCGTAACTTCCCAACACTTTAACGAAATTTAGTGATTCTTTTTGCATTGTGACCTAGTGCAATTTAGGTGATGTTGAGATTCTGTTGTTGAGTTTTAAAAATGATTTTCTTGTTGTTGGTTTTGTTTTGGTTCTTTTCGTGTTCCGATAATTGATTCGTTGAATTGTGTGAAACGTGCAGATTGTCCGGAGTGCGACATGAGCTATTGTCAGGAGTGTGACTTTCTGAACCAGAACCATGGCAAGTTACATGTTGATCATCCTTTACCTATTGTTTTCTATGCATGTAGTTATATCACACTATGAATATATGCATGTATAGGAATACTATATTATTTTTGCTATGCTGATGAGCTATCTTCCCGTCTTTGCAAGTCGTGGTAGTGGTAGGTTGCTATGCTTTGTAGACGGGGGTGGTTCGTGTATTCATTGAGTTTATGTGAGGATTATATATATTTAACAAATTGAGTAGTAACTCAGGATTTAACTCACCTCTGGGCGGAAGTGGTATTGCTTGGTGTTGAGGGAAGGCATCATGGGGTCTTGCACCTTTTCTAAGGCTATGCGCTCATGAGAGTGCACCCTAAGTGGAATGTCGCCCAGGCTCAAAAAGATTAGACAGACTTAGTGACTAGTAGCTTCCATGTGCGGCCACTGGATATATGGGCTCTGGCTTAGTTGATCAGTTGTTGGAACCCTGGCCCAGACAGTGTCGACAGATGTAGCATATGTAGGCGGGATGTGGCCGTCAGGTGGTCAAGGGAACTTCTTCTGAAAGACTTCGTCTCAATCTTCGGGTTGGGTCCAGTGGGTAAAGCGTACTAAACTCTGCAGAGTATTAAAACTAATCATGATTAGCCATGCCCCCAGTTGTGGGTAAATTTGAGCCACTATGCCATTACAGTTGTTGGATGATCTTGACATATGTGACACCTAATAAATTTGTTGGGCAACTTAATAAAGGGTTGGTTGGAGTTGATTTTTGCCAACTCAACCTTATGTATTTAATTGTAGTAATAAAAGAACTAAACAAACTTTGACTATTAGGTAGTTATTAGGATAAAATCAGCTTTCTGCAAAAATAAACCCTCAAGCCTTCCTTTTGTTATACTATGCATATACATGTAGGTCTGCTATATTATTACTCCTGTGTAACTTGCCAATACATTCAAAGTATTGACCTATATGGCTGCAACGTCTCATGTTGCAGGATATTCAGACGAAGAGTAAGGTACCGTTAGGGTCGCGAGTCTGCACTCAGCATCGCCAGTGTGCTATGATGGGACTCATCGTTATTTTCTGCTACTTTCCGCTGTTTGCTTGAATAAAGCTAGCCAAGTGTTATGCAGATTGTTTTATTTTATATATTCTGGATCATACGATGTAATAAATGATGCACTTGCTATTATGGTATTCATCTATACTTTGTGTACTAGCGAGTTCGATCCAGGGACTAGCACGGTAAGCATAGAGACTCAAATCCTTCAAGGTTTGGTCGTTACAGATGGTATCAGAGCAGTGTGTTGACTGTAGGACGTGACCCTAGAAAATGGATTAGAAAAGCCATAGGAGTGAAAATTATTTTATAAACTAGCTATACTTCTTGCTATTTATTAGTAAATCCCTCAAATATCTTGACCAGTTAAGTAGGAACTAGTGCTGAGACCACCATTCATGTTTGTTTTATATTGCAACGTTATCGTGTTAGCGTATCTGATTATGTCCACTTTTGTGGTATGAAGATACTAGATTGTTTGCTTGATTGGTAATTGTTTGTTAAATTGCTTAGTGTCGAAATTATTCGACTATATATATATATTACCATATTGTTTGTTGTTTGTTTCTTGGTGTTATTCGTTGTTGTGTTTTGTTGGCTTGATCATAATATCCATATGGGTAGAATATATTTATATATACATAGATTTTGGCCCTATTATATCTATAACTCATCTATGCTTGACCACCAGATGCCGCCGAGGCGTGATACTAGACGCAATACTGCAGGAGGAAACAACAATGGCAATGGAGTACCACCATACATACAGCAGGTTATTGAGGGACATGCCCAGTTGATCCAATTGATTACTCAGAACCAGAAAAACAACAATAACAACAACAATCCGCCACCACCGCCACCTGTGGATATGCTTACCAGGTTCTTGAGGTTGAATCCTCAGAGGTTCTCCAGTTCCCCTAAACTATTGTGGCTGATGACTGGCTCCGTGCAGTCAATAGGAACCTGGAGACGGTTGGATGCACTGATGCAGAGAGGGTGAGGTTTGCCTCACATTTGTTGGAGGGTCCTGCTGCAGCTTGGTGGGACAACTACTTGGTCACTTTTCCATTCTGCACATGTGTCTGCTGGTGCTATGAGTCTAAAAAAGAAGGAGTTTCGCAGTTTGCGCCAGGGGGGTCGCACAGTTAATGCTTATGTGGAGGAATTTAATAATCTTGCACGTTATGCTCCTAATGATGTTAACACTGATGCAGCTAGGGAGGAGAAATTTTTGAGGGCCTAAATGATGACTTGAGCCTTCAGTTGACAGTGGCCACTTTTAGGAATTGTCAGGACCTAATTGATAAGGCCATTGTGTTGGAGGGAAATCAACATGCCATAGAGAATCGCAAGAGGACGTACAACAACAATAACAGGTATAATTCAGGACCACATCAGAAACCACACACTTCATATCATGGTAATGGAGGTAATGGACATAATCATCATGGAGGTAATGATCATAATCATCATGGAGGGAATGGCCACAACCATAATGGCCACCATCATCATAATGGGCACAAGAGTAATAATGGCAATGGAAGAGGTAATGGTAATGGTAATGGCAATGGAGGGAACAATAACCAGAACCACCAGGTTACACGTGCGCTAAGGGATTTGAGTCAGGTGCAGTGCTTCAGTTGTAAGGCTATGGGGCACTATGCCACAGATTTCCCCCAGGCGAAGAACTCAGGATCCAGCAAGCCAAACCCCTTCCAAAAGGGTCATGTAAATCATGTTAATGTGGAGGAGGTTTACAATGAACCTGATGCAGTGATTGGTATGTTCTTGATTAATTCAGTACCTGCACTTGCTCTTTTTGATACTGGTGCATCGCATTCATTTATTTCGAGGGTATTTGTTGATAAACATGGATTGCCAACCAAAACACTTAGTATGCCTATTAGAGTGAGTTCCCCAGGAGCTGAGATGACAGCAGGTGTTGGTTGCCCTCAGTTGACTTTGTCTATTGGAAAGCATAATTTTCCTACGGATTTGATTATATTGAAGTCACAAGGTCTGGATATTATTTTGGGTATGGATTGGTTGCAGTTATATAAATGTCGTATTGATTGTGCCAGTCGATCTATTACTCTCAGTGCACCAGGAGGGAAGAGGATCAAATATGTGTGTAAGTATAGGTGTAATCAGGTGCAGGTGAACTCTCTTAAGGGGGGTAGCCTGGAAGAGGTGCCAGTTGAAACGCCCTCGATGCAGCTATAGCTCCCACGTGTCGAGGCACGACTTAGAGACATAACCGCATTGAAAGCAATGTCGCAAGTTAGGCAATCATCACAACATCCCATGTAATATATGATAAAAAGGGGAGATACATAGTTGGCTTACACTCGCCACGTCACATCAAAGTATATAAATAACATCCATCATACAAACACTCATGGCCCGACTACGGCGCCAAAATGGAAGAAAACCCAACATGCGACAAGGCCCGAATCAAACCCAACTAGGCACCACTACTGATCATCAGGAAAAGACACGTAGTAACGGTGAGAGTCCTCGTCGAACTCCCACTTGAGCTCGTACTCGTCACCTGGAGCGGAATCACCTGGACCTGCATCTGGATTTATAGTAACTGTGAGCCACAGGGACTCAGCAATCTCGCACCCTCGCGATCAAGACTATTTAAGCTTATAGGATTGGGTAAGGCAAATATAGGTGGAGCTGCAGCAAGCGACTAGCATATATGGTGGCTAACTTATTCACAAAAGAGAGCGAGAAGAGGAGGCAAAGCACGAGCGAGAAGCTAGAGGAACAACCTGCGCAAGCATAACTCCAACACCGTGTCCACTTCCCGGACCCCGCCGAGAAGAGGCCATCACGGCAACACACTCAGTTGATTCATTTTATCTAATTAAGGTTCAAGTTATCTACAACCGGACATTAACAAATTCCCATCTGCCCATAACCGCGGGCATGGCTTTCGAAAGTTCAGTCCCTGTAGGGGAGTCCCAACTTAGCCCATGACAAGCTCTCACAGTCAACGAAGGAATAGACCTCTCCCAAGATGTTCCGATCAGACTCGGTATCTCGGTAACTCAAGACACTTCGACAGTTTAAAACAAGACCAGCAACACCGCCCGAATGTGCCGACAAATCCCGATAGGAGCTGCCCATGTCTCTTTCTCAGGGCACACTCAGATGAGACTAGCTATGAGTAAAACCAACCCTTAAGTTTCCCCGAGGTGGCCCCGCAGGCAGCTCAGTTCGGACCAACACTCAGGGGGGGGGGGCGGGGGGGGGGGGGGGGGGGGGTTAAAATAAGATGACCCTCGGGCTCTGGAAACCCAGGGGAAAAGAGGCTAGGTGGAAAATGGTAAAACCAATGTTGGGCATTACTAGAAAAGCTTTAATCAAGGCGAAATATCAAGGGGTTCCCATTATAGCCCAACCGCGTAAGGGACGCAACAATCCGGGAACATAACACCGATATGACGGAAAGTAGGGCGGCAAGAGTGGAACAAAACACTAGGCGAGAGGCCGAGCCTTCCTCCCTTTACCAAGTATATAGATGCATTAAGATAACATAGCAATATAATGATATCCCAACAAGTAAATAAATGTTCCAACAAGGAACGGCTCCAATCTTCACCTGCAACTAACAACGCTATAAGAAGGGCTGAGCAAAGCGGTAACATAGCCAATCAACGGTTTGCTAGGACAATGGTGGGTTAGAGGTTCAACATGGCAATTGGGAGGCTGTCAAGCAAAAGGTAGGCATCGTAGCATTGGCATAGCAAGAGCGAGCAAACTAGCATAGCAAAGATAGTAGTGATTTCGAGGGTATGATCATCTTGCCTGCAAAGCTGTCAGAGTTGACTGGATCCTCAAAAACACACTCAACGGGCTCCTCGTTAGCGAACTTGTCTCCCGGCTCTACCCAACAACACAAACAAGCAACAAGGATACAATCAACCACGTGCAAGGGCAACAATAATATGCAAAGACGGTATGCTATGCGGGATGCGATGCGGGATGCAAAATGCAAGACGTGACAGAAAATGCATGAATCTGGCCTCAACTTGGAAAACCAAGTGTGCCACTGGATAGAGGGGAAGAAATCACCTGAAAACAATATAAAGATCATAGGAATCGGAGCTACGGTTTGGAAATGGCGAGCGTTTTACGAAACGAACCGATCTGCGATATACAGCAAAGAGGCTCCTAAATGCAATGAAATGAACATGCTACAGCCACCAAACATGAAACCAAAATACATGGCAGTGATGTACACAAGATGCTTAACAAAACACTAGCACTGAGACATAGGCAAATTCATCAATTAAGAGGTTCAAACAAGCATGGCAAAAACGCAAACGCAAAACAGATTCCAGACTTAGTGAAATTAACACTAGCCTGAAATTTCAGATCACGAAGCCCTCTTCGGAGCAGCAAAACAACATGATAGATGACCTGAACATGACAAGTAAGAACATGGCATGGAGCTACTCAACAAGCTTAACAAAACACCCAAAGTGACCTGGGGCCAAAAGGGTTCACAAAATACTCTACCGAGCTCACGAACATAGCTCGAACACAAACAGTTTTCAGACTTAGTGAAAACTGAGACATGCCGAAATTTAACTCGCGAAGGCATGTAAACGAGCTCGATGCACTCACTACGGTGCAAGTAATGGCAAGGCAAGCATATATCCAAAAAGAAGGCACAATATTCTAGCTACACATGTCAAGAACAAAGGCATAGCATGCATGGATCACTAACAATAGCACCGGCAAAATCGCAAACGAGTTGACGATCTGCCCAGATTAACAATGAAGCAAAAGTTGAGCTCGATTGAGTCAACCTAGAGCACTCCATATATGCAAACAAAGACATGGATGGATAGAGCATAACATAAATATCAAAACTCCCTTACTGATCGTCCTCAAAAGAGGCACGGATCACTAGGAAACAAGCTGGACATATGGCATCATGAACTAAAATACCCCAGACTTGGTGAAAATCACTAAGTCCCTGAAATCTGCAATCTCAGGTGCCTCTCTTTGCAAGCTTGCACAAGAAAACACACACATCCTAAAAATGCATGGGTGGCACCTCTGGAAATAAGACAAAATGCTTAACAATTCATCCCAAAGAGGCACAGGCATATCATGCACGGATTAAACATGGCAAAAATGACAAAAGTGCATGATGAACTAACGGATCTGCAATTTAACTCACGAAGCCTCCTTCTAACAGCATTCTGGGCATCAAGATGACCTCAAATGCAAAAAAAATGCAATGGAATGAAATGATGTACTAGTCGAGGCGAAGATTTTGATATATTATATGTCCAAAACGAAGCTACGGATGCGGAGATACGAGCAGTCAAACATAGCATAAAAAATCTGGAGGGAGAGGGAAAAAGTCAACCCCCTAGGGTTTACTGTTCACGCGCGGATCTGGATCTGGGCTCGCCGGGGCACGGACGCCGAGGATCACCGGAGAGGCGCGGGGCTCGCCGGGGAGAGGGGCCGCGGCCGGGGTTTCGGCCGGCGACGAGGGGGCGGCGAGGAGGCGGCGAAGGCAGCGGTGGTCCGGGCGGCGAGGGACTCGGCGGCGGGGACGGCGAGCGTGGCGCGGCGGCCACCGGCCGGAGTCGGCGAGGAGCGCGGTGGCCGGCCGGCTATGGCGCGCGGCGGCGGCGGCCGTCGCTGGAGAAGAAGGCGGCGGGGAGGCGGCGAAGGCGCGCTGGCTGGATGGGCCGCGGGGGCCGGCGCTGGGCCTCGGTCCCGCGTCGTTGGCGGCGGCGATCTGGTCCCGCGGGGACACGTGGCGGCCCGGGATTGGCGGAGGCGGGCGGCGGCGGACGTGTCCGGCCAGGGGCGGACGTGTCCGTCGGCGGGATGATGTTTTTTTTTTGAGGAGGACGGGGAGAAATCTGAGATTTGGAATGGGGGGGTGTATATATAGGCATAAGTGGAGCTAGGAGAGTCCAAATGAGGTGCGGTTTTCGCCCACGCGATCGTGATCGAACGCTCTAGGACTGGGTTTTGGGCCAAATTTGGGGGGTGTTGGGCTGCAACACACACGAGGCCTTTTCGGTCCCTCGGTTAACCGTAGGAGTATCAAACGAAGTCCAAATGAACCGAAACTTGACAGGCGGTCTACCGGTAGTAAACCAAGGCCGCATGGCAAGTCTCGGTCCAGTCCGGAAATGTTTGAACCCCACACACAAAAGAAAGCTAGAAATGGCCACCGGAGGAGAACGAAGCGCCGGAATGCAAAACGGACAACGGGGAAAATGCTCGGATGCATGAGATGAACATGTATGCAAATGCAATGCACGAGATGACATGATATGAGATGCACGAAAAAGAAAACAACACACGGAGACAAAGACCCGAACCCGAGAAATAAATATAACTTAGCGCCGGAGACGGCAAGAGTTGGATACAAATATGGAAAGTATATCTGGGGCGTTACAACACTCCACCACTACGAAAAGATCTCGTCCCGAGATCTAGGACTGAAAGAACTCCGGGTACTCAGAACGGAGGTGATCCTCGCGTGTAGCTTCACTGGTCGGAATGGTGGACCACTTGATTTGACTTGTTGCGAGTTCTGCGTTCAGTCTCTTCAAGAATGGAAACTGGGTGCTCACGATAGAGAGATCTTCTTGGAGCTCAATGTCCTCGAAGTTGACGGTGCGTTCAGGCATCTTGAGCACTTTCGGAGTTGGGAGACATGGAACACATCATGAACATTGGCAAAGTTTGAAGGAAGCTCGAGCTGATAGGCGAGGTCGCCTCTCTTGCTAGCAATCTTGAAAGGCCCGACATATCTGGGGGCAAGCTTCCCTTTGATACCGAAGCGACGAGTACCTTTCATAGGAGAGACGCGGAGGTAAACATGATCTCCGATCTCGAAAGCCAAATCACGGTGCTTACTATGTCATAGTAGCTCTTCTGGCGGATTGGGCTGCTTTGAGGTTATCACGAATGACCTTGCACATTTCTTCTGCCTCTGTGATTAGGTCATTACCCAGCAGCTGACGTTCACCGGTTTCAGACCAGTTGAGAGGGGTACGGCACTTCCTGCCATACAGAATTTCAAATGGGGCCTTGCCCGAACTTGCTTGAAAACTGTTGTTGTATGAGAATTCAGCATAAGGAAGACAGTCCTCCCACTTCATGCCGAAAGAAATTACGCAAGCCCTGAGCATATCTTCAAGAATCTGGTTGACACGCTCGACTTGACCGCTCGTTTGAGGATGGAAAGCAGTGCTGAAGCGGAATGTGCTGGTGCCCATGGCCTTCTGAAAAGAATCCCAAAACTTGGAGGTAAAGATGCTGCCACGGTCTGAAGATATCACTTGAGGAATACCGTGCAGAGAGACAATGCGAGAGGTATAGAGTTCCGCCAATTGAGCTGCAGTGATCGACTCTTTGATAGGCAGAAAGTGAGCCACTTTGGTGAGCTTGTCGATGACAACAAATATAGCATCATTGCCACGCTTGGACTTTGGAAACCCAGTCACGAAGTCCATTTCAATGTGGTCAAACTTCCATTCTGGAATGGCAAGAGGTTGGAGGAGACCTGCTGGCCTTTGGTGTTCTGCCTTCACTCTTCTGCAGACATCACATTCATTCACGAATTGAGCGATCTCGCGCTTCATTCGAGTCCACCAATAAGCTTGCTTGAGATCCTGATACATCTTCGTACTACCAGGGTGGATGGAGAGGAGAGAGTTGTGAGCCTCGTTCATGATCACTTTACGAAGTTCACCTTTGGGCACAACAATCGATCCTCGAAGAAGAGAGTGTCCTTGTCATCAAGTCGGGTAGCACTTGTACTTGGACTGACTCTTGGCAATACCAATCTTCACCTTTTTCACCATAGCATCAAGAAGCTGGGCTTGGCGAATCTGGTCTTCCAAGGTAGGAGAAACTTGAAGGTTGGCGAGGAAACCTTGAGGAACAACTTGCAGATTCAGTTTGCGGAAAGCTTCACAAAGCTCGGGTTGATAAGGCTTGAGAATCAGACTGTTGCAATATGCCTTTCCTGCTCAAAGCGTCAGCAATCACATTGGCCTTGCCTGGAGTATACTCAATACTCGGATTGTACTCTTGAATCATTTCGACCCATCGAGTTTGCCTGAGGTTGAGATTAGGCTGAGTGAAGATGTACTTGAGACTCTTGTGATCAGTGAAAATGTCCACTTTTCTTCCCAATAGAAGATGTCTCCAAGTCAAAAGAGCATGCACAACTGCCGCCAACTCGAGATCATGAGTGGGTAGTTCTTCTCATTAGGCTTCAACTGGCGAGAGGTATAAGCAACAACTTTCTTCTCTTGCATCAAAACTGCGCACCAGACCTTGGAGAGAGGCATCACAAAAGACCTCGTACGGCTTGGATTCATCAGGCGGAGTCAGAACTGGAGCAGTGATCAACTTCTCTTTCAAAGTGTTGAAAGCAATATCACACTCCGGAGACCAAACGTACTTGACGTGCTTCTGAAGAAGATTTGAGAGAGGCTTCGCGATCTTAGAAAAGTTTTCAACGAATCTTCGGCAATAGCTTGCGAGACCGAGGAAACTGCGGAGTTGCTTCACGTTCTGAGGAGGTTCCCAATTCACAATTGCAGACACCTTCTCAGGATTCACGGCAATGCCCTTGGCAGAGATGATATGGACCAAGATAAAGAACCTCATCGAGCCAAAATTCACACTTGGAGAACTTGGCGTAGAACTGATGTTCCCTGAGCTTGTCAAGAACCAAACGCAAGTGCTTGGCATGATCTTCCTTGTTCTTCGAGAAAACCAGAATGTCGTCGAGATAGACCAAAACGAAGTCATTGGTGTAGGGGTTGAAGATGAAGTTCATCATGCGAGAGAACGTCGGAGGAGCGTTGGACGAGGCCAAAAGACATGACAGTGTATTCATATGAACCAAAGCTTGTCCTGAACGCCGTCTTGGGAATATCTTGCTCACGAATACGAATCTGATGATAACCCATACGGAGATCAAGCTTGGAGAATACTTGAGCACCCTTGAGTTGTTCGAACAGCTCATTGATGTTGGGAAGTGGGTATTTGTTCTTGATGGTCTTCTTGTTCACTGGACGGTAATCAACACAAAGTCGGACTCGATCCATCCTTCTTCTTCACAAAAAGAACACCACAACCCCACGGAGAAGTACTAGGCCGGATGAGACCCAATCTTTCTTGCTCATCGAGTTGTTTCTTCAACTCCTTCAACTCTTCGGGGCCGAGCTTGTAGGGACGTTTGCACACAGGTTCCGTACCGGGCTCAAGTTCAATAACAAATTCAACCGGCCGGTTTGGAGGCATCCCTGGGAGTTCTTCTGGAAACGTCTTGATACTCACAAACAACCGGAATCTGCGAAATAGCATCCAATTCACCCTTCTCATTGAGAGAAAACAACCGGATGGTATTATCCCGAGCGGCAAAGACAATGACATCCTCAGACGAATGAGTCAGTTGAATCTGCCTGGCTGCACAATCAAGCTGAGCTTTATGTTTAGAGAGCCAGTCCATCCCGAGAATAAGATCGATATCCGAGTTACCAAGAACCATTGGAGAAGCAGAAACTTGA
Organism: Triticum urartu; assembly: GCF_003073215.2. Classification (NCBI taxonomy): domain Eukaryota; kingdom Viridiplantae; phylum Streptophyta; class Magnoliopsida; order Poales; family Poaceae; genus Triticum; species Triticum urartu. Next base: position 704,763,247 of record NC_053028.1, read on the forward strand.
AATCGCCCATCGTGATAGTGACATCTGGCACCTCCAGACTTGCACTCAAACGTTTGCCAGGAGAAACGATATCCATTTGTTTACCCAAATGAGAAGAAACGAACTCATGCTTGGTAAAAAATGGCTTTGACATGAAACAATGCGATGCACCCGTGTCAAAAAGAAACTTTTGCGGAATATCATTAACAGGAAGTTACCCATGATGACATCTGAAGAATCCTCTGCCTGAGAGCTGCATTCACATATTTGACCTTGGGTGCTTGGGATTATGCTTGACCACAGCTGTACTTGCCGATCTGACAGGGAGGAGGAGGAAGACGCCTCTGGTTGGTACACTTGTTGGCATAGTGACCCTTCTGTTGGCACTTGTTGCACGTGACCTCTGAAAGCGGACGGTGATACGGAGCACTCGATCTTGGAGGTTGAGACGAAGACTCTTGTTCTGAAAGCCTGGGTTGGGTGGGTGGGAAGAACCACTGCCACCTTTGCTCTTCTGCTGATACGGCTGACGGAACGGAGGAGGAGGAAGCCAAAACTTCTGCTGCTTGGCCACTTGAGTAGAGGAAGAAGAGTAACATCTCTGGCACGCTTCCTGGAAGCATCACACCTCAACTGAGCAGCCTCTTGCTTCAGTGCCATGTTGTAGAACTCATCGTATCTCAACGGCTCGAAGAGGACAAGAGCGAGCTGAATTTCCTCACGAAGACCACCCCTGAACTGATAGATCATGCTCTTCTCATCAGGAACATCCTGCTTGGCAAAACGGGCGAGCTTCTGGAACAACTTGTTGTAGTCATAGACAGACAAAGAGCCTTGCTTCAGATTGCGGAATTCCTGACGCTTACTTTCAACCACACTTTGAGGAATGTGATGAGCGCGGAAATCCGACGGAAATCATCCCAAGTGATCAGACGTCCACCTCTGGAATCCTTGTACTGCTGGAACCACTCTGCAGCCTGATCTTTGAGCTGGAAAGAAGCGAACTTGACGAAATCTTCAGGCCTGACGTTGCTGCATTCAAAATGCTTGCCCAGATCCACTAAGCCAATCGTCAGCATCGGTAGCCTCAACACAATTGCTGAACGTCTTTGGACCATTTGCGAGGAACTGGTTCAGATGTAGCAAAGTGGTGCTGATTGTGCCTTGATTCCCTTGACTGCCTTGATTGCGCTCTTGGAGGATTTGCATGATCAACTGTGTGTTTGCATTAGTAGCGGCCATCACAGCTTGCCATGCTTCCGGAGGAGGCGGAGGTGGAGGCGGGTCAGGATTCGGAGTCGTGCGCGTTGGAGGAGCCATCCTGAACAGGTTGACCACCATTAGCACACAAATAGACAAATATTGAAGCTGAATCCAACGGAATGAAAATTGCAACATAAAGTCTTCACATCCGAACAAAATGAACGAATGCACTTCTCTTGAAGTGGTCACATATTCCTAAATTGCGAAGCCACGAAGAATCAGGTAGAAGGGGTACAACAACGAGGGATGGAATCAACATATGACGTCGAAGCAAAACGAATGCCACAACTCGAAATAAAACCAAGGGTTGGCTTGCGGAATAAGCCGGAACAAATACATGATAGAAATTTCGGGGATACAGGGGAAGCATAATATCTCACCCAAACTAGCAAATCCTACATCCAGCTGTATCCATCCTTCAACACATAACCAAGAAAACTTCGGAAACCATCTACCTCAACCTTCGAAAAGCATCCGTTATACAAGTTATGGCGATACTCCCGAACTCCCGCCCCAGTACTGGGTGGCGTCGAGGTTATCTCACCAACGAACTGCATAAAAGAGATTTTCGATGTCGGCGAAAATATCTCAAGTATTCCAGAATTGCAACGATAAAATTATGATGACAACACCTCAGAGCTCAACTCCCCGGGACACTTCCACTAAACCCCTGACAGGAGGCACCAAGACAATGTTCTCATCATAAGCCATCGGAACGATTCCAAGATACTCGCGTGATCCTAAAAAAAAATTTAGTGAAATTTGAGAAGAGAAGAGTCAAAACTCTACGTCAGGATGCCTTACCAGAGCGATGAGGAGACTGGGAAGTAAAAAGGATTCCTAAGCTCTCCGATATATAATTCCTAAGGACTCAAAACATTTTTCTAGACACAACTCGGCTGCTAAAACGATCAAGCAATGGGGCTCCTAAGGTCGGGGAAGGCTCTGATTACCAACTTGTAATGCCCTCGATGCGGCTATAGCTCCCACGTGTCGAGGCACGACTTAGAGACATAACCGCATTGAAAGCAATGTCGCAAGTTAGGCAATCATCACAACATCCCATGTAATATATGATAAAAAGGGGAGATACATAGTTGGCTTACACTTGCCACGTCACATCAAAGTACATAAATAACATCCATCATACAAACACTCATGGCCCGACTACGGCGCCAAAATGGAAAAGACCCCCAACATGCGACAAGGCCCTGAATCGATAACCCCAACTAGGCACCACTACTGATCATCCGGAAAGGACACGTAGTATCGCTGAGATTCCTCGTCGAACTCCCACTTGAGCTCGTAATCGTCATCTGGAGCGGGAACACCTGGACTTGCATCTGGAGTTGTAGTATCTGTGAGCCATAGGAACTCAACAATCTCACACCCACGCGATCAAGACTATTTAAGCTTATAGAAGGTTAAGGAAAGTGTAGGTGGAGCTGCAGCAAGCGACTAGCATATATGGTGGCTAACTTATACGCAAAAGAGAGCAAGAAGAGAAAGCAAAGCACGAGCGAGAGTCTAGAAGAACAGCTTGCGCAAGCATTACTCCAACACCGTGTCCACTTCCCGAACTCCGCCGAGAAGGGGCCATCACGGTAATGCACACGGTTGATACATTTTAATTAATTAAGGTTCAAGTTATCTACAACCGGACATTAACAAATTCCCATCTGCCCATAACCGCGGGCACGGCTTTCGAAAGATCAATCCCTGCAGGGGGGTCCCAACTTAGCCCATGACAAGCTCTCACGGTCAACGGAGGAATAGACCTCCACCCAAGACACACCGATCAGACTCGGTATCCTGGTACAACAAGATGATTCGACAGGTTAAAACAAGTCCATCAACACCGCCCGAATGTGCCGACAAATCCCGATAGGAGCTGCACATATCTCTTTCTCAGGGCACGCTCGGATAGGTCAAGCTACGAGTAAAACCAACCCTCGAGTTTCCCCAAGGTGGCCCCGCAGGCTGCCTGGTTCGGACCAACACGCAGAGGAGCACTGGCCCGGGGGGGGGGGGGGTTAAAATAAGATGACCCTCGGGCTCTGGAAACCCAGGGGAAAAGAGGCTAGGTGGAAAATGGTAAAACCAATGTTGGGCATTACTAGAAAAGCTTTAATCAAGGCGAAATATCCAGGTGTTCCCATTATAACCCAACCGCGTAAGGAACGCAAAAATCCGGGAACATAACACCGATATGACGGAAACTAGGGCGGCAAGAGTGGAACAAAACACTAGGTGAGAGGCCGAGCCTTCTACCCTTCACCAAGTATATAGATGCATTAAGATAACATAGCAATATAATGATATCCCAACAAGTAAATAAAAGATGTTCCTACAAGGAACGGCCTCCAATCTTCACCTGCAACTAGCAACGCTATAAGAGGGGCTGAGCAAAGCGGTAACATAGCCAATCAACTGTTTGCTAGGACATGGTGGGTTAGAGGTTCAACATGGAAATTGGGAGAATGACAAGCAAAAGGTAGGCATCGTAGCATTGGCATAGCAAGAGCGAGCAAAACTAGCATAGCAAAGATAGTAGTGATTTCGAGGGTATGATCATCTTGCCTGCACAGTTGTCAGAGTTGACTGGACCCTCACAAGCAAACTCAACGGGCTCCTCGGTAGCGAACTCGTCTCCCAGCTCTACCCAAACAAGACAAACAAGCAACAAGGATACAATCAACCACGTGCAAGGGCAACAATAATATGCAAAGACGGTATGCTATGCGGGATGCGATGCGGGATGCAAAATGCAAGACATGACAGAAAATGCATGAACCTGGCCTCAACTTGGAAAACCAAGGGTGCCACTGGATAGAGGGGAAGAAATCACCTGAAAACAATATAAAGATCATAGGAATCGGAGCTACGGTTTGGAAATGGCGAGCGTTTTACGAAACGAACCGATCTGCGATATACAGCAAGTAGGCACCTAAATGCATGAAATGAACATGCTACAGCCACCAAACATGAAAACAAAATACATGTAAGTGATGTACACAAGATGCTTAACAAAACACTAGCACTGAGCCACGGCAAATTCATCAATTAAGAGGTTCAAACAAGCATGGCAAAAACGCAAACGCAAAACAGATTCCAGACTTTGTGAAATTAACACTAGCCTGAAATTTCAGATCACGAAGCCCTCTTCGGAGCAGAAAAACAACATGATAGATGACCTGAACATGACAAGTAAGAACATGGAAAGGAGCTACTCAACAAGCTTAACAAAACACCCAAAGTGACCTGGGGCCAAAAGGGTTCACAAAATACTCTACCGAGCTCACGAACATAGCTCGAACACAAACAGTTTTCAGACTTAGTGAAAACTGAGACATGCAGAAATTTAACTCGCGAAGGCATGTAAACGAGCTCGATGCACTCACTACCGTGCAAGTAATGGCAAGGCAAGCATATATCCAACAAGAAGGCACAATATGCTAGCTACACATGTCAAGAACAAAGGCATAGCATGCATGGATCACTAATAATAGCACCGGCAAAATCGCAAACGAGTTGACGATCTGCCCAGATTAACAACGAAGCAAAAGTTGAGCTCGATTGAGTCAACCTAGAGCACTCCATATATGCAAACAAAGACATGGATGGATAGGGCATAATATAAATATCAAAACTCCCTTACTTATAGTCCTCAAAAGAGGCACGGATCACTAGGAAACAAGATGGACATATGGCATCATGAACTAAAATAGCCCAGACTTGGTGAAAATCACTAAGTCCCTGAAATCTGCAATCTCAGGTGCCTCTCTTTGCAAGCTTGCACAAGACAACACACACATCCTAAAAATGCATGGGTGGCACCTCTGGAAAGAAGACAAAATGCTTAACAATTCATCCCAAAGAGGCACAGGCATATCATGCACGGATTAAACATGGCAAAAATGACAAAAGTGCATGATGAACTAACGGATCTGCAATTTAACTCACGAAGCCTCCTTCTAACAGCATTCTGGGCATCAAGATGACCTCAAATGCAAAAGATGCAATGGAATGAAATTATGTACTAGTCGAGGCGAAGATTTTGATATATTATATGTCCAAAACGAAGCTACGGATGCGGAGATACGAGCAGTCAAACATAGCATAAAAAATCTGGAGGGAGAGGGAAAAAGTCAACCCCCTAGGGTTTACTGTTCACGCGCGGATCTGGATCTGGGCTCGCCGGGGCACGGACGCCGAGGATCACCGGAGAGACGCGGGGCTCACCGGGGAGAGGGGCCGCGGCCGGGGCTTCGGCCGGCGACGAGGGGGCGGCGAGGAGGCGGCGAAGGCGGCGGTGGTCCGGGCGGCGAGGGACTCGGCGGCGGGGACGGCGAGCGCGGGGCGGCGGCCACCGGCCGAAGTCGGCGAGGAGCGCGGTGGCCGGCCGGCTATGGCGCGCGGCGGCGGCGGCCGTCGCTGGAGAAGAAGGCGGCGGGGAGGCGGCGAAGGCGCGCTGGCTGGATGGGCCGCGGGGGCCGGCGCTGGGCCTCGGGCCCGCGTCAGTGGCGGCGGCGATCTGGTCCCGCGGGGACACGTGGCGGCCCGGGATTGGCGGAGGCGGGCGGCGGCGGACGTGTCCGGCCAGGGGCGGATGTGTCCGTCGGCGGGATGATGTTTTTTTTGGAGGAGGACGGGGAGAAATCTGAGATTTGGAATGGGGGGTGTATATATAGGCATAGAGGGAGCTAGGAGAGTCCAAATGAGGTGCGGTTTTCGCCCACGCGATCGTGATCGAACGCTCTAGGACATGGAGCAGAGATTGGTGGGTTTTGGGCCAAATTTGGGGGGTGTTGGGCTGCAACACACACGAGGCCTTTTCGGTCCCTCGGTTAACCGTAGGAGTATCAAACGAAGTCCAAATGACCCGAAACTTGACAGGCGGTCTACCGGTAGTAAACCAAGGCCGCATGGCAAGTCTCGGTCCAGTCTGGAAATGTTTGAACCCCACACACAAAAGAAAGCTAGAAATGGCCACCGGAGGAGAACGAAGCGCCGGAATGCAAAACGGACAACGGGGAAAATGCTCGGATGCATCAGATGAATATGTATGCAAATGCAATGCACGAGATGACATGATATGAGATGCACGAAAAAGAAAACAACACACGGAGACAAAGACCCGAACCCGAGAAATAAATATAACTTAGCGCCGGAGACGGCAAGAGTTGGATACGAATATGGAAAGTATATCTGGGGCGTTACATAGGAATAGCCCAACGGATTGATAGGAAAGAATAACTTTGAGGTGGTTTCGTACCCTACCATAATCTCTTCGTTTGTTCTCCGCTATTAGTGACTTTGGAGTGACTCTTTGTTGCATGTATAGGGATAGTTATGTGATCCAATTATGTTAGAACTGTTGAGGGAACTTACACTAGCGAAAGTATGAACCCTAGGCCTTGTTTCCTATCATTGCAATACCGTTTACGCTCACTTTTACCATTTGTTACCTTGCTGTATTTATTATTTCAGATTACAAATACCTTTATCTACCATCCATATACCACTTGTTTCACTATCTCTTCGCCGAACGAGTGCACCTATACAATTTACCATTGTATTGGGTGTGTTGGGGACACAAGAGACTCTTTGTTATTTGGTTGCAGGGTTGCTTGAGAGAGACCATCTTCATCCTACGCCTCCGACGGATTGATAAACCTTAGGTCATCCACTTGAGGGAAATTTGCTACTGTCCTACAAACCTCTGCACTTGGAGGCCCAACAACGTCTACAAGAAGAAGGTTGTGTAGTAGACATCAGTAATGAACCTGAAACTAGTGGTAATGTTAATGATAATGTTCATGATGATGCTCAACCTAGTAATGATAATGACATAGAAATTGAACCTGCTGTTGATCTTGATAACCCACAATCAAAGAATCAACATTATGATAAGAAAGACTTTGTTGCTAGGAAACATGGTAAAGAAAGAGAACCATGGGTTCAGAAACCCCAGCCTTTTCCTCCCAAACCATGCAAGAAAAAGGATGATGAAGATTTTTAGTGCTTTGTTGAAATGATTAGACCTATCTTTTTGCGTATGCGATTAACTGATATGCTTAAAACCAATCCTTATGCTAAGTACATGAAAGATATTATTAAAATAAAAGAAAGACATCGGAAGCTGAAATTTCCACCATGCTTGCTAATTATAATTTTAAGGGTGGAATACCAAAGAAACTTGGAGATCCAGGAGTACCCACGATACCATGCTCCACTAAAAGAAACTATGTTAAAACTGCTTTATGTGATCTTGGAGCCGGTGTTAGTGTTATGCCTCTCTCTTTATATCGTAGACTTGATTTGAATAAGTTGACACCTACTGAAATATCTTTGCAAATGGCTGATAAATCAACTGTTATACCTGTTGTTATTTTAACGGACCTTGTTATTCTTGATATTCCCGAGGATGATGGTATGTCTATTATTCTTGGAAGACCCTTTTTGAATACTGTAGGGGCTGTTATTGATTGCACTAAAGGCAATGTCACTTTTCATGTAAATGGTAGCGAGCATACATCACACTTTCCGAGGAAATAACCTCAAGTTCATAGTATCAACTCTATTGGAAAAATTCCATCAATTATATTTGGAGGTTTTGAATTTCCTCTTCCTACTGTCAAGAAGAAATATGATATTCTTCTTATTGGGGATGTGCATATCCCCGTTGAGGTAACATACTGTTATTCGAAATTTCTCCAGTTCCATGTTATTCGGAATGAGTTCGTTAACAAGACTTGATCAACCTTGTTAGTGGATTCCTTTTGATGATCATGAGATGGATGAAACTAGAAGGCACAACCTTCTGTACCCCACTTTTACTTTCTGTTATTTATATTAAATACAATAAAAATAAATATTTTTCTGTCTGTCATCTGATTATCTGTGCAATATAATAATACCTCGAAAATAAAAGTTCCCCAAATGCCCTGATATTTAAATATGATTTTTTCTAGAATATTTGAGGATTTATGGAACTGAGAACACACCAGGGGGGTCAACCACCTGCCCACGAGGGTGGAGGGCGCGCCCACCACTCTAGGGTGCGCCCCCTGCCTCATGGGCCCACGGTGGCCCTCCTACACATATTCCTGCACCCACACACTTCATCTTCCTCCCACAAACACGAATATCCAGCTCAAGCACGAGTTCTAGCTCATCTTGCTGCCATTTTCGATCTCCTTCCTCAATGCACCTCTCACAAAACTGCTTGGGGAGATTGTTCCTTGGTATGTGACTCCTCCATTGGTCCAATTAGTTTTTGTTCTAGTGCTTCATTCATTGCAAATTTGTGTTGCTTAGGTTGCATGTCAAATTTATATGGTCAAAACTAGTTTTGATGCATGATATAGGCCCTAGGCACTTGTAGGAGTAGTTGCTATCAATATTATTGAGTTTGATTTGCTTTTATTTTGAAGTTACTAAAAATTTTCAGAATTTTTCAGAGGAAGAAATATTCTTAGGAAAATGTTCCATGGTGGTTCTTCAAGGAAGCAAGGACCCAGGCTTGCAATGCGTGATGCTGATGAAGAGCCACCAAGAGATGCTCAAGTGCGTCCTTGTGAATGGCCTTCTAAGAACTTTATGGATCGAGCGGGAATTAAGGAAGAATTTAACGCATATTTGCGTAACGCTGATCTTGTGAGCTTCGAGGAAGAGAAGTGCAGGCAGTATCACTATCTCACCAGTACCTTTGTGAGGAGGTTTGAATTTTCAACTTCACGTAATTCTCCAACTGTTTTGTTTGATCTTTATGATAAATCTTACACTATGTACTTAGAGGATTTTACCACTGCTTGCAAACTTCCACAATGAAGTAGTATAAGGGGTCCTCGCAAATCTGAATTTAGAGATTTTCTTGCTAGAGTAACTGTGGGAGAATCTAGAGATATTACACAAGCTACCATAGGGAGCATTCACTTTCCTGCTATACATTATTTTGCTCTCTTCATAGGTAGATGCATTAATGGTAAAGATGAGGTGTGGGAGTCCTGGATTAGGGGGTCTCCGGACACCCGGACTATATCCTTTGGCCAGACTGTTAGACTATGAAGATACAAGATTGAAGACTTCGTCTCGTGTCCGGATGGGACTCTACTTGGCGTGGAAGGCAAGCTAGGCAGTACGGATATGGAAATATCCTCCTTTGTAACCGACCTTGTGTAACCCTAACCCTCTCCGGTGTCTATATAAACCGGAGGGTTTTAGTCCGTAGGACACAAGAACTAGAACATACAATCATACCGTAGGCTAGCTTCTAGGGTTTAGCCTCTCTGATCTCGTGGTAGATCTACTCTTGTACTACCCATATCATCAATATTAATCAAGTAGGACGTAGGGTTTTACCTCCATCAAGAGGGACCGAACCTGGGTAAAACATTGTGTCCCCTGCGTCCTGGTACCATCCGGCCTAGACGCACAGTTCGGGACCCCCTACCCGAGATCCGCCGGTTTTGACACTAACATTGGTGCTTTCATTGAGAGTTCCTCTGTGTCGTCGCCGTTAGGCTTGATGGCTCCTACTATCATCGATAGCGATGCAGTCCAAGGTGAGACCTTTCTCCCCGGACAGATCTTCGTGTTCGGCGGCTTTACACTGCGGGCCAATTTGCTTCGCCATCTAGAGCAGATCGAAAGTTACGCCCCTGGCCATTAGGTCTGGTCTGGAAGCTTAATCTACACGGCCAATGTCCGCGGAGACTTGATGTTTGACGGATTCGAGCCTCTGCCTTGTGCGTCACGCGGTCACGATGAGTACGATTTAGCTCTACCATCGGACAATGTTTAGGAAATTGCATCGGCAGCCGCTCCGACCCTCAATGCGGAGCCAGTTGCGCCTTCCGCGGACGGGTGAGTGGACCCCGCCATGGAGGCCTTACCCTCAGCGGCGATCGAGCCGAATATCGGCCTTACCTTGCACGAGAGCCGTGTTGATAAACTGCCGGATCCTTCTCCGGCCACGGACTCCGAACCGCCTGCACTCGTTCCTATCGAATCTGATCGCGCGCCGATCATGGAGTTTACCTCCACAGATATTTTTCAGCACTCGCCCTCTGGCGACATACTGAACTCGTTAAGGTCTCTCTCCTTATCAGGATGATCCTGGCCAAACCATGTCCGGCGAGACTGGGATGCGGACGACGATGAAATTTGTGACCAACCCACCACCCACTTAGTAGCCACTGTCAATGACTGAGCTGACATGCTCGACTTCGACTCCAAAGACATCAATGGTATGGACGACGATGCGGGAGTCGAAGAGGAACCACTGCCTACAGGGCACTGGACGTCCACCTCATCACATGACGTATACATGGTGGACACACCAAAGGAAAACGACGACGAGGAATGGAAGGACGCAATGAAGGCTTATCCCCTCGAGAAGCAGTCAAAGCGGCGGCATGAGCGCTGCCCCAAATCCTGCCTCGGCAGAAATAACGATCATACAGACCCAGCGTTGGAGCAGGGCGAACCACTGCCGGACCAAGGCAATATGGTGAATCAAACCGAACAAACCGATTCTGTCAAAGATAATAGTCCGGATGACATAACACCGGACAGGCACCCAGAGCAACAGAATGCCCGTCAAAGGCTCGTTTCCACCGCGAGGAGTCTAAAAAAGCAGAAGCAAAGGCTCAAGGCTGCACAGGGCACGCTCCAAATCAGATGGAGTAAAGTACTCAACACAGCAGCGAAGTATGGTGGTAATCGCCCCACCAAGAGCTACCCGAAACGGAAGTTGCTACCCGAATTCGATGAGGAGGCCCTAGATCCCCCGCAACCAAAAATTAAAACAGCCACCCGGTCGGATAGACGACCTCACGGTCAACATGGAGCGGCAAGCAATGCCGCACATAAGCCAATACGCGATCCATGCGAGGGCTCGCATCAAAAGGACGAAGCAACTAGATCCATCTATGGACCACGTAAGCGCGCTCCAGCATACGATGCAACACACCAAACATCCGAACACCATGGCACGCCTAGATACAGGGGCGCCACACACCCCCTATGTTTCACCAATGAGGTGCTGGACCATGAATTTCCAGAGGGGTTCAAACCCGTAAACATAGAGGCATACGACGGAACAACAAACCCTGGGGTCTGGATTGAGGACTATATCCTCCACATCCATATGGGTCGAGGAGATGATCTCCACGCCATTAAATATTTAGCCCTCAAACTCAAAGGGCCAGCTCGGCAATGGCTTAAAAGCCTCCTCGAAAACTCCATCGGAAGCCGGGAAGAGCTCGAAGACGCTTTCCGGGCAAATTTTCAAAGGACTTATGTCCGACCTCCGGACGCGGACGATTTGAGTCATATAACTCAACAGCCCGGAGAGTCAGCCTGAAAGCTCTGGAATAGGTTTCTTACTAAAAAGAACCAAATAGTCGACTGTCCGGACACCGAAGCCTTGGCAACTTTTAAGCATAGCGTCCGTGATGAATGGCTTGCCAGACACCTCGGCCAAGAAAAGCCGAGAACAATGGCAGCATTAACAAGCCTCATGACCCGCTTTTGCGCGGGTGAGGATAGCTGGCTAGTCAGATGCAGCAGCAGCGACCCTAGTACATCCGAAGCTAGAGATGGAAATGGGAAATCACGGCGCCAAAACAATAACAAATGCCGGAATAAAGAAGACAACACGAAGAGCACGACAGTAAACGCCGGATTCAAAAGCTCTCGGCCAAGTCAGCAAAAGCCGCCTTTTAAAGGCGCCAGAGATGAACTGTCCAGCCTAAACAAAATTCTGGACCAAGTATGTAAGATCCATAGCACCCCTTGTAAACCCGCTAATCATACCCACAGAGAATGTTGGGTCTTCAAGCAGTCCGACAAGCTCAACGCCGCACATAAGGGGGAGGATAGACCAAGCGAAGATGAGGATGAACCTCCCAAGGAAGACACTGGGAACAAAAGAAGTTTCCACCAGAAGTCAAAACAGTCAAAGTATTACACGTGATCAAGGGAAGCAAAGCGGCCCTCCCAGATAAAGACGCCCAAGGGCCTCTCACCGCGAAATCCTGCCACTGGTCGTCTCAACCGATCACTTTCGACCATCGTGATTACTCAGCAAGTATCCGGCGGGCAGGATGGGCTGCCCTGGTATTAGACCCAATAATTGACGGATACCACTTTACACGAGTCCTAATGGATGGTGGCAGCAGTTTAAACCTGATATACCAGGATACAATCCGCAAAATGGGGATAGACCCAACGAAAATTTGCCTCAGCAATACTACCGTTAAAGGAGTAATGCCAGGCCCAGGGGCTCATTGCATGGGCTCCCTGCTACTAGAAGTTATATTTGGCTTCCCCGATAACTTCCGTAGCGAAAATTTAACCTTCCACATTGCTCCGTTCCAAAGTTGCTATCAAGCACTACTTGGACGCGAAGTTTTCACTCGCTTTAATGCAATACCGCATTACGCTTCCCTCACGCTTAAGATGCCCGGTCCACATGGCATCATTATAGTAAATGGAAATATCGAGCGATCCCTGCACACCGAGCAGGGTGCGGCTACCATGGCAGCCGCACACTAAAACGGCCTCGCCAACTAAAATACCCGAGAGGTCGTCAAGACCACGGACACGGTTAGACGAGTCCGGCGCAGCTATATGAAATTCGTATAGGTTTGATGGCCACACCCCTCTCATAAACACAAGGGGCTCAACACGCGCAGACAAGTGGCAATTTTCACTCATCTTGAAATTTACATGGTTTCTTTAAAACCTACCTTTTCGCATGGCAACTTTTCACCTAAGTTCCTCTCTTTTACAGATGACCAATGTGCTACACCCGTCCAGTATACGGCACAACGAAGACACAGGCACAGACATGCAGCAGGGACCCGCTCCAAGTATTCTTTTTAGATTAAGACCCTGCGTCAACCTTTTTTACTGGCTCTTGTTGATACACATCCCTCGGATTCTCAGTACAATTGTGAAGGATACTGGCGTCTTGGCATGTGTCCACGTCAGAATAATGCACGTACCTGGACACTAGGGGCTTCTTACAAAGGGCACTATCTAGGCCCGGTTTATACCATAAAGACCAAATACCTTAGGGACTGTTCGGCGTCGCGAGTTTGGCCTTATATACATCAGCTCCGAATAATGTCTTTGGTCAAATGTTGGGTTTGCCCGGCTCCTATGTTTTGGTACCTTACGTTCTGCTCTATCGGCTAAGGTAGCACTAGGAGAACTACTGCGATTGTGCCCCGGGTCATCCGGACGAGCACCTCAGTAGAGAAAGCCGAAAACTGACTGTCATGATATAGCGTGAGACTGGTCAACCACTCGATGACCTATCGGAATGTTAGAATTCCCCCGCCTTAACGAAGGGCCGTTTCCCGGCCAGGCATGTACGCACCCCGAATTTGGGAGAGTGCGGAGCCAACAGGGGCTATATAGTAGCCCCACCGTCAAACTCCTATAGCTAAGTGAAAGTGTTAAAGCATTATAGTCTGGTTGCCTCGTTCGCTGCGCTATCACCTCCTTAATAGGACCAAGACATTGGGTTAAGTGTGAACACGCGTCTTCTGCGAACACCTCCGCATTATATGCGTGGGGGCTGAAGCCGACGACTGCAATCTTTCAGGTTATACACATGTATACATCAACGGCCACACAGGAGGCATCATATTACTTTCAGGCAAAAGTATAAACACACCCTTAATAAATTTCATAAAAACATTGTGTTTACAATGGGAATACATGTCACTAAAACATAATATTCTTCCAGCACTGGGACTCTATCAAACGAGCACCCTCGAGAACCTCTTCGAAATAGTGCTCGGCAGCCACTCGGCCTATGGCCGAACCCTGCGCCGCAACAGTGGTAGCATCCATCTCCGCCCAGTATGCTTTAACACGGGCAAGGGCCATCTGCAAGCCTTCTATGCACGCCGACCTCTTCATCGCGTTGATGCGCAGCACCGCACCAAGGAACTGCTGCACTAAGCTGAAATAGTTGTTCGACTTCGGCTTCTCCGGCCACAAATGATCTACGATGGACCTGATGACAAGCCCGGACAACCTATTAAGTTCGGCCCATTCGGCTAGTCGACCAGTCAAGGGAAGCGGACGCTCTGGAACGTTAAATTGCGACCAGAACAGCTTGTCCACTTCATGATCTGTCTGATCTCGGAAGTATTCGACCGCATCGACAGCGCTTGCCGCCAAGTCCATATATGCGTCTGCCGAACTCCATAGCCGATCCAGAGGGGCATACCGCGGATCTCCGAACTTCCTCTGCAGCAGAAAGGGCTTCCCAGCCGCAATATCCCCGGCTTCGCGCAGCTCCTCCTTCTTCGCCCTCATAGCAGAGCGAGTGTCTTTGGTCACCATCGTGGCCTTTTCAACATCCGCTGCCTTCACTCGGTTCTCCTTTTCAAGGAACTAGCAACGGTCGGTAGTGTCTTTTAATTCTATGGCCATCTTCTCTTTGCTTTCGCAATGCGTGGCCTTATCGGCTCTTAACTCTTCGGCCGTCATCAAAGCAGCCGCATTACTAACTCTTGCTTATTCCTTGGCTCGAGAAAGTTCCGCCCGAAGGGTCTCCACAGTGGCAGCTCCGTCTGCAATCACAACATATTAAAGATACTGGCATCATGCTGCTCTTATTATGTAGCATTCACCAGGAAAACATTACTTACCCTGTGATTCGTCAAGCCGCCTGTTAACAAGCTCGATGTCGGCGTCTGGCGCATCTAGTTGCCGCTTTAGTTCGGCAACTCATGAGTCCGACTAGCCACTGTACCGGAGCTCCCATTACCTGCACATTAAAGCGGTATGGTTATTGCCTGGGACTACGATCCTCAGTTCGCCGTCGTTCTCGATGACAACCAGAGTCTCAGGGGCTACTATCTACACAGGGCACACCTAACATGTGCGGTTCTATCAAAAAGTATATCATTTCACATACCTCAAAGCCCGTCAGTAGACTTATAAAAGCTTCATGCAATCCGCTTTCGGCAGACGAAATTCTTTCCATCACCATACTCATTAACGTACGATGTTCCTCTGAGATGGTTGCTCACTCCAACAGCTCCCTCACTATGTCCGACCGCATAACAGACGGTGCCAGACTCTTTTGTTTGCTCTCTTCAAGAGCCGGACGCTGAGGACTTCGGGTGACTATAGGATTATCTTCTGGCCTCACCAGATCCGGAGGGGCCCTCTGTGACGACACTTCAAGGTCGCCCGCATCTCGAGCGGAGGAGTCCGGGGGAGGCTTTTCGCTCTCCATCATCTCCGGAAGAAGATCCCCCAAAGATGAGCTCTGCTGAGAAGGGCTAAGATTCGAACTGTAAGATAAATACTTCGGTTATTTTCCTCAGAGGTAAGGTAATACATCTTCACTATTGAAGTACTTTCTAATTACTTACAGCTCGTTGGAGGGCTGATCCTCGCGCGGACTTTGTGCGGCAAAAGCACCCTCCAAGGCAGGACCCTCTAGTGGGGATTTCTTCTCCCGTTTGGAAGCCTCGGTTTCCGGATCTTCAGAGGCAGTCCTCTTCCTTCCCCGAAGCGAGAGAAGGTCGGATTCTTCTCCTTGGTTATCCTCCTTCACGGAAGTGCTCATTCCCTCGGTTGGAATTGGTAGCGATGGGGGACCGCTCTCGACCTCATCATCCCCCCCTTTATCTTCCTTTGAGGGCTCCGAGCAGGGTGCTAGCTCGAGCATCTTTTCCAGTACCGGATTCTCCAAACCCTCAGGAAGGGGGGCCGAACACCAAATCATCTTCGCCTTTGTTAGCTAGTCCTGGTCAAAGGGCGACTTCTCAGAATGACGTCATGGTAAATAAAAGATGGTGTGTTCGGCCAAAGGATTACTTGCTTGGTCGGCAGTATGGTTGTTGCTCAGGCCCACGTCCTCGGTAGTATCCGGACACTCTATTTGGGGTCCGAAGAATGATTTGTACATCTCCTCGTGCGTCAGGCCGAGGAAATTCTGAATTGTACGCGGCCCATCTGGGTTGAACTCCCACATGCGGAGGGGCCAGCGTTTGCATGGCTGGATTCGTCGAACCAGCATGACTTGCATTACCATAATCAAACTGAAATCTCCTTCGAAGAGATTTTGGATGCGGCTTTGCAGTACAGGCACGTCCTTGGCGGGACCCCAGCTCAGCCCTCTGCTAATCCATGACATCAGTTGTGGTGGAGGGCCCGACCGGAAAGAAGGGGCAGCCACCCACTTGGCACTTCTGGGAGCTGTGACGTAAAACCACTTCCGTTGCCATAATCTGGACACCTGTAACATCCCAGTTTTCCTAAACTAGGATGTTAATAGATCATACATATGCATATCATATTTTTATTGCATTATTTGCTTTTTCAGAATATTCAAATCATTATGCAACAAAAGGCAATTTATTTGGAGTGGAGATAACATGACTTCTCCCCTATTTTAAAAATGTTCATAATGTGCAGAATATTATTTCCAGTTCATCTGATAAGTTCTGGTAATTTTTGTGATCTTCAAAGTATATTAATTGTGTGTTATTTTACTGTTTGTGTGGCCTTTTGCATCAAAATGAATTTCCAAAATTGCATTAGTATTCGAACTAGTGTTCCTGTAGTTTATAGCTGTAGAGCTATTTTTATTGTGTGTCTAGGTATTTTTATTTAGAATTTATACTGTGTATTTTATTTTATTTATTTTGTTCTGTTGCTGTAGTTTTTGTTTAAAAAAAACACCAGCTGGCCAGCCAGCCAGCCAACGCCGCAGCCTAGCTCCTGCCGCAGCAGCCCACTTCCCGCGAAGCAGTACGCAGCAACGTCGCTCGCACCCGACCCGCGCCCGATCCACCTCGCCTGCAGCCACTGACCGTGGGCCCCGTACCCCTGTTTCTTACCCGAGCTGAACACCGCTCGACCGCCGCGCGCACGCACGCTGAGGCCGCGCCCGACTCGCGCTCGCGCCCTAGCCAACCCAGCAAGCACCCGACCTGCCATGTGCGAGACCAAAGCCCTAAGGGAGACCCCGTAACCCTCGTTTCACTCTCCTGCTGCTGCACGAGCCGCCTGGGGTGTTTTGGATCTTGCTGGAGTAGCTCGTGGCCGCCGTCGTTCACCGCCTCCTTCCGCCACCGTAAGGACACCTAAGGCCACTCTATTTTGCTCCGTTCAACTTCCCCATCAATGGCGCACTTTTCTGACACCTTGTTGTCGCCGGAGACACAGCCGAACGCCGCCGCCACCGTCGTCCGCCGCCGCCGGAGCACCGAGGTTCACGTGGTCGCCGCCGCCCGCAGAGCACGCCCCACCGCCATCCGACTTCACCACCACCTCCGCCACTCAACGCTGCACCCCTCCGTACCTTCGTTTTCGCCGGAGCACCACCGGAGAGCCGCCGCCGCCGACACCCAAGACCGCCGCCACTGGTGACACGTGGCCACGTGCTACAGTAACGCATGAGCAGATCAGGAGTTTTCTGCTGTTCTTTTTGTCTTTTTCAGTTTTTCACCAAAACTTCTAATTGCTATAACTTTTAGTGTATAAGTCCAATTTAGGTAATTCTTTTTCCTATGCACTCACAAAAATCAGCACATTATCACATTACCAACTTTGCACATGTTTGCTCTGTTCAAATTTGAATTCGTTTGAATTTGAATTAAACCTTCCGGAGGCCGTAACTTCCCAACACTTTAACGAAATTTAGTGATTCTTTTTGCATTGTGACCTAGTGCAATTTAGGTGATGTTGAGATTCTGTTGTTGAGTTTTAAAAATGATTTTCTTGTTGTTGGTTTTGTTTTGGTTCTTTTCGTGTTCCGATAATTGATTCGTTGAATTGTGTGAAACGTGCAGATTGTCCGGAGTGCGACATGAGCTATTGTCAGGAGTGTGACTTTCTGAACCAGAACCATGGCAAGTTACATGTTGATCATCCTTTACCTATTGTTTTCTATGCATGTAGTTATATCACACTATGAATATATGCATGTATAGGAATACTATATTATTTTTGCTATGCTGATGAGCTATCTTCCCGTCTTTGCAAGTCGTGGTAGTGGTAGGTTGCTATGCTTTGTAGACGGGGGTGGTTCGTGTATTCATTGAGTTTATGTGAGGATTATGTATATTTAACAAATTGAGTAGTAACTCAGGATTTAACTCACCTCTGGGCGGAAGTGGTATTGCTTGGTGTTGAGGGAAGGCATCATGGGGTCTTGCACCTTTTCTAAGGCTATGCGCTCATGAGAGTGCACCCTAAGTGGAATGTCGCCCAGGCTCAAAAAGATTAGACAGACTTAGTGACTAGTAGCTTCCATGTGCGGCCACTGGATATATGGGCTCTGGCTTAGTTGATCAGTTGTTGGAACCCTGGCCCAGACAGTGTCGACAGATGTAGCATATGTAGGCGGGATGTGGCCGTCAGGTGGTCAAGGGAACTTCTTCTGAAAGACTTCGTCTCAATCTTCGGGTTGGGTCCAGTGGGTAAAGCGTACTAAACTCTGCAGAGTATTAAAACTAATCATGATTAGCCATGCCCCCAGTTGTGGGTAAATTTGAGCCACTATGCCATTACAGTTGTTGGATGATCTTGACATATGTGACACCTAATAAATTTGTTGGGCAACTTAATAAAGGGTTGGTTGGAGTTGATTTTTGCCAACTCAACCTTATGTATTTAATTGTAGTAATAAAAGAACTAAACAAACTTTGACTATTAGGTAGTTATTAGGATAAAATCAGCTTTCTGCAAAAATAAACCCTCAAGCCTTCCTTTTGTTATACTATGCATATACATGTAGGTCTGCTATATTATTACTCCTGTGTAACTTGCCAATACATTCAAAGTATTGACCTATATGGCTGCAACGTCTCATGTTGCAGGATATTCAGACGAAGAGTAAGGTACCGTTAGGGTCGCGAGTCTGCACTCAGCATCGCCAGTGTGCTATGATGGGACTCATCGTTATTTTCTGCTACTTTCCGCTGTTTGCTTGAATAAAGCTAGCCAAGTGTTATGCAGATTGTTTTATTTTATATATTCTGGATCATACGATGTAATAAATGATGCACTTGCTATTATGGTATTCATCTATACTTTGTGTACTAGCGAGTTCGATCCAGGGACTAGCACGGTAAGCATAGAGACTCAAATCCTTCAAGGTTTGGTCGTTACAGATGGTATCAGAGCAGTGTGTTGACTGTAGGACGTGACCCTAGAAAATGGATTAGAAAAGCCATAGGAGTGAAAATTATTTTATAAACTAGCTATACTTCTTGCTATTTATTAGTAAATCCCTCAAATATCTTGACCAGTTAAGTAGGAACTAGTGCTGAGACCACCATTCATGTTTGTTTTATATTGCAACGTTATCGTGTTAGCGTATCTGATTATGTCCACTTTTGTGGTATGAAGATACTAGATTGTTTGCTTGATTGGTAATTGTTTGTTAAATTGCTTAGTGTCGAAATTATTCGACTATATATATATATTACCATATTGTTTGTTGTTTGTTTCTTGGTGTTATTCGTTGTTGTGTTTTGTTGGCTTGATCATAATATCCATATGGGTAGAATATATTTATATATACATAGATTTTGGCCCTATTATATCTATAACTCATCTATGCTTGACCACCAGATGCCGCCGAGGCGTGATACTAGACGCAATACTGCAGGAGGAAACAACAATGGCAATGGAGTACCACCATACATACAGCAGGTTATTGAGGGACATGCCCAGTTGATCCAATTGATTACTCAGAACCAGAAAAACAACAATAACAACAACAATCCGCCACCACCGCCACCTGTGGATATGCTTACCAGGTTCTTGAGGTTGAATCCTCAGAGGTTCTCCAGTTCCCCTAAACTATTGTGGCTGATGACTGGCTCCGTGCAGTCAATAGGAACCTGGAGACGGTTGGATGCACTGATGCAGAGAGGGTGAGGTTTGCCTCACATTTGTTGGAGGGTCCTGCTGCAGCTTGGTGGGACAACTACTTGGTCACTTTTCCATTCTGCACATGTGTCTGCTGGTGCTATGAGTCTAAAAAAGAAGGAGTTTCGCAGTTTGCGCCAGGGGGGTCGCACAGTTAATGCTTATGTGGAGGAATTTAATAATCTTGCACGTTATGCTCCTAATGATGTTAACACTGATGCAGCTAGGGAGGAGAAATTTTTGAGGGCCTAAATGATGACTTGAGCCTTCAGTTGACAGTGGCCACTTTTAGGAATTGTCAGGACCTAATTGATAAGGCCATTGTGTTGGAGGGAAATCAACATGCCATAGAGAATCGCAAGAGGACGTACAACAACAATAACAGGTATAATTCAGGACCACATCAGAAACCACACACTTCATATCATGGTAATGGAGGTAATGGACATAATCATCATGGAGGTAATGATCATAATCATCATGGAGGGAATGGCCACAACCATAATGGCCACCATCATCATAATGGGCACAAGAGTAATAATGGCAATGGAAGAGGTAATGGTAATGGTAATGGCAATGGAGGGAACAATAACCAGAACCACCAGGTTACACGTGCGCTAAGGGATTTGAGTCAGGTGCAGTGCTTCAGTTGTAAGGCTATGGGGCACTATGCCACAGATTTCCCCCAGGCGAAGAACTCAGGATCCAGCAAGCCAAACCCCTTCCAAAAGGGTCATGTAAATCATGTTAATGTGGAGGAGGTTTACAATGAACCTGATGCAGTGATTGGTATGTTCTTGATTAATTCAGTACCTGCACTTGCTCTTTTTGATACTGGTGCATCGCATTCATTTATTTCGAGGGTATTTGTTGATAAACATGGATTGCCAACCAAAACACTTAGTATGCCTATTAGAGTGAGTTCCCCAGGAGCTGAGATGACAGCAGGTGTTGGTTGCCCTCAGTTGACTTTGTCTATTGGAAAGCATAATTTTCCTACGGATTTGATTATATTGAAGTCACAAGGTCTGGATATTATTTTGGGTATGGATTGGTTGCAGTTATATAAATGTCGTATTGATTGTGCCAGTCGATCTATTACTCTCAGTGCACCAGGAGGGAAGAGGATCAAATATGTGTGTAAGTATAGGTGTAATCAGGTGCAGGTGAACTCTCTTAAGGGGGGTAGCCTGGAAGAGGTGCCAGTTGAAACGCCCTCGATGCAGCTATAGCTCCCACGTGTCGAGGCACGACTTAGAGACATAACCGCATTGAAAGTAATGTCGCAAGTTAGGCAATCATCACAACATCCCATGTAATATATGATAAAAAGGGGAGATACATAGTTGGCTTACACTCGCCACGTCACATCAAAGTATATAAATAACATCCATCATACAAACACTCATGGCCCGACTACGGCGCCAAAATGGAAGAAAACCCAACATGCGACAAGGCCCGAATCAAACCCAACTAGGCACCACTACTGATCATCAGGAAAAGACACGTAGTAACGGTGAGAGTCCTCGTCGAACTCCCACTTGAGCTCGTACTCGTCACCTGGAGCGGAATCACCTGGACCTGCATCTGGATTTATAGTAACTGTGAGCCACAGGGACTCAGCAATCTCGCACCCTCGCGATCAAGACTATTTAAGCTTATAGGATTGGGTAAGGCAAATATAGGTGGAGCTGCAGCAAGCGACTAGCATATATGGTGGCTAACTTATTCACAAAAGAGAGCGAGAAGAGGAGGCAAAGCACGAGCGAGAAGCTAGAGGAACAACCTGCGCAAGCATAACTCCAACACCGTGTCCACTTCCCGGACCCCGCCGAGAAGAGGCCATCACGGCAACACACTCAGTTGATTCATTTTATCTAATTAAGGTTCAAGTTATCTACAACCGGACATTAACAAATTCCCATCTGCCCATAACCGCGGGCATGGCTTTCGAAAGTTCAGTCCCTGTAGGGGAGTCCCAACTTAGCCCATGACAAGCTCTCACAGTCAACGAAGGAATAGACCTCTCCCAAGATGTTCCGATCAGACTCGGTATCTCGGTAACTCAAGACACTTCGACAGTTTAAAACAAGACCAGCAACACCGCCCGAATGTGCCGACAAATCCCGATAGGAGCTGCCCATGTCTCTTTCTCAGGGCACACTCAGATGAGACTAGCTATGAGTAAAACCAACCCTTAAGTTTCCCCGAGGTGGCCCCGCAGGCAGCTCAGTTCGGACCAACACTCAGAGGGAGCACTGGCCCGTGGGGGGCTAAAATAAGATGACCCTTGAGTCTGCAGAACCCAAGGGAAAGAAAAGGCTAGGTGGCAAATGGTAAAACCAAGGTTGGGCATTGCTGGAAAAGCTTTAATCAAGGTAAACTATCAAGGGGTTCCCATTATAACCCAACCGCGTATGGAACGCAAAAATCCGGGAACATAACACCGATATGACGGAAACTAGGGCGGCAAGAGTGGAACAAAACACTAGGCGAGAGGCCGAGCCTTCTACCCTTCACCAAGTATATAGATGCATTAAGATAACATAGCAATATAATGATATCCCAACAAGTAAATAAAAGATGTTCCAACAAGGAACGGCCTCCAATCTTCACCTCCAACTAGCAACGCTATAAGAGGGGCTGAGCAAAGGGGTAACATAGCCAATCAACTGTTTGCTAGGACAAGGTGGGTTAGAGGTTCAACATGGAAATTGGGAGGCTGACAAGCAAAAGGTAGGCATCGTAGCATTGGCATAGC
This sequence comes from Triticum urartu, assembly GCF_003073215.2. Taxonomy (NCBI): domain Eukaryota; kingdom Viridiplantae; phylum Streptophyta; class Magnoliopsida; order Poales; family Poaceae; genus Triticum; species Triticum urartu. The sequence goes on from NC_053028.1 coordinate 704,786,171, forward strand.
AAGAGCGAGCAAAACTAGCATAGCAAAGATAGTAGTGATTTCGAGGGTATGATCATCTTGCCTGCACAGTTGTCAGAGTTGACTGGATCCTCACAAGCAAACTCAACGGGCTCCTCGGTAGCGAACTCGTCTCCCGGCTCTACCCAAACAAGACAAACAAGCAACAAGGATACAATCAACCACGTGCAAGACCAAGCAATATGATGAAATGACGTTATGCTATGCGGGATGCGATGCGGGATGCAAAAATGCAAGATACGACAGAAAATGCATGAACCTGGCCTCAACTTGGAATTTCAAGGGTGCCACTGGATAGAGGGGATGAAATTGCTTGAAAACGATATAAAGATCATTGGAATCGGAGTTACGGTTTGGAAATGGCAAGCGTTTTAAGATATGACACCGGTCTGCGATTTACAGCAAGTAGGCATCTAAATGCAACGAAATGAACATGCTACAGCCACCAAACATGACAACAAAATACATGTCAGGGATGCCCATAAGACGCTTAACAAAATACTAGCACTGAGACACGGCCAATTCATCTATTAAGAGGTTCAAACAAGCATGGCAAAAACGCAAATGCAAAACAGATTCCAGACTTGGTGAAATTAACACTTGTCTGAAATTTCAGATCACGAAGCCCTCTTCGGAGCAGCAAAACAACATGATACATGACCTGATTAAGACAATTAAGAACATGGCATGGAGCTACTCAGCAAGCTTAACAAAAGTCCCAAAGTTACCTGGGGCCAAAAGGGATCACAAAATAAACTAACGGGAACACGAACATAGCAAAAAAATAATCAGTTTTCAGACTTAGTGAAAACTGAGACATGCTGAAATATAACTCACGAAGGCAGGTAAACGAGCTCGCTGCACTCACCACGGTGCAAGTCATGGCAAGACAATCATACATCCATTAATAAGGCACAAAATACAATCTAGACATGGCAAGAACAATGGCATAGCATGCACGGATCAACTACAACAACGTCGGCAAAATCGCAAACAAGTTGACGATCTGCCCAGATTCACAACGAAGCAAAAGTTGAGCTCGATTGACTCAAGCTAGGATGCTCCATAATTGCAAGTAAAGACATGGATGGATAGAGCACAACATGATTAACAAAACTCCTTTACTGATTATCCTCAAAAAATGCACGGATCACTAGGAAACAAGTTGGACATATGGCATCATGAACTAAAATATCCTAGACTTAGTGAAAACAACTAAGTCCCTGAAAACAGATTTACCGGGTGCCTCACTTTGCAAGCTTGCACAAGTCACCACACACATCCTTAAAATGCATGTATTGTACCTCTGGAAAGAAGACAAAATCCTTAACAAAACATAGTAAGGACTCACAGGCATAGCGTGCACACAAAAATGACAAAAGTCTAAGATGAACTAGCAGATCTGACAATTAACTCACGAAGCCTCCTTCTAACAGCATTTTGGGAACCAATATGAACTCAAATGAAAATAATGCAATGGAATGAAATGATGTACTCGTCGAGGCGAACATTTTGATATGCTATATGCCCAAATCGGAGCTACGGATGCAAAGTTACGGGGCCTCGAACAGGAGCATATGAAGTGAAAAATCCTGGGACTCAGCAAAAAATAAATCAACCTCTCGTATAGATCTAGGGTTTCGCACGGAAACCGAGGCGTGGCCGGCACTGTTCACCGGCGGTCCGGCGCTCGCCGGCGGGCTGACGTGGAGGAGGCGGCCGGGGTGGTCGCCGGCGTGCTCCGGGCGCGGTGGGGCGGCGTGGCCGGGAGGCGGCGGCGGGCGGCGGGGCCGGGAGGCGCGGCCGGCGAGCTCGTCCAGCGAGGCGAGCTATGGCGGAGGGGCGGCGGCGGCTCGCGGGCGAGAGGAGGCGGGCGACCCCGGGCGGCGGCGGGTGGCGATGGGCTCGCGGGGGCCCCTCCTGGGCCTCCCGGGCCGGTGGCGGCGGCGGAGCTGGGGTGCCACGTGGTGATGCCTGGTTGGGCGCGGGCGGCGGCGGACGCTGTCCGGCCGGGGGCGGACATGTCCGTCGGTGCGGGGATCTTTTTTAGGGTTTCGGGGAGAGGGAGAGATCCGAAAACGGAGGGGTGTATATATAGGCATAAGTGGAGCTAGGAGAGTCCAAATGAGGTGCGGTTTTCGGCCACGCGATCGTGATCGAACGCTCTAGGACATGGAGCAGAGTTTGGTGGGTTTTGGGCCAAATTGGAGGGGTGTTGGGCTGCAACACACACGAGGCCTTTTCGGTCCCTCGGTTAACCGTTGGAGTATCAAACGAAGTTCAAATGATACGAAACTTGACAGGCGGTCTACCGGTAGTAAACCAAGGCCGCTTGGCAAGTCTCGGTCCAATCCGGAAATGTTTAATCCCCAAACACGGAAGAAAGCTAGAAATGACCATCGGAGGAGAACAAAGCGCCGGAATGCAAAACGGACAACGGGGAAAATGCTCGAATGCATGAGATGAACACGTATGTAAATGCAATGCACATGATGACATGATATGAGATGCATGACAACGAAAATGACACACGGAGACAAAGACCCGAAACCGAGAAATAAATATAACTTACCACCGAAAATGGCAAGAGTTGGAGTACAAATAGGGAAAGTTACATCTGGGGTGTTACAACACTCCACCACTACGAAAAGATCTCGTCCCGAGATCTAGGACTTGAAGAACTCCGGGTACTCAGAACGGAGGTGATCCTCGCGTTCCCAGGTAGCTTCACGGTCAGAATGATGTGACCACTTGACTTTGAGAAATTTGATTGACTTGTTGCGAGTCTTGCGTTCAGTCTCTTCAAGAATAGCAACTGGGTGCTCACGGTAGGAGAGATCTTCTTGGAGCTCAATGTCCTCGAAGTTGATTGTGCGGTCAGGAGTCTTGAAGCACTTTCGAAGCTGAGAGACATGGAACACGTCATGAACATTTGCAAAGTTTGAAGGAAGCTCGAGTTGATATGCGAGGTCGCCTCTCTTGCTGACAATTTTGAAAGGTCCCACGTATCTAGGGGCAAGCTTCCCTTTGATACCGAAGCGACGAGTACCTTTCATAGGAGAGACGCGGAGGTAAACATGATCTCCGATCTCGAAAGACAAATCACAGTGCTTACTATCATAGTAGCTCTTCTGGCGGGATTGGGCTGCTTTAAGGTTATCACGATTGACTTTGCACATTTCTTCTGCCTCTATGATTAAGTCATTACCCAGCAGCTGACGTTCACCGGTTTCAGACCAGTTGAGAGGGGTACGACACTTCCTGCCATACAGAATTTCAAAAGGGGCCTTGCCTGAACTTGCTTGAAAACTGTTGTTGTATGAGAATTCAGCATAAGGAAGACAATCCTCCCACTTCATGCCGAAGGAGATCACACAAGCCCTGAGCATATCTTCAAGAATCTGGTTGACACGCTCGACTTGACCGCTTGTTTGAGGATGGAAAGTTGTGCTGAAGCGGATGTTAGTGCCCATGTCCTTCTGAAAAGAATCCCAAAACTTCGAGGTAAAGATGCTGCCACGGTTTGAAGAGATCACTTGAGGAATACCGTGTAGAGAGACAATGCGAGAGGTATAGAGTTCCGCCAATTGAGCTGCAGTGATCGACTCTTTGATAGGCAGAAAGTGAGCCACTTTGTGAGTTTATCGATGACAACAAATATAGCATCATTGCCACGCTTGGACTTTGGAAACCCAGTCACGAAGTCCATCTCAATGTGGTCAAACTTCCATTCTGGAATGGCAAGAAGTTGGAGGAGACCAGCTGGCCTTTGGTGTTCTGCCTTCACTCTTCTGCAGACATCACATTCATTCACGAATTGAGCGATCTCGCGCTTCATTCGAGTCCACCAATAAGCTTGCTTGAGGTCCTGATACATCTTCGTGCTCCCAGGGTGGATGGAGAGGAGAGAATTGTGAGCCTCGTTCATGATCACTTGATGGAGGTCACCTTTGGGCACAACAATACGATCCTCGAAGAAGAGAGTGTCCTTGTCATCAAGGCGGTAGCACTTGTACTTGGACTGACTCTTGGCAATCCCAATCTTCACCTTTTTCACCATAGCATCAAGAAGCTAGGCTTGGCGAATCTGGTCTTCTAAGGTAGGAGAGACTTGAAGGTTGGCAAGGAAACCTTGAGGAACAACTTGCAGATTAAGTTTGCGGAAAGCTTCACAAAGCTCGGGTTGATAAGGCTTAAGAATCAGACTGTTGCAGTAGGCCTTTCTACTCAAAGCGTCAGCAATCACATTGGCCTTGCCTGGAGTATACTCAATACTCGGATTATACTCTTGAATCATTTCGACCCATCGAGTTTGCCTTAAGGTTGAGATTAGGCTGAGTGAAGATATACTTGAGACTCTTGTGATCAGTGAAAATGTCCACTTTTCTTCCCAATAGAAGATGTCTCCAAGTCAAAAGAGCATGCACAACTGCCGCCAACTCGAGATCATGAGTGGGGTAGTTCTTCTCATTAGGCTTCAACTGGCGAGATGTATAAGCAACAACTTTCTTCTCTTGGATCAATACTGCGCCAAGACCTTGGAGAGAGGCATCACAAAAGACCTCGTACGGCTTGGATTCATCTGGCGGAGTCAAAACTGGAGCAGTGATCAATTTCTCTTTCAAAGTGTTGAAAGCAATATCACATTCTGGAGACCAAACATACTTGACGTGCTTCTGAAGAAGATTAGAGAGGCTTCGCGATCTTGGAAAAGTTTTCAACGAATCTTCGGCAATAGCTTGCGAGACCGAGAAAACTGCGGAGTTGCTTCACGTTCTGAGGAGGTTCCCAATTCACAATTGAAGACACCTTCTCGGGATTCACGGAAATGCCCTTGGCAGAGATGATATGACCAAGATAAAGAACCTCATGGAGCCAAAGTTCACACTTGGAGAACTTGGCGTAGAACTGATGTTCTCTGAGTTTATCAAGAACCAAAAGCAAGTGCTTGGCATGATCTTCCTTGTTTTCAAGAAAACCAGAATGTCATCGAGATAGACCAAAACGAAGTCATTGGTGTAGGCGTTGAAGAGAATGTCGTCGAGATAGACCAAAAACGAAGTCATTGGTGTAGGCGTTGAAGATGAAGTTCATCATGCGAGAGAACGTCGGAGGAGCGTTGGCGAGGCCAAAAGACATGACAGTGTATTCATATGAACCAAAGCTTGTTCTGAATGCTGTCTTGGGAATATCTTCTTCACGAATGCGAATCTGGTGATAACCCATACGGAGATCAAGCTTGGAGAATACTTGGGCACCTTTGAGTTGTTCGAACAGCTCATTGATGTTGGGAAGTGGGTATTTGTTCTTGATGGTCTTCTTGTTCACTGGACGGTAATCAACACAAAGTCGGTCCGTTCCATCCTTCTTCTTCACAAAAAGAACACCACAACCCCACGGAGAAGAACTAGGCCGGATGAGACCCATTCTTCTTGCTCATCGAGTTGCTTCTTCAGCTCCTTCAACTCTTCAGGTCCGAGCTTGTAAGGACGTTTGCACACAGGTTCCGTGCCAGGCTCAAGATCAATAACGAATTCAACTGGCCGGTGCGGAGGCATTCCTGGGAGCTCTTCTGGAAAGACGTCTTGATATTCGCAAACGACTGGAATTTGCGAGATGCGCATCCAATTCACCCTTCTCATTGAGAGAAAACAGACGGATGAATTATCCGAGCGGCAAAGACAATTACATCCTCAGACGAATGAGTCAATTGAATCTGCCTGGCTGCACAATCAAGCTGAGCCTTGTGCTTAGAAAGCCAATCCATCCGAGAATAAGATCAATATCCGAGTTACCAAGAACCATTGGAGAAGCCAGAAACTTGAAATCACCCATCAAGATAGAAATATCCGGAACCATCAAACTAGAACTCAGACGCTTAGCCGGAGAGACGACTTGCATAGCTCTAGGTAAAGCCTTAGTACTAAAATTGTTCTCCGATGCAAATGGGAATGACATGAAGGAATGCGATGCACCAGAGTCAAAAAGTACTTTGGCGGGAATATCATTAACAGGAAGGTTACCCATGATCACATCTGACGAGTCCTCTGCCTGAGCTGCATTCATCAAATTGACCTTGGCATGCTTGGGGTTATGCTTGACCACAGCTGTACTTGCCGATCTGACAGGAGGAGGAGGAGGAAGACGCCTCTGGTTGAAACACTTGTTGGCATAGTGACCCTTCTGTTGGCACTTGTTGCACGTGACCTCTGAAAGCGGACGGTGATACGGAGCACTCGATCTTGGAGCTTGAGACGAAGTCTTGTTCTGAAAGCCAGGGTTGGGTGGGTGGGAAGAACCACTGCCACCTTTGCTCTTCTGCTGATACGGCTGACGGAATGGAGGAGGAGGAAGCCAAAACTTCTGCTGCTTGGCCACTTGAGTAGAGGAAGAAGGAGTAACATCTCTGACTCGCTTCCTGGAAGCATCACACCTCAACTGAGCAGCCTCTTGCTTCAGTGCCATGTTGTAGAACTCATCGTATCTCAAGGGCTCAAAGAGAACAAGAGCGAGCTGAATATCTTCTCTGAGACCACCCCTGAACTGATATATCATGCTCTTCTCATCAGGCTCCTGCTTGGCAAAGCGGGCAAGCTTCTGGAACAACTTGTTGTAGTCATAGACAGACAAAGAGCCTTGCTTCAGATTGCGGAATTCCTCACGCTTGCTTTCAACCACGCTCTGCGGAATATGATGAGCTCGGAAATCTCGACGGAAATCATCCCAAGTGATAACACGTCCACCTCTGGAATCCTTGTACTGCTGGAACCATTCTGCAGCTTGATCTTTGAGTTGGAAGGAAGCGAACTTCACAAAGTCCTCAGGCCTGACGTTACTGCACTCGAAATGCTTACACAGATCCACAAGCCAATCGTCAGCATCGGTTGCCTCAACACAATTGCTGAAAGTCTTTGGCCCGTTAGCAAGGAACTGGTTGAGTGTAGCAAAGTGACTCTGATTGCTGCCTTGATTCCCTTGACTGCCTTGATTGCGCTCTTGAGAATTTGCATGATCAGCTGAGTGTTTGCATTGGTTGCGGCCATCACAGCTTGCCATGCCTCTGGAGGAGGTGGAGGTGGTGGCGGATCTTGATTCTGGTTCTGACTGGTGCTCTTAGCGGGAGCCATCCTGAAGAGGTTGACCACCGTTAGCACATAGACAGATAAATATGAAGCTGAATCCAACGGAATGAAAATTGCAACATATAGTCTTCACATCCGAACAAAATGAACGAATGCATTCCTCTTCAAATGGTCACATATCCATAAATTGAGAAGCCACGTAGAATTAAGGTAGAGAAATAAATCAACAAGGTACGGATCAAGAACGAATAATCGGTAAGAAATCCCAATCTCAAACCAATATCCGTGGAAGAAGAACTAGAGCTACTAGAATTCCCACCTATGAAACTCCCGAACCTTTCCGGTTATGCAATCAGGTGTTGGGGATACAGGGGAAGCATAATATCTCACCCAAACTAGCAAATCCTACATCCAGCTGTATCCATCCTTCAACACATAACCAAGAAAACTTCGGAAACCATCTACCTCAACCTTCGAAAAGCATCCGTTATACAAGTTATGGCGATACTCCCGAACTCCCGCCCCAGTACTGGGTGGCGTCGAGGTTATCTCACCAACGAACTGCATAAAAGAGATTTTCGATGTCGGCGAAAATATCTCAAGTATTCCAGAATTGCAACGATAAAATTATGATGACAACACCTCAGAGCTCAACTCCCCGGGACACTTCCACTAAACCCCTGACAGGAGGCACCAAGACAGTGTTCTCATCATAAGCCATCGGAACGATTCCAAGATACTCGCGTGATCCTAAAAAAAATTTAGTGAAATTTGAGAAGAGAAGAGTCAAAACTCTACGTCAGGATGCCTTACCAGAGCGATGAGGAGACTGGGAAGTAAAAAGAATTCCTAAGCTCTCCGATATATAATTCCTAAATGACTCAAAACATTTTTCTAGACACAACTCGGCTGCTAAAAACGATCAAGCAATGGGGCTCCTAAGGTCGGGGAAGGCTCTGATTACCAACTTGTAACGCCCTCGATGCGGCTATAGCTCCCACGTGTCGAGGCACGACTTAGAGACATAACCGCATTGAAAGCAATGTCGCAAGTAGGCAATCATTCACACATCCCATGTAAATATATAAAAGGGAGATACATAGTTGGCTTACACTCGCCACGTCACATCAAAGTACATAAATAACATCCATCATACAAACACTCATGGCCCGACTACGGCGCCAAAATAGAAGAAAACCCAACATGCGACAAGGCCCGAATCAAACCCCAACTAGGCACCACTACTGATCATCAGGAAAAGACACGTAGTAACGCTGAGAGTCCTCGTCGAACTCCCACTTGAGCTCGTACTCGTCACCTGGAGCGGAATCACCTGGACCTGCATCTGGAGTTATAGTACTGTGAGCCACAGGGACTCAGCAATCTCGCACCCTCGCGATCAAGACTATTTAAGCTTATAGGAGGGTAAGGCAAATATGTGGAGCTGCAGCAAGCGACTAGCATATATGGTGGCTAACTTATTCACAAAAGAGAGCGAGAAGAGGAGGCAAAGCACGAGAAAGCTAGAGGAACAACCTGCGCAAGCATTACTCCAACACCGTGTCCACTTCCCGGACTCCGCCGAGAAGAGGCCATCACGGTAACACACTCAGTTGATTCATTTTAATTAATTAAGGTTCAAGTTATCTACAACCGGACATTAACAAATTCCCATCTGCCCATAACCGCGGGCACGGCTTTCGAAAGTTCAATCCCTGCAGGGGAGTCCCAACTTAGCCCATGACAAGCTCTCACGGTCAACGAAGGAATAGACCTCCTCCCAAGACGTTCCGATCAGACTCGGTATCTCGGTACTTCAAGACACTTCGACAGGTTAAAACAGACCAGCAACACCGCCCGAATGTGCCGACAAATCCCGATAGGAGCTGCACATATCTTTCTCAGGGCACACTCAGATGAGACTAGCTACGAGTAAAACCAACCCTCAAGTTTCCCCGAGGTGGCCCCGCAGGCAGCTCAGTTCGGACCAACACTCAGAGGGAGCACTGGCCCGGGGGGGTAAAATAAAGATGACCCTTGAGTCTGCAGAACCCAAGGGAAAGAAAAGGGTAGGTGGCAAATGGTAAAACCAATGTTGGGCATTGCTGGAGGAGCTTTACTTAAGGCGAACTGTCAAGGGGTTCCCATTATTACCCAACCGCGTAAGGAACGCAAAATCCGGGAACATAACACCGATATGACGGAAACTAGGGCGGCAAGAGTGGAACAAAACACTAGGCGAGAGGCCGAGCCTTCCACCCTTTACCAAGTATATAGATGCATTAAGATAACATAGCAATATAATGATATCCCAACAAGTAAATAAGATGTTCCTAAGGAACGGCCTCCAATCTTCACCTGCAACTAGCAACGCTATAAGAGGGGCTGAGCAAAGCGGGTAACATAGCCAATCAACTGTTTGCTAGGACATGGTGGGTTAGAGGTTCAACATGGAAATTGGGAGAATGACAAGCAAAAGGTAGGCATCGTAGCATTGGCATAGCAAGAGCGAGCAAAACTAGCATAGCAAAGATAGTAGTGATTTCGAGGATGATCATCTTGCCTGCACAGTTGTCAGAGTTGACTGGATCCCTCACAAGCAAACTCAACGGGCTCCTCGGTAGCGAACTCGTCTCCCGGCTCTACCCAAACAAGACAAACAAGCAACAAGGATACAATCAACCACGTGCAAGACCAAGCAATATGATGAAATGACGTTATGCTATGCGGGATGCGATGCGGGATGCAAAAATGCAAGATATGACAGAAAATGCATGAACCTGGCCTCAACTTGGAATTCCAAGGGTGCCACTGGATAGAGGGGATGAAATCGCTTGAAAACGATATAAATATCATTGGAATCGGAGTTACGGTTTGGAAATGGCAAGCGTTTTAAGATATGACACCGGTCTGCGATTTACAGCAAGTAGGCATCTAAATGCATCGAAATGAACATGCTACAGCCACCAAACATGACAAAACAATACATGGCAGGGATGCCCCACAAGACGCTTAACAAAAGACTAGCACTGAGCCACGGCCAATTCGTCCATTAAGAGGTTCAAGCAAGCATGGCAAAAACACAAATGCAAAACAGATTCCAGACTTGTGAAATTTCGGATCACGAAGCCCTCTTCGGAGCAGCAAAACAACATGATACATGCCCTGATTAAGACAATTAAGAACATGGCATGGAGCTACTCACAAGCTTAACAAAAGTCCCAAAGTGACCTGGGGCCAAAAGGGATCACAAAATAAACTAACGGCACACGAACATAGCAAAACATAATCAGTTTTCAGACTTGGTGAAAACTGAGACATGCTGAAATATAACTCACGAAGGCAGGTAAACGAGCTCGCATGCACTCACCACGTGCAAGTCATGGCAAACACAAATACATCCATTAATAAGGCACAAAATACAAGCTAGAAATGGCAAGAACAATGGCATAGCATGCACGGATCAACTACAACAACGTCGGCAAAATCGCAAACAAGTTGACGATCTGCCCAGATTCACAACGAAGCAAAAGTAGAGCTCGATTGACTCAAGCTAGGTTGCTCCATAATTTAAAGTAAAGACATGGATGGATAGAGCAACAACATGATTAAAAAACTCTTTTACTGATTATCCTCAAAAAGAGGCATGGATCACTAGGAAACAAGCTGGATATATGGCATCATGAACTAAAATATCCCAGACTTAGTGAAAACAAATTTACCGGGTGCCTCACTTTGCAAGCTTGCACAAGTCACCACACACATCCTAAAAATCATGGTGGAAACTCTGGAAAGAAGACAAAATCCTTAACAAAACATATGAAGGACTCACAGGCATAGCTGCACACACATGGCAAAAATGAACAAAAGTCTAAGATGAACTAGCAGATCTGACAATTAACTCATGAAGCCTCCTTCTAACAGCATTTTGGGCACCAAGATGAACTCAGATAAAAATGATGCAATGGAATGAAATGATGTACTCGTCGAGGCGAACATTTTGATATGCTATATGCCTAAATCGGGGAGCTACGGATGCAAAGTTACGGGGCCTCGAACAGGAGCATATGAAGTGAAAAATCCTGGGACTCAGCAAAAAATAAATCAACCTCTCGTATAGATCTAGGGTTTCGCACGGAAACCGAGGCGTGGCCGGCACTGTTCACCGGCGGTCCGGCGCTCGCCGGCGGGCTGACGTGAGGAGGGACCGAGGCGGTCGCCGGCGCGCTCCGGGCGCGGCGGGGCGGCGCGGCCGGGAGGCGGCGGCGGGCGGCGGGGCCGGGAGGCGCGGCGGGCGGCGCGGCCGGCGAGCTCGTCCGGCGAGGCGAGCTGCGGCGGAGGGGCGGCAGCGGCTCGCGGGCGAGAGGAGGCGGGCGACCCCGGGCGGCGGCGGGTGGCGATGGGCTCGCGGGGGCCCCTCCTGGGCCTCCCGGGCCGGTGGCGGCGGCGGAGCTGGGGTGCCACGTGGCGATGCCCGGTTGGGCGCGGGCGGCGGCGGACGCTGTCCGGCCGGGGGCGGACACGTCCGTCGGTGCGGGGATCTTTTTAGGGTTTCGGGAGAGGGAGAGATCCGAAAACGGAGGGGTATATATAGGCATAAGTGGAGCTAGGAGAGTCCAAATGAGGTGCGGTTTTCGGCCACGCGATCGTGATCGAACGCTCTAGGACATGGAGCAGAGTTTGGTGGGTTTTGGGCCAAATTGGAGGGGTGTTGGGCTGCAACACACACAAGGCCTTTTCGGTCCCTCGGTTAACCGTTGGAGTATCAAACAAAGTCCAAATGATACGAAACTTGAAAGGCGGTCTACCGGTAGTAAACCAAGGCTGCTTGGCAAGTCTCAGTCCAATCCGGAAATGTTTAATCCCCACACACGGAAGAAAGCTAGAAATGACCACCGGAGGAGAACGAAGCGCCGGAATGCAAAACGGACAACGGGGAAAATGCTCGAATGGATGAGATGAACACGTATTTAAATGCAATGCACATGATGACATGATATGAGATGCATGACAACGAAAACGACACACGGAGACAAAGACCCAAACCCGAGAAATAAATATAACTTACCGCCGTAAACGGCAAGAGTTGGAGTACAAATAGGGAAAGTTACATCCGGGGTGTTACACGTACAAATAGGGAAAGTTACATCCGGGGTGTTACACCAGTTGTGAGAGATTATCCATATGTGTTTCCAGAGGAGTTGCCAGGTATGCCACCAGATAGAGATACTGATTTTCTTATTGATTTAATACCAGGCACTGGACCTATTCCAAAGAGACCGTATAGAATGCCTCCTAAAGAGTTGGAAGAATTAAAGAAGTAGATAAGAGAATTGCAGGCACAAGGATTTATTCGCCCAAGTTCATCACCTTGGGGAGCTCCGGTTTTGTTTGTGGAGAAGAAGGATGGGACCTTGAGGATGTGTGTTGATTATCGTTCTCTGAATGAGGTAACCATTAAGAATAAGTATCCTTTGCCTATGATAAATGATCTATTTGACCAGTTGGAGGGAGCTACTGTGTTTTCTAAGATTGGTCTTCGTTCTGGTTATCATCAATTAAAGCTTCGTGAGGAAGATATTCCCAAGACTGCTTTTACTACAAGGTATGGGTTGTATGAATATACTGTTATGTCATTTGGATTGACTAATGCCCCTGCATACTTCATGAATATGATGAACTAGGTGTTTATGGAGTTCTTGGATAAATTTGTGGTTGTTTTCATTGATGATATATTGGTGTTCTCCAAGAATAAGCAAGAGCATGAGGTGCATCTGCGTTTGGTAATGGAGGAACTAAGGGAACATCAGCTGCATGCCAAGTTCAGCAAATGTGAGTTTTGGTTGGATGAGGTAGCATTCCTTGGACATGTTGTGTCAGGTAATGGAGTTGCAGTTGATCCATCTAGGGTTGCTGCAGTTACAGAGTGGGAGACACCCACGACAGTTGGAGAGATTCACAGCTTTTTGGGCCTTGCAGGTTATTACAGGAGGTTTATTGAGAACTTTTCCAAAATTGCAAAGCCTATGACTGAATTATTGAAGAAGGAGAAGAAGTTTGTTTGGACTGATGAATGTGAAGCCATCTTTCAGGAATTGAAGCAGCGTTTGGTTACGGCACCAGTCTTAACTCTGCCAGATATACATAAGGACTTCCAAGTATATTGTGATGCTTCTCGTCAAGGACTTGGGAGTGTTTTGATGTAGGAAGGTAAAGTTGTTTCTTATGCTTCACGTCAGCTTAAGAATCATGAGCACAATTATCCTACACATGATTTGGAGTTAGCTTCAGTTGTGCATGCATTGAAAACTTGGAGGCCATATCTTATTGGTAATCATTATGATATATTTACTGATCATAAGGGCTTGAAGTATATTTTTACTCAGAAGGATTTGGACCTGAGGCAGAGGAGATGGTTGGAGCTTATTAAGGATTATGATTTGAATGTGCAGTATCATCCTGGTAAGGCTAATGTTGTTGCTGATGCATTGAGTCGTAGGAGCCATGCTAATGCAATTAATATTGATAATATGCCACCCTAGTTATGTGAACAATTCAGGAATATCAGGTTGGAGATGGTTCCTAAGGGATATTTAGCAACACTTGAGGTAAAGCCTACTTTGCTTGACAGGATCAGAGAAGCTCAAAAGAATGATAAGGAGATTGTTGAGATAAAAGAGAATATGGTTAAAGGTAAGGCAGAAGGTTTCCATGAGGATGAACATGGGGCCATATGGTTTGAGAAGCGTATTTGTGTACCTCAAGATGCAGATATCAGGAAGTTGATTCTTCAGGAGGCGCATGATTCACCTTATTCTATTCACCCAAGTAATACTAAGATGTATTTGGATTTGAGGGAAAGATTTTGGTGGCCTAGCCTGAAGAGGGAAATTTCTGGGTATATTGCAACATGTGATGTGTGCCAAAGAGTTAAGGTGGAACATCAGAGATCAGCAGGTTTGTTATAGCCATTGCGTATACCTGATTGGAAGTGGGATGAGATTGGTATGGACTTCATTACAGGTTTACCCAGGACTCGGTCAGGATATGATTCTATTTGGGTAGTTGTTGATCGTCTGACTAAAGTTGCTCACTTCATCCCGGTAAAGACTACTTATACCAGTGCTCAGCTAGCAAAAATTTATATGTCTAAAATTGTTTGTCTGCATGGAGTTCCAAGGAAGGTAGTGTCTGATAGAGGTACTCAGTTCACATCCAAAATTTGGCGTCAGTTGCATGAATCCTTGGGCACCAGGCTGGAGTTCAGTACAACTTTCCATCCACAGACAGATGGGCAGACAGAGAGGGTAAATCAGATTTTGGAGGATATGTTGAGAGCTTGTGCTTTCGACTATGGGTCCAGTTGGGATGATAATTTACCTTATGCAGAGTTCTCATATAATAACAATTACCACGCTAGTCTGAAGATGGCACCATTTGAGGTATTGTATGGTAGGTAGTGCAGGACACCGTTGAGGTTGGAGAACGTCACTTCTTTGGACCAGACATGATCAGGGATGCTGAGGAGAAGGTCAAGTTGATCCGTGACAGGCTGAAGATAGCACAGCCCAGGCAGAAGAGTTACGCAGATGCAAGACGTAAGGAGGTGACATATGAGGTAGGAGACCGTGCATATCTTAGAGTTTCACCACTTCGTGGAATTAAGAGGTTTGGAATCAAGGGTAAGTTAGCACCACGTTTTGTGGGGCCTTAACAGATCTTGGAGTGTAGAGGAGAGGTAGCTTATCAACTGGAGTTGCCAGAATCCTTGTCAGGAGTTCATAATGTGTTTCATGTATCTCGGTTGAAGAAGTGCCATGCAGAGATGATGGATGTTCCATTGAGGGACACAGTGCCACTTGAGGCAATTTAGTTGGAGAGTGATTTGACATATGAGGAGAAGCCTGTCAAGATTCTGGAGACAGCACAGAGAGTTACTCGCACCAAGACAATCAAGTTATGCAAGGTTCAGTGGGATCATCACACAGAGGAGGAAGCTACCTGGGAACGAGAGGAAGATCTTAAGCAGGATCACCCACACATATTTGCTAGCCAGCCCGAATCTCGAGGGCGAGATTCATCTTAAGGGGGGTAGGTTTGTAACATCCCAGTTTTCCTAAATTAGGATGTTAATAGATCATACATATGCATATCATATTTTTATTGCATTCTTTGCTTTTCCAGAATATTCAAATCATTATGCAACAAAAGGCAATTTATTTCGAGTGGAGATAACATGACTTCTCCCCTATTTTAAAAATGTTCATAATGTACAGAATATTATTTCCAGTTCATTTGATATGTTCTGGTAATTTTTGTGATCTTCAAAGTATTTTAATTGTGTGTTATTTTACTGTTTGTGTGGCCTTTTGCATCAAAATGAATTTCCAAAATTGCATTAGTATTGGAACTAGTGTTCCTGTAGTTCATAGCTGTAGAGCTATTTTTACTGTGTGTCTAGTTATTTTTATTCAGAATTTATACTGTGTATTTTATTTTATTTATTTTGTTCTGCTACTGTAGTTTTTGTTTTAAAAAAACACCAGTCGGCCAGCCAGCCAGCCAACACCGCGGCCCAGCTCCTGCCACAGCAGCCCACTTCCCGCGAGGCGGTACGCAGCAGCGCCGCTCGCACCCGACCCGCGCCCGATCCACCTCGCCTACAGCCACTGACCGTGGTCCCCGTGCCCCTGTTTCTTCCCCGAGCCGGACACCGCTCTACCGCCATGCGCACGCATGCCGAGGCCGCGCCCGATTCCCGCTTGCGCCCTAGCCAACCCAGCACGCACCCGACCTGCCGTGTGCGAGACCAAAGCCCTAAGGGAGACCCCGTAACCCTCGTTTCACCCTCCTGCTCCTGCACGAGCCGCCTGGGGTGTTTTGGATCTCGCCGGAGTAGCTCGTGGCCGCCGTCGTTCACCGCCTCCTTCCGTCACCGTAAGGACACCTAAGGCAACTCTAATTTGCTCCGTTCAACTTCCCCTTCAACGGCGCAGTTTTCTGACACCTTGTTGTCGCCGGAGACGCAGCCGAACGCCGCCGCCACCGACGTCCGCCACCGCCGGAGCACCGAGGTTCACGTGGTCCCCGCCGCGCGCAGAGCACGCCCCACCTTCGTCTTCGCTGGAGCACCACCGAAGAGCCGCCGCCGCCGACGCCCGAGACCGCCGCCGCCGTCCTCTGTTCTCTGGTGAGCACGCGTGCACAGAGTAAGCTTCAGCCAATCACGTGGTGACACGTGGCCACGTGCTACAGTAAACGCATGAGCAGATCAGGAGTTTTCTGCTGTTCTTTTTTGTCTTTTTCAGCTTTTCACCAAAACTTCTAATTGCTATAACTTTTAGTGTATAAGTCCAATTTAGGTAATTCTTTTTCCTATGCACTCACAAAAATCATCACATTATCACAGTACCAACTTTGCACAGGTTTGCTCTGTTCAAATTTGAATTCATTTGAATTTGAATTAAACCTTCAAGAGGCCGTAACTTCCCAACCCTTTAACGAAATTTAGTGATTCTTTTTGCATTGTGACCGTAGTGCAATTTAGGTGATGTTAAGATTCTGTTGTTCAGTTTTAAAAATGATTTTCTTGTTGTTGGTTTTGTCTTGGTTCTTTTCGTGTTTCGGTGATTGATTCGTTGAATTGTGTGAAACGTGTAGATTGTCCGGAGTGCGACACGAGCTATTGTCAGGAGTGTGACTTTCTGAACCAGAACCAAGGCAAGTTACATGTTGATCATCCTTTACCTATTGTTTTCTATGCATGTAGTTATACCACACTATGAATATATGCATGTATAGGAATACTATATTATTTTTGCTATGCTGATGAGCTATCTTCCCGTCTTTGCAAGTCGTGGTAGTGGTAGGTTGATATGCTTTGTAGATGGGGGTGGTTCGTGTATTCATTGAGTTTATGTGAGGATTATATATATTTAACAAATTGAGTAGTAACTCAGGATTTAACTCACCTCTGGGCGGAAGTGGTATTGCTTGATGTTGAGGGAAGGCATCATGGGGTCTTGCACCTTTTCTAAGGCTATGCGCTCAGGAGAGTGCACCCTAAGTGGAATGCCGCCCAGGCTCAAAAAGATCAGACAGACTTAGTGACTAGTAGCTTCCATGTGCGGCCACTGGCTATATGGGCTCTGGCTTAGTTGATCAGTTGTTGGAACCCTGGCCCAGACAGTGTCGACAGATGTAGCATATGTAGGTGGGGTGTGGCCGTCAGGTGGTCAAGGGAACTTCTTCTAAAAGACTTCGTCTCAATCTTCGGATTGGGTCCAGTGGGTAAAGTGTACTAAACTCTGTAGAGTATTAAAACTAATCATGATTAGCTGTGCCCCGGTTATGGGTAAATTTGAGCCACTATGCCATTACAGTTGTTGGATGATCTTGACATATGTGACACCTAATAAATTTGTTGGGCAACTTAATAAAGGGTAGGTTGGAGTTGATTTTTGCCAACTCAACCTTGTGTATTTAATTGTAGTAATAAAAGAACTAAACAAAATTTGACAATTAGGTAGTTATTAGGATAAAATCAGCTTTCTGCAAAAATAAACCCTCAACCCTTCCTTTTGTTATACTATGCATATACATGTAGGTCTGCTATATTATTACTCCTGTGTAACTTGCCAATACATTCAAAGTATTGACCTATATGGCTGCAACGTCTCATGTTGCAGGATATTCAAACGAAGAGTAAGGTACCGTTAGGGTCGCGAGTCTGCACTCAGCATCGCCAGTGGGCTATGATGGGACTCATCATTATTTTTTGCTACTTTCTGTTGTTTGATTGAATAAAGCTAGCCAAGTGCTATGCAGATTGTTTTATTTTATATATTCTGGATCATACGATGTAATAAATGATGCACTTGCTATTCTGGGATTCATCTATACTGTGTGTGCTAGAGAGTTCGATCCAGGGACTAGCACGGTAAGCACAGAGACTCAAATCCTTCGAGGTTTGGTCGTTACAACACCTCTGGAAAGGATCCTTTGGGCCATGGAGCTCCTGCAATCTTGCTTATTAGTGCTCCTCCGCATGCTGCGTGCTGTCCCTCGATTGTCTTCGGCTTCATGTTAAAAGTCTTGAGCCACAGGATGAAGTGAGGGGTAACGCGGAGGAAGGCCTCACACACGACAATAAATGCCGACATGTGAAGAAAGGAGTCCGGGGATAGATCGTGGAAGCCTAGTCTGTAGTAAAACATCAAACCCCTTACGAAGGGATCTAGAGTGAGGCCTAGACCTCAGAGGAAGTGGGAGATGAACACAATGTCTTCGTTGGTTCAGGAATAGGGACAACCTGCCCTCGGGCAGGCAGCCGATGCGAAACCTCGGCGGTCAGGTATCTGGCCTCCCTCAACTTCTTGATGTCTTCTTCCGTAACGGAGGAGGGCATCCATCGGCCTTGAAGGCTAGATCCCGACATGATTGAAGGTTCGGAGCACCTGACCTGGGCTTTGGGTGTTAGAACTCGAGGCGGGGGGAGGATTCGATTGAGCACGGGAGGGAAAAAGTAAAAGCCTTGTCCCTTTATAAAGAGGGTGAATATCAAGCATCCTCTCCGTAGCCATTTGGACTTGCCTATAATCTAGGAGTCCTAGACACGGTTGGGTTACCCACGACCGTATTAATGAGAATCCCGTAATTATGGGAACACGATCTCTGCTTTGACAAGACGTGTCATGAAACCGCCTCGCGTTATGTGTGGAGCTGGTTGAGGAAAAATGGTTCGAATAAGCACCAGGCCATTGCATGGTGTCATGTTGCCAAAACGTGTCAGCAGATTAATGATTTGTGGAAATATTATTCTCTCTACGGTGGTATGTGGAACTTGTTTTGCAGGGTCGGACACTATCCTTATATTCAAAATTCTTCTGTGGTGTATTCGGAGGAGGAACCTGCCTTGCAATGCCGAAGACAATACTGCGCGCCGGACTCATCGTCATTGAAAGCCTGGTTCAGGGGCTACTATGGGAGTCCTGGATTAGGGGGTCTCTGGATAGCCAGACTATATCATTTGGCCGGACTGTTAGACTATGAAGATACAAGATTGAAGACTTCGTCTCGTGTCCGGATGGGACTCTACTTGGCGTGGAAGGCAAGCTAGGCAGTACGGATATGGAAATCTCCTCCTTTGTGACCGACCTTGTGTAACCCTAACCCTCTCCGGTGTCTATATAAACCGGAGGGTTTTAGTCCGTAGGACACAACAACTAGAACATACAATCATACCATAGGCTAGCTTCTAGGGTTTAGCCTCTCTGATCTCGTGGTAGATCCAGTCTTGTACTACCCATATCATCAATATTAATCAAGCAGGACGTAGGATTTTACCTCCACCAAGAGGGCCCGAACCTGGGTAAAACATTGTGTCCCCTGCCTCCTGTTACCATCTGGCCTAGACGCAAAGTTCGGGACCCCCTACCCGAGATCCACCGGTTTTGACACCGACATGAGGCATGTCACATGTGTGTCCCCGATCTTAGTATTCTTAGGAGTGCTGTGTTAGGAGACAAATCATATAATTTGGGAGCCATTGTTGCACGTAGGTTGCATCTTAATAGACTTAATGGAGATTTCTTTGGTGAAATTTATGCAACCCGCATAGCTAATTTTCTTGGTATAGCCATACGCGAAGATGATATTGAATTAACTCCTGCTTATCTAGATTTTAATGCTATGGTTCACCACCAGTTTGTCGAGAGGAACGAATCACCTCTACAGTATCGAGTAATCTTGGACAGACACCGTGTTGTCCGTATTACTCTCCCTGCCTCTGCCTTCTTTGATTATTAGGTAAGAGGACGATATACTATTACCAGAGAGGAGGCAGATGAGTACGAGAGGAGAGAGGAGGCCACTCGTCGCCACGCTGGAGCTCAGCAGGCGATAGCCGCTGCATCGCAATACGACCCCAGCTACTATTATGGATATCCGCCAGGCCAGCCATGGCCATAGACCAACTTAGGCCAAAAGCCTAAGCTTGGGGGGGGGTACGTATTTCCCACCGACATTACATTTATGTTAACACACCGGTGCTCATACTTTTTCATTGTATCATCCATGCTAGTTTATTTTCCTCTTTATGCTTTCTTCTTGTGTGTTCAATAAACCTTAAGAAAAAACCAAAAAAATTAGTTGTAGCTTTTAATTAATTTACTTTCCATGCTTGTAGTAGTAATTAAAAAGAAAACCCAAAAATATTTCATGTTCTTCTTTTGCTTGTTGGGAGCTTTCCCGTGTAAATAGTTTTATTTCTTTTCTTTTCTTTGCGGGTCGATAGGAGAAGACCATAATTAAATTGTTGAAGTGGCTCTTATATGCATTATTGTTGATCTGACAAAAGAGCCCATATTGCCTTGTCTTCTCATGTTTATTGAATGCCTGCAGATTCCAGCTTAGTCCAATGCACGTGCACTATTATTATTATTCACATCGTTTGGTCGTGCAAGTGAAAGGCAATTATGATGTTATATGATGGACTGGCTGAGATGAGAAAAGCTGGTATGAACTCGACCTATTTTGTTTTTGTAAATATGATTAGTTCATCGTTCTTGATTCAGCCTATTATGAATAAACATGTTTGCAATGACAATTAGAGATCATAGTTTCTTGTGCCATGCTTGATTAGCTATGAGTTATAATGGTTATGATGTGGTATGATAGGGTGGCATCCTCCTCTGGATGATTTAAGTGACTTGAGTTGGCACATGTTCACACATGTAGTTGAAACAAAATCAACATAGCCTTCATGATATTTATGTTCATGGTGGATTATATCCTACTCATGCTTGCACTCGGTGTTGATTAATTTTAATGCATGTTCATGACTGTTGTCGCTCTCTAGCTGGTCGCTTCCCAGTCTTTTGCTAGCCTTCACCTGTACTAAGCGGGAATACTGCTTGTGCATCCAAACTCCTTAGACCCCAAAGTTATTCCACATGAGTCCACTATACCTACCTATATACGGTATCTACCTGCCATTGCAAGTAAATTTGTATGTGCCAAACTCTAAACCTTCAAATAAATATCATGTTTTGTATGCTCGAATAGCTCATGTATCAACTAGGGATGTCTGTATCTTCCATCTTAGGTGGGTTATTCTCAAGAGGAGTGGACTCTACTCCTCACTCACGAGATAAATGGCTGGTCACCGGGATGCCCAGTCCCATGCTTTACGCAAACTGAATGAAAATAATTGCAAACAAAACTCCCACTGGGACTCTTGTTAGTTGGAGGCACTCGTTGTTTCGAGCAAGCCATGGATTGATGCTTGTTGGTGGAAGGGGGAGTATAAACTTTACCATTCTGCTTGGGAACCGCCTATAATGTGTGTATCATGGAAGATATCGCCATCTGTTGGTTGTTATGTTGACAATGAAAGTATAACGCTCAAAATATTATTCACCTCTGTTTCAAAACCGAGCTCTGGCACCTCTACAAATCCCTGCTTCCCTCTACGAAGGGCCTATCTATTTACTTTTATGCTGAGTCATCACCCTCTTATTAAAAAGCAGCAGTTGGAGAGCACCGCTGTCATTTGCATTCATTACTGTTAGTTTACATTGAGTATGACTTGACTGGATCTCTTTTACCATGAATTACAATGTCTAGTCAGTCCTTGGTCTTTAAAGGTGCTCTGCATTTATGTTTTGCGGTCTCAGAAAGGCTAGCGAGATACCACCTTGTTATATTGTATTATGATTGTTTTGAGAAAGTGTTGTCATCCGAGATTTATTATTATGGCTCGCTAGTTGATTATGCTATTGATATGAGTAAACTTGAGACCTATGCATTATTGCAAAAGTGGTTAGTTATAATCTTTGCTGAAAACTTGAATGTTGGCTTTACATATTTACAACAACAAGAGCAAACAGAGTTTGTAAAAGTTTTTCTTTATCACTTTCAGTTTATCAACTGAATTGCCTGAGGACAAGCAAAGGTTTAAGCTTGGGGGAGTTGATACGTCTCCAACGTATCTACTTTTCCAAACACTTTTGCCCTTGTTTTGGACTCTAACTTGCATGATTTGAATGGAACTAACCCGGAGTGACGTTCTTTTCAGCAGAATTACCATGGTGTTATTTATGTGTAGGAGCAAACGTTCTCGGAATAACCTGAAACTTCACGGAGCCACTTTTCAGAAAATAAGAAAAATACTTGCAAAATATAAAGGCCAGGGGCCCCACCACCTTGCCATGAGGGTGGGTGGCGAACCTGCCCCCCCCCCCCCTAGGGTGCGCCCCACTACCTCGTGGGCCCCCAACTCCACCTCCATATATTGAGTTTTGGGGAGAAAAAATTCAAGGAGAAGAAATCATCGTATTTTATGATACGGAGCCGCTGCCAGGCCCTAAACCTCTTGGGAGGGCTGATTTGGAGTCCGTTCGGGGCTCCGGAGAGGGGAATCCATCGCCGTCGTCATCATCAAGCATCCTCCATCACCAATTTCATGATGCTCACCGCCGTGCAAGAGTAATTCCAGCGTAGGCTTGCTGGACAGTGATGGGTTGGACGAGATCTATCATGTAATCGAGTTAGTTTTGTTAGGGTTTGATCCCTAGTGTCCACTATGTTCTGAGATTAATGTTGCTATGACTTTACTATGCTTAATGCTTGTCACTAGGGCCCGAGTGCCATGATTTCAGATCTGAACCTATTATGTTTTCATCAATATATGAGTGTTCTTGATCCTATCTTGCAAGTCTATAGTCACCTAGTATGTGTTATGATCCATTAACCCCGAAGTGACAATAATCGGGATACTTACCGGTGATGACCGTAGTTTGAGGACTTCATGTATTAACTATGTGTTAATGCTTTGTTCCGGTTCTCTATTAAAAGGAGGCCTTAATATCCCTTAGTTTCCGTAAGGACCCCGCTGCCACGGGAGGGTAGGACAAAAGATGCCATGCAAGTTTTTTCCATAAGCACGTATGACTATATTCAAAATAAATGCCTACATTATATCAATGAACTAGAGCTAGTTCTGTGTCACCCTAGGTTATGACTGTTACATGATGAACCGCATCCGGCATAATTCTCCATACCGATCCATTGCCTATGAGCTTTCCATATATTGTTCTTCGCTTATTTACTTTTTCGTTGGTATTGCTACCATCACTACAAAATACCAAAAACATTACTTTTACAACTGCTACCTTTTGTTACTGTTATCACTACTATCATATTACTTGCTACTAAACACTTTGCTACATATATTAAGTTTCCAGGTGTGGTTGAATTGATAACTCAGCTGCTAATACTTGAGAATATTCTTTGGCTCCCCTTGTGTCGAATCAATAAATTTGGGTTGAATACTCTACCCTCGAAAACTGTTGCGATCCCCTATACTTGTGGGTTATCACACCAACACTCCATCCTACCTCCTAATCCTTCGGATTCTATTGGCCTTCCTTCTTGCCGAGGCATATCTAAAGAAAAACTTTGTGTTCCTATCCCCCTCCTTCAGCCACCAAACGTGAGCTCGTTGCCTCCACTTCATATCAATGACTTCCTCCAAATGATCAACCAAACACCGTAATATCACCTCCTCAGCAACCTTCTCCGGTGTGATAGCTTGCTTTCTACAATTCTCCAACTCACGCTTGGCCTACTTTAGGTTTCTTCTTCGTATCACCCACCACATCCTTAGTCCATCTTGATAGGTCGCGGGCCACGCCCTTCAACGCGGCAGCCACTCTTTAGATTTTGATTTTTGCAAGTTTAGCCATGAATTTAGAAGCTCTTATTTTGAATCTCACAACCTACTGAAGCACACTTTTTCGCTCGGGATCAGCCGCCGTGTGTTGTTGGGCCAACCCGGAGATCTTCCTTCCGTCTCTTAAACATTATGACGACTTAATAAAAAGCTTCGCGAGGTTGTCTAAAAAATTGGTAATTGGTTTCGGGCTAGAGATTTGACTAAATTGGAGTAGTTTTCATATATATTGGTCATCTTTGGTTTTGTATTATTTAATGCTAATTTTTTATATTTTTGTTGTATGTTGTGATGTCCAGCCTGGTGATCTCTCCATGAGCACGAAGCACATCGACATCTAGTTCAGTGTCGTACTCGAGCAGGACACTAGTATACTTCTTAGCACTCTCTCAATCCTATGGGGAATACCGGAATAGGGATCACAGTGAGAAGTAGAATGCACATGAACATGCCATTATGGAACCAAATAGGATCTGACGAAGGAAAACAAAAAGAATATGTGGGTTAAATAGAAGAGAAATATACTAACCATTGCAAATTGTGATGTGAATTGTTTTTTTAGGTCAAGCAAATAGCTTTATTACGAAACGTACTAGGCAAGATCGTCAATTACAAACTCAGCAACAATTGCTAGAATTACATCACCAGCAACTAGAACATCTCCCACTTGGAGATCCAGGCCTAACTTGGCCATATGGTGCGCTGGCATGTTGGCCTCGCGCTTACAATGGGGAAACACACATGAAGAGAACCATAACCGGGACTACACCTTGATGTCTTCAGTCGCCTATGCTTGTCGCGAACAATCTGGAGCACGTCTGTTTAGGGCCTGTTCAAGCAGCAGGGCTTCCACTTCAATAGTCAGCCGCACGACCACCAGTTCGGCCGCAAGATCTAGCACTTGCTCCACTGCTCTCAGCTCAGTGCTGAATGCATCCGCAGCACAATCAAGTTGCCTAGCCCGTGCTGCCACCACCTTACCTGTATTATCCCGTACCACCATTCGCCAGGCCCCCTACATGCCATCCTCAACAAAACCTCCATCAACATTGAACTTTAGCATGTCCTGTGGTGGAGGGGTCCAGCGAGGCACGCTTGCCGGCAGGGTAGGCGTTTTGCAGAAACACCCCTGGAACTCACCGGCAGTACATGCAGCCCTAACGGTGAATTGCGGCAGTATGAGATTGAGTCGATTCGACATTACCTTAGAGATGATCTTATACAGAACATTACACAAATTGATGGGTCGGAGGTCCTTTATCCTTGAGGGTTTTTTGCCCTTTGGTATTAGCACAACATGGGTATTGTTCCATCCAGCAGGCATCTCACCCCCCTCGAGGACATGTCTCACCTCCTCAATGATGTTCCTGCCCATCAAATGGCATTATTTTTTGAAGACCACCGCGGGCATACCATCTGGCCCCGATGCTTTCAGGTCCCCTATCTGATCAAGGGCAGCTTTCGTTTCCATATCAGAGAATGCAACTGTGAAGCTCTCATTCATAGCACTCGTTACCTTCACCGGAACAGCCCAGAGAAGCTCATCATATTGGCCATTACCATTCGAGGTGAACAGGTCCTGAAAATAAGATATAACATAGTTAGTGAGATCCCTTCCTTCCTCCACCACCACTCCATCCTCCCTCCTAAGCCTTCAGATTCTATTGGCCTTCCTTCTCGCCGAGGCATATCTAAAGAAAAACTTTGTGTTCCTACCCCCCTCCTTCAGCCACCAAACATGAGCTTGTTTCCTCCACTTTATATCAACGACTCCCTCCAAATGATCAACCAAACACCATAATCTCACCTCCTCAGGAACCTTCTCCGGTGTGATAGCTTGCTTTCTACAATTCTCCAACTCACGCTTGGCCTCCTTTAGTTTCTTCTCCGTATCACCCACCACATCCTTACTCCATCTTGATATGTCGCGAGCCACACCCTTCAATGCCGCAGCCACTCTTTAGTTTTTGATTTTTGCAAGTTTAGCCATGAATTTAGGAGCTCTAATTTTGAAGCTCACAACCTAGCGAAGCACGCTTTGTCGCTCGGGGTCGGCCGCCGTCTGTGGTTTGGCCAACCCGGAGATCTTCCTTTCGTCCTTGTAAACAATGTGACGACTTAATAAAAAGCTTCGCGAGGTTGTCTAAAAAAAATTGGTAATTGGTTTCGGGCTAAAGATCTGACTAAATTGGAGTAGTTTTCATATATATTGGTCATCTTTGGTTTTGTATTATTTTAATGGTAAATTTTTATGTTTTTGTTGTATGTTGCGATGTCCAGCCCGGTGATGTCTCCACCAGCACGAAGCACATCGACATCTAGTTCAGTGTCATACTCGAGCAGGACACTAGTATACTTCTTAGCACTCTCTCAATCCTATGGGAATACTGGAATAGGGATCACGGTGAGCACTAGAATGCACAGGAACATGCCACGATGGAATGAAATAGGATCCGATGAAGAAAAGCAAAAGAATCTGTGGGAGAAATAGAAGAGAATTGTACTAACCATTGAAAATTGAGATGTGAATTGTTTTTTTAGGGCAAGCAAATAGCTTTATTACAAAAATTACCGGGCAAGATCGCCCATTACAAACTCAACAACAATGGCTGGAATTACGTCATGAGCAACTAGAACAGCTCCCACTTGGAGAGCCAAGCCTAACTTGGCCATATGGTGCGCTGGCATGTTGGCCTCGCGCTTACAATGGGCAAACACACTTGAAGAGAACCATAACCGGGACTGCACCTTGATGTCTTCAAACGCCTGTACTTGTCGCGAACAATCTGGAGTATGTCTGTTTAGGGCCTGCTCAAGCAGCAGGGCGTACATTTCAATAGCCAGCCGCACGAACCCCAGTTCGGCCACAAGATCTAGCGCTTGCTCCACTTCTCTCGGCTCAGTGGTGAATGGATCCGCAACATGATCAAGTCGCCCAGCCCGTGCTGCCACTAACTCACCTGTATTATCCCGTACCACCACTCCCCAGCCCCCTGCATGCTCCATAAACATTGAACTTTAGCACGTCCTGTGGTGGAGGGGTCCAGCGAGGCGCGCTTTCCGGCGGGGTAGGCATTTGCAGAAATACCCCTGGTACTCGCCGGCAGTACATGCAGCCCTAACAGCGAACTGCACATGCTCCATCGGCTTGTCTCCCTCCCGGACCTTATTCCGTTGAGCCCACCACTGCCACCACATGACGATGATAACCATCCGGTCTTTCTCTGGTAGCTGCCACAAATAGTCCAGGGTGGTATCAACACTATCGAACTCCGCAAGCTGCTGCCTGACATACTCAAGATTGAGACCCCGCCAAGCATGCTTTACCTCATGGCACTCAACAAATAGGTGTTTGGCCGACTCGTTCCCCGCATTACACAAGAAGCACTTATGATCCTCAATAGCCATTCCCCTTCGACATAGGATATCCATAGTGGCCAGTGTGTTGTGCGCAAGCCGCCACATGAAATGTCGAACCTTCCCAGGACATGGCATTTTCCATAGTCTCTTCCATTATGCCTTCCCATCTCCATCTAAATTCCCCGCATCATGCGATATACCATTCGCCTGTGCACCACTGGTCTCGGACAGTGCCCATTTCAATTTATACGCCTGCTTAACCGAGAACACACCTTTTGGGTCAAAGTGCCATGCCAAGAAATCTACTGTCCCGTCCCTTAACGGCATCTGAAGAATCAACCTGCGCAACAACCTTAACAAGAATTTCCTTGCCTTGCCTAGATAGTTTCCTCTCATTCCAGCCCTGCATGTAGTTCCAAATCCGGTCCTTTAGGTAAGCAAAAGCCTTGCACTTGGAACGCCCAATGTACATTGGGAGTCCCAAATATTTTTCATTGTACGCATCACTATCAATTCCCAAGGCCCCCTTCACATTTCCTTTGGTCTGTTGGGAGCAGTTTTTACTGAACATCACCGCAGATTTCTCATGATTTACACAATGTCCCGAACATCTCTCATAGACCTGTAGGATGCGTTGAAGTTCCAAGGCTTCCTCCATCCGTGCTCTCATGAGAAGCACCGAGTCATTAGCAAAAAACAGGTGCGAGATAGATGGAGCTCCCAGACAAATTTGTATACCTCCAAATCTACCTCACTGCTGGGCCTCATTCAGCAAAGCCGACAAACCCTTTGCACAAAATTGGAAAGAGATAGGGCGAGCTCATATCGCCCTGCCGGAGCCCTCTTGAAGGCGCAAATTGTTGGGATAGCTCGCCATTAATTACTTTGATGATGTACCTCACCGAGGTTACACACTTCATTACAAGCTTCACCTAGCTGCTCGCGAACCCAAGTTTATATATCACTAGTCAACAACCCGTCCATCTGCACGGGCTAGCACTTCTAATATTAAATTCTCGTCTTATCTCTTTTATTCTGCATATAAGATTTGTCAGAAGTAAAACTTCATAAAGTTTGAACAACTTTATTGGAAAAAAATCAAGATTCTTAATGCAAAATCAATATCATTAGATGCGCAACGAATTTAATTTTCAGGTTGTATAACTTTACTATTGTAGATGTTGATATCTTTCATATAAATATGGTGAAAGATACGATCTTTCGATTCAACAACTCTTATATATGGTCTAAAAACGATCATTTGGAGTAGTAGTACAATTCCTAATAGTAGAACATGATACTGTAGCAAAAAAGATTTTTGCATTTTTTTTAATTATTTGAAGGACGAGTTGGTATTTTTATTTTATGTTCTTGTATTAACCAATAACTTCTTCAAGAAAGTGTTGTATGATTGGCTGGGAACTGTGTGATAGCTAATTCAGATTTCAAGATCTTCTTTGTACCAAAAAAGAATCTTTGAAGAATTTGTTTTATGATCAATGTGCTTGAACATTTACAGTACTTTCTATCCCTACTACCATAGGGAGGAGAGCAGGATCAAAGCAGAGGAGGAGACAACGGCCATACAGAGGACTCCATGCAGATTTTTCTTGAGTGAATAGTTGATTGAAGAATCCATGGATGCTTATTATTATTTCATGGGCAATCAGCTGGATATTGAAATTCCTTATGAACGGGAGAAGGCTTTTCGTGTTTTATGAAAGGACGTGGGGCTTTCCTTTTTTCAATTGATGTGAGGATTTTCCTTTTTTTGTTTGAGAAATGTTGGACGTGCCGCATGTGTTTATGTGGCACCCCGGCTCAGACAAAACCGGAACGACCTGTATTCCAGCCCAGAGATCGAGGTGAAGTCTTCTGGAATACGACACTGCTTAGTATAGAACAAACAAGATCTCTATTACAACACGAATATGAATACAAGGGTTCCGACATTACAATGAATAACATCGGTACTCCGACACTACACCAACCATGATTGCTCTATATAAGCAGCAGAACAACTCAAAGCAGCGGAAAAACTTCTAGCAGCGGAACAACGAATGGCGATGATGGACTCCAATCCGCAGGGACTCTGGCTGGAACCTTTATCCTAGCTCGCACGAATGGAAACAACACCAAACAAGCAAGCAATCCAGGCACGACCAGCAAACTGGCATGACACGCCAGGTCAGTACAATGAATGTACTTGCAAGCTCACAATAACCAGAAGCATTCAAGACAAACAACAGCATGGCAAATACAGGTTAAGCAGGAATTATCGTGAGATCATTAGGATAACAATACATGAACATAATATCGCCAGAACCATATGATCATGGCATGAACATATAAATCTGACGATACTAGCGTGCGACATGATGACACTACATGCACCATATATTCAGCTCGGGTTACCTTGTAACCATCACATGCATCACTTACCAACTTCGGACATTACACGATCATCTCGGGATCAAATCAAGCTTGGTATAAACAATACCGTAGTAGTCATCAAATGACCACAAGGAGCTTGATCTTTACCCACGTTTCTCGCACAACATCACGAATATCCCCCAAATCGGTATCCTCGATACCACGGTGATCATTTCGGCGATCACAACCATGACCAACACTTGGTCTAAAACAGTGATCCTTCCGGCGATCACAATCAACTTATCTAACCGTGGTTGTTATTAAGCACATTATTATTACTGTTGACTCATAGTGTGACAAACTACGAACTGGGCCCTTATCCACGGGTGCGGCTATTGATAGATTTAATATACACTCTGCAGAGGTTAGCACACTGTACCCACACTACGGAACCCATGGCCTCGCACTCCCATTCGGGTGGACCAACGGCGTTTCGACAAAACCGATCTACTGCCATGACACTCTCCTGGCCACTCCGACACACTCCCAACCGGGCTAGTCACGGGTGGCTGTCGGTGTCAAAACCGGCGGATCTCGGGTAGGGGGTCCCGAACTGTGCGTCAAGGCCGGATGGTAACAGGAGACAAGGGACACGATGTTTTTACCCAGGTTCGGGCCCTCTCGATGGAGGTAATACCCTACTCCTGCTTGATTAATATTGATGATATGGGTAGTACAAGAGTAGATCTACCACGAGATCAAGGAGGCTAAACCCTAGAAGCTAGCCTATGGTATGATTGTTGTATATGGAGTTGATTCTGTCCTACGGACTACAACCCTCTGGTTTATATAGACACCGGATAGGGTTAGGGTTACATAGAGTCGGTTACAATGGTAGGAGATCTTGAATATCCACATCGCCGAGCTTGCCTTCCACGCCAAGGAAAGTCCCATCCGGACACGGGACGAAGTCTTCAATCTTGTATCTTCATAGTCTAGGAGTCCGGATGAAGGTATAGTCCGGCTACCCGAACACCCCCTAATCTAGGACTACCTCAGTAGCCCCTGAACCAGGCTTCAATGACGATGAGTCCGGCACGTAAATTGTCTTCGGCATTCCAAGGCGGGTTCCTCCTCCATGTCCTTCATAGAAGATTGTAAACACCAAGAGTAGTGTCCGGCTCTGCAAAATAAGCTTCCACATATTGCCATAGAGAGAATAATATTAACACAAATCAAATCTGCTGACGTATTCCGCAGTGCGTCATCGCACTACAGCCAAGTCCTTTACTTGAGTCATTTTCACTTTTCCACCTCAGCGTGTTTTGCGAGGCAGTTTCCTTGGCACGTCTTGTCAAAGCAGAGATCGTTTATCCCCTTTTACGTGATTCTCATCAATACGGACGTGGGTAACCCAACCGCGCCACTTATCACGGCGCTTGGGAGGCAAGCGAGTTTTACTAGGAAGGTGGGGACGCACAACCGCATCCGCCCATATAAGGGGACAAGGATCCACCTTTTTACCTACGCCTTCTTCCTCCCTTGCCTACCCATCTCTCGCGCACCCGAGCTCCAGCGCCCAAGCCCGCACTTCCCACCTCAACCTTCTCCAGCAATGTCTGGAGCGGGAGGCAAGTGGATGGTCTCCTCCGTCACGGAGGGTAAAGTCAAGAAGCTAAGGAAGGTCGGGTATCTGTCCAAGGACATCGGGCACCGGCTTCCCGAAGAGGGGCAGCTTATCCCCACCCCAAGGCCGCATGAGAGAGTAGTATTTCTCCCCCACTTCCTCCGCGGACTGGGTTTTCCACTCCACCCATTTGTCCGGGGGCTCATGTTCTACTACAGCCTGGATTTCCATGATCTGGCTCTGAACTTCATCCTCGACATCTCGGCATTTATCGTCGTGTGCGAGGCTTTTCTTCGCGCCCGCCCCCATTTCGGCCTCTGGCTCAAGACCTTCAACGTCAAGCCCAAGGTGGTGCGCGGCAGCCAGGCGGAGTGCGGAGGCGCCATGGCGGGGAAGATGGCCAACGTCCCATGGTTCGAGGGCTCTTTCATGGAGACCCTAAAGGGATGGCAAGCCGGGTGGTTTTATATCACCGAAACGCGCGATCCGGAATGGACCACAGCCCCCGAGTTCCGATCCGGACCCCCCACGTGGCTTATGTCCTGGAAAGAGACGGGCCTGTCATGGGGTGACGAAAAGGAGGTGACCGGATTGCAAACATGCATCCAGTCCCTAGTGAACAAGCCAGTCCGGCTTGTTAACGTAATCCAGGTTATGCTCATCCGCGGGATCCTCCCATGCCAACAACGGGATTTTAATCTGTGGGAGTTCGACCCGGCGCAGCATCAAACCCTCAGCAGGCTCTTCGACACGATGTACGAAGAAGCCTGGAAGATGCTATTCAAGGGCGCTGAGGCTCCCGCATCCGCTTCCGAGGACCGCGGATACAGCTCGCAGCGTCACGCTAGCGAGGTAAGCCATCTACACCTTTTACAGGATGTTAAGCTTTTTACATAGTTTGACTCTATGTGGGATCTAAACTCCCTTACCTTTGACAGGCTTGGCGGGCGATATCTGGACTAATTAAATGTCCTGCTCTGCTGCCCGAAGACCCAGCCCCAGCTCTACTAGTGAAGCTGCTCGCTCCGGCGCCTTATGTGGTGCCGGAGAAGAAGGGCAAGAAGAAGAAGACCACGGGGACTCGAAGGAGTGCCCGCAACGTGGTGGTGTCGGACTCGTCATCTGATGAGTCCTAGACGCCCTCCTCCCGCAAAAACGAGGAGGAGGAAGAAGAAAACTCTCCCCCCAGCGGAGGGAGGAGAGAAGACGAAGGCCGCCCCAACGGGGGAGGCCGAGGGGTCTAGGAAAAGGAAGACCCCTCCGCCGGACTACGCCCCCAACGCCGAAGAAGGCCAAGAGGAGTGGCCAAACAGGGCCAAGCGTCCAGCGAAATCGTAAGTTCGGATATTAGAGTAACTCATGATGTTCCTTTGTTGCACAACTTTACCTAATGTCAAATGTAATTATGCAGTCCGCCCCGGGCCGAATTCGACGAATCGTCGGGCGGCTCCCTGGACTCATCGCACGTGAACTCAGTTCCGCCCGCTGTCTCCCCCCGCACTGTAGACGACGCCGAAGTGGCGTCGCGACAAGCTCCGGGGCAAGAGGAGGCGGTCCTGGAGGAGCCGCAAGGAAACCTCCCGGACTCCAGGAGTGAGGGGGATAAGGCTCCCCAGGGCTCTCAGTCCGGCTTCGTGCCGGACACCGGGCTGGAATCTTCAGTTCCGGACCGCGGTAGGTGAACTCCTTCCAAGAGGAGCAAGCCTTCTAAGCCGACGGCCGCTGTCCAACCGGAGGTGCCGGACAATCTGCTGGAGTTGCTTGACGACGCCTCCATCGACAAGGGGCACCGTACTATTATGAGTACGGTGATCCAGAAGGTTCAGTCCGCCAAGAGCGGACTGACTGAAGCTTGCGCTAGCCTTCTAACAGGCTTCGAGGTAAGTAAAAATATGTAAAAATATTACCGCATAGACAGTAGCCCCTGATGCTCTGTTTGGCGTTCGGAAAGAAAAGCCGAATAGAGGATCTATTAAATATCACAGGAGTCTAACAAAAAAGAGTCAATATGCGTATGCAGGCTTCGCTGCTATCCACCGCCACACTGACTGCAGAGGTGAGTGTCCTGAAGCAGGACCTCGAGCGGACCAAGCAAGAGCTCGGCCTTGCCAAGCAGCGGCTCGAGGAGGAAGAAGGTAAGAAATACCTTGCAGAAAAAGTGCCTATAAAAAGGCTTTTATTGCAAAAAGAGTAACAGGATTGTGCTGCTTATTGTAGGGGCCACGACTGAGGTGGCAACCCTTAAGCAGGCATTGTCTGCGGCCAAAAAGAAAACGGCCGCGGAGCGCACCGAGTGAGACAGACTTGGGGTTCAAGTCAGCGAGGTGCAGCAAGAGCTGCAGGCTCTCATGAAAAAACATGAGAGTTTGGAGCTGGAGTCGAAGGCGCAAGCATCCGAGCTTACAACGGCCCTACAGGCTACCAAGTCTGCCAAGGCCGAAGCCCAAAAGGCCCTCCAAGAGTTGGAGGAGATGAGGAAGATAGCAGCGGGTAAGGCATTCTTTATGCAAAGCATAAATATAAAAGTGAACTCCCTGTTACTTACCCGAATCCGGAGCTCTCCAGGGGCATTCGTAGATCTTCCCCGCAGCGTATCCGATGCCGCCGCATTCTACCGAGCTAAAGAGGGCAGCTCGACGGAGAAGGTGTTCTGGTCTCAGTATTCTGAGGCCGGACACCCTGTGCCCTTGAGCGACCAGCTGAAACAGCTGGTCGAGCTCCACAAGGCGGCCGAGCAGGCCATGAAGGGCTTCATAGTTCGGCTGTGGCCCAGAGAGGCCCTGCCTAGGAGCTATTTCGGGCTGGTGCGGCGGCTGGTGGAGGCCTGTCCGAGGCTTGAGGTCATCAAGCGCTCCGTCTGCATCGAAGGTGCCCGTCGGGCCCTTGCCCGTGCAAAGGTGCACTGGGGTAAGCTGGACGGTGAGAAGCTTGTGAAGGACGGGCCGCCGCCGGGGAAGGAGCATCGCAAGCCCGAGAACTACTACAAGGATGTTCTTGCAGGTGCCCGCCTTGTGGCAGATGAATGTACCAAGGATGTAATTTTTGAATGAACTCGCTCGTGTTATCCTGTGCGCTGAAAACTTGTTCATATGCGCTAAGCAATGCTTATTGAATTTAAAATATTACTTTTTGTGCGGCCGTTTATCAAAAATTGAGAGCTGGCCAGTCGTCGGCTTCTGCCCCCGTGCCACTAGTGCTGGGGTGTTCGGGATAACCTTGAGCGCTCTTTTTCCCATAGTTGGGTCCTTCGAGGGAGGCGCTCAGCACAACGAACCAGGCAATCAGACTATAATGCTTGAACACTCTCACTTAGCCATAGAACTCTATAATTTTAAATTTTGGCGAAGCCCCTAGTTCGAAAGACCGAGTTCGGGGCGCTATCCACGCCTTGGCCGGACAAAGCCGGCTCCTCGCTCGAAGCGGCATAAGCCTTTAGGGACTCGAAAAACCTCTCGAACAGCGACTGGTCTCTCGCCACATCATGACAGTTAGTTTTAGCTTTCTCCACTGAGGTGCTTAACCCAGCTGAACCGGGGCACAATCGCAGTGGTTCTCCTAGTGCTACCTTAGCCGATAGAGCGGAACGTAAGGCACCAAAACATAGGAGCCGGGTAAACCCAAC
Organism: Triticum urartu; assembly: GCF_003073215.2. Taxonomy (NCBI): domain Eukaryota; kingdom Viridiplantae; phylum Streptophyta; class Magnoliopsida; order Poales; family Poaceae; genus Triticum; species Triticum urartu. Next base: position 704,820,985 of record NC_053028.1, read on the forward strand.
TATTGACCCAAATCATGATTCGGAGCCGATGCATATAATGCTATAAGTTCGGGGTGCCGCACTTGTGAAAGTGTACGGACTTCTCACACCATTCTGAGGGGTACTGAAGCCCCTGGCGTGTTTGCCGTACCATGGTGTACGGGTGCAATCATGTCATTTAATAAACATAAATGTGAAAAGAAGACAATGCAAAAAATAGACAAGAAGCTAAGCATTGTTTATAGAGAGGCTATTTATCAAAGTCGAACGATACAAATAGTGCGGTAAGCAAAAGATATTGGACTATTCAGTATGTCCTGACCAGGGGCGGGCCACGGAATTGTATTTAAAACAGGTATACCGCTCGTAACATAGACCACATGGGAGTTCCATAATGCGGCATGGCTTGTCTGCCTCCCTGGATCTTGCATCGTTTGTGCGGCAGTCGCATTGCCGAACAGGTCGTCCGAAGTATGGAGTCCTAAAAGTAAGAAAAAAATAAAAAAAGAATCCGGCAGCCCCTAGTACGTTTTAAGCCGTATTTTGGGTGTGCCATTATTGTGCCCTTCCCCTGTGCCCATGGTATTTCAAGGGCGTAGTTATGTACGTGAGGTACTGGTTTCGCTATGTTGCGAAAGCTGGGGTTGGGGCCGCATTGCTACGCTTGCTCAGAGTGTGCCAGGCGGTCCTGCTGTGGGTTACTCCGGGCGCGCTTGGCAGTGTCTGGCTTTTTAATGGCCGGACTGGAGAATTGCCTGAGAAGGCTACTTTGTACCTCCGCTGCGAGAGCCGCCGTATGCTCCTCCGTACGGAGGGAGCGTTCGGTGTTTCCGTTGACCGTAATTACGCCTCGAGGGCCTGGCATCTTGAGCTTGAGATATGCGTAGTGTGGCACTGCATTGAACTTTGCAAATGCGGTTCGTCCGAGCAGGGCGTGATAGCCACTGCGAAATGGGACTATATCGAAGATTAACTTTTCGCTTCGGAAATTGTCCGGGGATTCGAAGACCACGTCAAGTGTTACTGAGCCTGTACAGTTGGCTTCTACACTTGGTATAACGCCTTTAAAGGCTTGTGGGCTTAATCCTTGACGGATCTATGCCCATTTTCCGCACTGTATCCTGATAAAGCAGGTTCAGGCTACTGCCGCCGTCCATGAGGACTCTTGTGAGATGAAATCCGTCGATGATTGGGTCGAGAACCAATGCGGCGAAGCCGCCATGACGGATGCTAATGGGGTGGTCCCTTCGATCAAAAGTGATCGGGCAGGAGGACCATGGGTTGAACTTTGGGGCGACTAGCTCTATCGCGTATATGTCCCGTAGCGCACGCTTCCGCTCCCGCTTGGGAATGTGGGTTGCGTATATCATGTTCACTGTCCGCACTTGTGGGGGAAAGCCCTTCTGTCCATTGTTGTTCGGCGGCTTGGGCTCCTCGTCGTCGCTGTGCAGCCCCTTGTCTATGTTTTCGGCCCTTAACTTGCCTGCCTGCTTGAACACCCAACAATCCCTGTTAGTGTGATTGGCTGGCCTTTCGGGGGTGCCATGTATCTAGCACAAGCAATCGATTATTCGGTCCAAACTGGACGGGCCCTTAGTATTCTTTTTGAATGGCTTTTTCTGCTGACCGGATTTATAGCCTTTGAATCTGGCATTGACTGCCGTGTCTTCATTGTTGTCGCTGCTAACGTGGCGGTTTTGCTTATTCCAGCATGTCCTGCCACTTTTGTCCTTGGTATCTGAATTACCAGGGTTCTTTGATAAGTTGTTACTGCGAGCTAGCCAGCTGTCTTCTCCCGCGCAAAAGCGGGTCATGAGTGTCGTGAGGGCTGCCATGGATTTCGGCTTTTCCTGTCCCAGGTGCCGGGCAAGCCACTCGTCGCGGATGTTATGCTTGAAGGCTGCTAGGGCCTCCACGTCCGGACAGTCGACTATCTTGTTTTTCTTTGTTAGGAACCGTGTCCAGAATTGTCTGGCCGAGTCCTCTGGCTGCTGAATTATGTGGCTTAAGTCGTCGGCGTTTGGTGGTCGCACGTAAGTGCCCTGGAAGTTGTCGAGGAATGCGGTTTCTAGGTCCTCCCAAGAACCGATTGAGTCTGCTGGCAAGATGTTGAGCCAATGCCGGGCCGGTCCTTTAAGTTTGAGCGGGAGGTATTTGATGGCGTGTAGATCATCGCCGCGTGCCATGTGGATGTGAAGGAGATAATCCTCGATCCATACCACCGGATCTGTTGTGCCATCGTATGATTCGATGTTTACAGGTTTGAAACCCTCTGGGATTTTATGATCCATTACTTCATTCGTGAAGAATAGCGGGTGTGCGGCGCCTCTGTACTGGGCTATATCACGACGCAGCTCGGAAGAGCTATGCCTGTTGTGTTCGGCCCGACCGGATTTGTTGTATCCGGAGTGAAGATCATTGTCACATGCCGTAGGGCGCCTGCGCGATCCGTAGATCGATCTTGTTTGTCTTGCCTTATCTTCCAGTATGTCTCGCAGGTGGGGCGCATTTTCCCGTGCCTTAGTTGAGTGGCGTCGGGGCATGGCTTGGGTGGAGGGCCGAGAGGCCTCTCTGTCGCGGCCGCGAGGTGGCCGGTCTACCATGTCATGCGCTGGTGATGTAGGTGCTTCCTCCTCTGATCGGGGTAGCGGCCTGCGCTTCGGGTAACTCTTCGAGGGGCGTTCGAGTTCATACTCTTCGGCTGCAAGGACTTCAGTCCATCTGCCAGCTAGCAAATCTTGGGCAGCTCTAAGTTGTTGCTGCTTTTTCTTGAGGCTGCTTGCCATGGCTAAAAGCTTGCGTTTAAAACGCTCTTGTTCTGCGGGGTCTGATGGTATGACGAATTCGTCGTCATCGAGGCTTGCCTCGTCTTCGGAGGGAGGAGTATAGTTATCATCCTCGACCTCTTGGTCTGCCGCTCTCTCCTGAGGGCTGGCTTCTCCATCTTCCTATGCCGAATCTTGCTGAGGTGGGTGTTCTTCGGCGCTATTCGGGGTAGTATTATCTCCCGTGCCGGAATCACCGTTTTTTCTTTGGCGGGATTTAGAGCGGCGTCGCTGACGCCGGCGCTTTGGCTGTTTCTTGGGGGCGTCATCCCCCACTGTTCCGTCGCCATCTCCATCTTTTGGAGTATCCACCATATATATGTCATATGACAAGGTGGCCTTCCAGCGCCCTACAGGTGCTGGTTCCAGTTTGTCTCCTACATTGTCGTCCATGCCGTCGATGTCTTCGGAGCCGAAGTCAAGCATGTCGGTTAGATCGTCGACAGTGGCTACAAAGTGGGTGGTGTGTGGGCTTGAGTTTCCTCACCGTCCGTATCCCACCCTCGCCGACCGTAGTCCGGCCAGGGCTCTCCTGATATAGAGAGAGACTTAAGAGAATTCAGCATGTCGCCAAAAGGCGAATGCTGAAAGATGTCTGCGGCGGTGAACTCCATTATCGGCGCCCAATCGGATTCGATTGGCAGGGGCGCGGGGGGTTCGGAGTCCGGGAAGGAGTCCGGATCCTCGGAGTCATGGGTCATGCAGAGCGCGGGGCTAGAGTTCGGCTCGATCGCCTCTGAGATCGCAGCCCCTGAGGCAGCGTCCAACCACTGATCCTCGATCGGCGCAGTAGGCTCCGAATCAATGGTCGGAACCGGTGCGTGTGCGGCCTCCAAAGCACTGTTTGGCGGCAGAGCTATATAATGCCCATCGAGACAGTGCGGCGCGCTTTGCTGTGGCTCGAATCCGTCGAAGATCAAGTCCCCGCGGATGTCGGCCGTGTAGTTTAGGCTTCCAAACCTGACCTGATGGCCAGGGGCGTAGCTTTCGATCTGCTCAAGGTGGCCGAGCGAATTGGCCCGCGGAGCGAAGCCGCCGAAGACGAAGATCTGTCCGGGGAGAAAAGTCTCATCTTGGACCGCATCGTTGTTAATGATCGAAGGAGCCATCGGGCCTGAAGGCGACGACATAGAGGAACTCTCAATGAAAGCACCAATGTCAGTGTCAAAACCGGCGGATCTCGGGTAGGGGGTCCCGAACTGTGCGTCAAGGCCGGATGGTAACAGGAGACAAGGGACACGATGTTTTTACCCAGGTTCGGGCCCTCTCGATGGAGGTAATACCCTACTCCTGCTTGATTAATATTGATGATATGGGTAGTACAAGAGTAGATCTACCACGAGATCAAGGAGGCTAAACCCTAGAAGCTAGCCTATGGTATGATTGTTGTATATGGAGTTGATTCTGTCCTACGGAATACAACCCTCTGGTTTATATAGACACCGGATAGGGTTAGGGTTACATAGAGTCGGTTACAATGGTAGGAGATCTTGAATATCCGCATCGCCGAGCTTGCCTTCCACGCCAAGGAAAGTCCCATCCGGACACGGGACGAAGTCTTCAATCTTGTATCTTCATAGTCTAGGAGTCCGGCTAAAGGTATAGTCCGGCTACCCGAACACCCCCTAATCCAGGACTACCTCAGTGGCCCCATGTCTACCAAAGACACAACGACCACCGTCGTGTCCAACATCCCTCACGAGGACCGGATCCATAATAACAACTGATTTGAGTATCCGGACCCTGATGGTCGTGCAAAAATCATCATACCCTTGTTGTCAGTCTTACCTTTTAACGGTCATGATTTTATTTGTGAGGATACCTTACTGGAATACCTTGGCCTCACCTGTCCTTGATTCTTCGTATTACCAGGGATGTGATTAGTGCAATATTTTTGACATTATTCCCTTGTGCCTGTTTTCTGACCTGGTTCCGCACATATATGGCATATACCGGGGTTTGTAGCTGTACCAAGCTCATTGTTGAGGCCAACCACACAAGAAGGTGACAAGGTTTTAAGGCATCTCCTTGTCAGTTGCGGGAATAATGACCTTGATGACCATTGTTAAGACTGCTGATTCTATGGTGTCATCCCTAGAATCTTGTCAACTCTTGTAATTCATGGGATGTATCTCTGCTTATTTTCCTTTGCCTAACTCGTGAGGTTGTGGGATCCTCACTTTCCTTAGGTATAGCTATTGGATCCTTGCCGTATCTCGTATGAGTGATTATGACTGGGGATGCATGCTCACCATATATAAGATTCATATGAAACCAAAAATTGGCTTTCTGAATAAGACACATGCCCTGACGGATTTGTGCTTCTGACAAAATGTTGTGAGTCTGATTCTTGTGTGGTACTTCTTATCATATAACTTCTGAGGATGGTGTATTAGTATGATACTGACGCAGACTGAATGGCTTACAAGAGAAGCCATCTGAGTAGCTTGCTGAGGAAGACTTGTTACCTTCTGCTCCAATCTTTTGTCTGGGTATCGTGCAGAAGAAGGCTCTATAGCTTACGCACGAAGCTTGGTTTGATTATTGTGCTGGAGAAGCCTGAGTTCCGTAATTGAGAAGCTTCTCCTTGGGTTTACTTGTTGAGAAAGATCAGGTGTCTTGGACCGGAAATTGTTCACATATCATGCTGAGGAAAATTTGAAGAGCCTTTCATCATAAATTTCTTCTGATAATGTTTGGAAGAATACTGAGTTTCTTACATCCAAAGCTTCATACTATGATATGTAGACTGAAATCCACACACTCACATCCATAATATTCTGGGGCTGATTATTTGCATGAGAAAATTTGTTTAACTGTCTTCACATGCAGGCTTAATTTCGGAGGATAACATATTTCAAGCATCATGCACTGCTGAGCCAAAATTTTGTATATGATCCATACCTTTTACTAAAAAATATACCGTTTATCTTGTACCTACCTTGTCTTGCTGCTGACTTGATCATTACTGCTGTGAGGATTTTGTACCGATGTAGACTTGAATTATCAGTACTGTTGTGAGGATTGCACACTAATGCAAAATTGATTATCAGCTTCAAGATTAGATATTCCCCATTTCACTGCAGTTGGCTGAGAATTCCATTCTGTTTAGCTGAGTTTCCAAATATTTGAACTTCTTGCTGATTCTTCAGGTCCGGTGGCGGTTGATGAGCAACTCTTTATAGAGGAGAAATAATGTAACACTGGGGCCCAAAAAGAAAGGAGCAAAGGAAAACTCAACAAACAAAATCACACAACAACAATCACTGTCACATATTACTACTAGTCACACAATATGCATGCCTACTTAAGCACACAAATCTCGCGGGATCTCCGGTTCTACGATCTAGCATGTTGTGAAGGTGTGCACGAGGACGAATAAATGTGTGGAAGAATTGGTGTAAACAGCGCTACACCAAGTGCTAGCTTAGCCAGGTAGCAACCTGGACTAGCTCGGAGGCGAGGACGCACATGGTAATCATGTAGTGGGACATGAAGGTCGCAACCACATTATCATCAGGCGGACGGAAAAGACCCGTACTCCTCCAAGAAATAGGATAGCGGGGAAAACCTGAGGTTGCTGACATTGCCCTTTCTACATAACTAAGATCGTTAAAGGTTGCCAAAATAAAAGAGCGATTCGGGATAGAAGCATGTCCAACAACGAAACAATAGGTAGGGCTGAAAGGAGGATATCGGCGAGATACCTGAGCACCATTTCTACAAACACTGTTGGGATCACTTGGCATCACTCTGCTGGGACAGAAATGACACCAAACACCAAAGAACGAGCAAGAAAAGAAAATTGGAGAAATGCAAAGGCTGAGTTGTAGTGGATCCGAACCGATGCCATCTACACTCACCAAATAAATTGTCAATAGCAAAATAATAATGCTATATGCATACTATGCAACAAACAAATGCAGCAACCAAATGCAATAAACAGGCGAGACTTTAAACTACCGATTTCAACTGGTTTCTACCGCTCGTGCTGACTAGGGCGTCCTACAGCCATACCTGCTCTAATACCAAGCGTTGTGGCACCCCGGCTCAGAGAAAACCGGAATGCCCCGTATTCCAGCCCAGAGATCGAGGTGAAGTCTTCTGGAATACGACACTGCTTAGTATAGAACAAACCAGATCTCTATTACAACACGAATATGAATGCAAGGGTTCCAATATTACAATGAATAACATCGGTACGGCGACACTACGCCAACCACGGTTGCTCTATACAAGCAGTAGAACAACTTGAAGCAGCGGAAAAACTTCTAGAAGCGGAACAACGAGTGGCCATGATGGACTCCAATCCGCAGGGAATCTGGCTGGAACATTTATCCTAGCTCGCAGGAACGGAAACAACACCAAACAAGCAAGCAATCCAGGCACGATCTGCAAACTGGCATGGCACGCCAGGTCAGTACATTGAATGTGCTTGCAAGCTCACAATAACCAGAAGCATTCAAGACAAACAACAGCATGGCAAATACAGGTTAAGCAGGAATTATCATGAGATCATCAGGATAACAATACATGAACATAATATCGCTAGAACCATATGATCATGGCATGAACATATAAATCTGATGATACTAGCATGCGACATGATGACACTACATGCACCATATATTCTGCTCGGGTTACCTTGTAACCATCACATGCACCACTTACCAACTTCAGACATTACACGATCATCTCGGGATCAAATCAAGCTTGGTATAAACAATACCGTAGTAGTCATCAAATGACCACAAGGAGCTTGATCTTTACCCACGATTCTCGCACAACATCACAAATATCCAACAACTCGGTATCCATGATAGCACGGTGATCATTCCGGTGATCACAACCATGACCAACACTTGGTCTCAAACAGTGATCCTTCCGGCGATCACAACCAACCTATCTAACCATGGTTGTTAATAAGCACATTATTATTACTGTTGACTCATAGTGTGACCAACTACGAACTGGGCCCTTATCCGCGGGCGCGACTATCGATAGATTTACTATACACTCTGCAGAGGTTAGCACACTGTACCCACACTACGGAACCCATGGCCTCGCACTCCCATTCGGGTGGACCAATGGTGTTTCGACAAAACTGATCTACTGCCATGACACTCTCCCGGCCACTCTGACACACTCCCAACTAGGCTAGTCCCGGGTGGCCCCGTGTCTACGAAAGACACAACGACCACCGTCGTGGCCAACGTCCCTCACGGGGACCAGATCTATAATAACAACAATGGGCACACAAGGCTTATGTCCGCCTACCTGATCAGGGTAGCGCGCGCCCATAACCTTCCCTAGTTGGAGGCACCGACGAGAGGCATGACAATAGGCCCAGTTAGGACCTTCCCATAAAGGTAAGCGTGGTTGCACTGGTCAGTTCGATATGGTGGCACCATGACTAGCCAACAGTTGTTCAAGTTCAATTTAATCCGGTTAAACTTGAATGCAATATGCTAAGCCATGATAAAATAACATGATGCAATTACAATGCATGAGCATGACATCAACAAAAGCATGAGGGTACAACATAAATATCCACCATATCAACAATGAACCCTATCCAACTAAGCATGGCATAATGAGGAGCATGAACATTACAAGTACAACACAACTCGTAGCATATCATGACCATTATCAACAACCATACATAACATGCAAGAACTCATCAATAACATTACCGAGTAAACACTCAACCAACTAGCAGTAAAGGAACAATGCATATTAACAGTACTCGGTAACCGACGTTAGTCATGCACCGAAGAACATGACCAACCCAACATGTACTACTATCACGCATAGCAATATGAAAATAATACTAACAAGTAGTTCATGATAACAAGGTGCAAGAATCATAGCATGACTATAATCATCGATCCACAAGCATGGCCGAAACTATGACAGTAGTAGCAAAACAAACATATAGTTATTAAAGATTCAAGTTGAAAACCAATACTACTGCATGACTATCGTGCAAATGGTGGTTGTGGCTCGCCTGGGGTGGAAGAATACTCTGGGAAGAAGTGTAGTGAAGCCGCGGAAAGATTTGCCGGAAACAGTTCTCTCTCGGAGGGGCTGTTTACGTGCAAGGGAAAAAGGTCATTTTCACAGTGTCAAACCAAAGTGAAAATGAAACCAACAGAACGGGCTCGACGAAACGAAGACGTGGGCTTTGGAATCACCTCATTTGGAGTTGTGATTGAAAAGATATAAGCGTTTGAAATCCAGGGACCAATCTGTAAAATAAACTCTACAAACAGGCCCCTGGGCTGAAAAAGAGAAAACGTATTTCCGAGAATATGCTTTCAGAACTGAGAAACGTATTTGAAGCCGAAGAAGGAAGGAAATACGCTTACATCGCGTGAAAACGTACTTTCTGAAGTACGCTTCCACTTAACCACGTGGACAGTGGCGGGGCCGGGCGTGGGGTCGCTGACGTGCGGGTCCCGCAGGGTGGAGGGGCCCGCTTGGCCTGGCTCCTTCCTCCTCACGCATGCCCGACGGAGTAGAGCAGGGGCGCTGCTCCGGCGAGGGTTGCCAGCAGCTCCGGCCACCGTTCAAGGCGCCGAGGATACCGGTAGGTTCGGGACGACGAGGCGGCTCCATTCCAGGGTAGCGCGGTCACAGGGGTCATGGCGGAGGGAAGCTACGGGTTCAGATGGGCTCGTGGCCATAGTGCCTCCAGCGAGGGTGAGAGGGCATGGGGAGGATCGCCGGAGCGAAGGGATCTCACTGGTGGTGGCTAGCAGTAGGGAGGAGGTGCGGACCGCCGGAATCAAAGAGGGGTAGAGGCGGCGGCCATGGCAGCAGTAGGAGGGAAGGAGAGCTTCTCGAGCTCAGTTGGGTGGTCGAGGAGGGCTAATGGAGTGAGGGAGGGCTGCTGGTGTGCTCGGACGAGGCCCGGGATGGCTATTTGTAGCCGGGGCGAGGGGGAGCCATGCTGGCGTCACCGCGGACGCGTGTGCTCGCGCATGAGCTCGGGGAAGGCGACGGAGAGGTGCAGTAGAGCTACGTCGGTGCATAGGGACGAGCAGAGCTCGGGGACAACAGGAGGAAGAAGCCATGGCGCGATTAATGCTCGGTCGGCTACAGGCTTCCCGTGGGCGCACGATGACGAGAGCTAACGGAGGGGGAGAGGCTTCCAGGAGGACGGCGATGACGCGGGCTTGCTGTTGGACAGGCTCACGAGCGCGAAGGCGATGAGAGGGAGAGGGGCCGGAGCTAGAATCCATCCTAGAGGCGGCCAACGCTAGCAGAGCGCGCGCATTGCATGCCAAGGCCCGTGCATTGGTGCACATAGTGGCACACGGCCGGCCAAACAATGTCTAGGGGCTTGTCCTTCCTGGGAAGGTTGCAACTGCGGTGGTAGTTTGGTTAAAAGTGACATGGTTAAATGGTAGTTAATACCTGAAGTTTACTGCAGTAAACTTGACCAAGCACTGCTGATCAATAGGAAGGGGTTTGGAAGCAAAGGAGTTGTCTGGTAGGTTTAGGGTAAGAAGGACTTTCACCCTGGTAACTTTGAGAAGCTGTGGACCAAGATTTAATATAGTTGCGTTACAACTGCCAAATCTGGTCCAGAAATGAGATTAGGATGATGCACTCTGATGAAGAATCCACTTGAGCTGAAATTTTTCAAGGCCTAATGATTTGGTCATAGTAAGGTGCTGTAAATATTTCATACCAAATGGATAAGCCAAAGTGGTACTTGCTTCACAAACATCTTCACTGACCAAAATCTTGCAAAACTTCTAGAGAAATATGGGCTACTGTAATTGGTGCCAAATTTGGTGGAGAGAAGTCATTTGGGTAGGAGAACAATCTGGTAATTTATCAGGATTTTTGAAGCAATAAAAATTATACTTTCTTCACAACCTGAAGGTTTTACCAGAAGCAAAGATTTGGTCGTGTGCTCACATATCTCAAGGGATGGAGCTGAAATTTTGATGAGTGTCAAAATATGAGCACATGAAGGAGTTTGCAAAATTTCAACTCATTTTGATAAACCTAGCTAGTAGTTCCTTCACAAAGGCTTCCCTTAGACAGGTACTTTGAAAAATCACTGAGGAAGTTTGGCTAGGCAAATAAAGTTGAATTTTGGCACAGGTCAATTATTTGGACATTAAATGATGTTAAAAAAGTTTTGTATCAAATGGGCAAATATAAATGGCACTTGCTTCAAAATGTGCCATTTAGGACAGAATAGGGAATGATTTTATTGAGCATGATGAGACATATGGCTAATGAAATATTTTTCCATATTTGAGGAAGATATGACCCAAACAATTTATAAGAATTATTTGGGGATTTTTGGATGGGAAGAAATGTGGGTTGCTTCACAACCTAGGGCAGACAGGGTTATTCCTTTAATAGGAAAAGGAATATTCCCTAGAGAAAGGAATTAGGGTTTGGTCAAGTGGTGGAGTGACATGATCTTAGTAAGGATTTGAGAATGATGAGCCACTTGGGAGAGTAAATGAAGATGATTTCCCAGGTGACAAGGCCACAGAACCACTCCAAAAATAAAAGCAGAGCAAAAACCAATTAAATCAAAAGAAAAAGAAAAGGGCCAAAATCCAGGAAGTTACAGTTTTTTTTTCTTATAGGACAGGATGATCAGCATTATGCAATTTTTCCTTTAGTCCCGAATCATAAATTTTAGAATCTAACGGTTAATTGATTTTGTTTATGTGAATTAATTGAGGCTTATTTTTATTTCACGTGCAATCAACCGGATTGTGGATTCTTTTCCTTTTTATCGTTGGATTTGTTTTGGTATTTTATTATCATTAGAATTTATAATGGACGCTTTCCTTCTTTATTTGTGGGAACAGATGGTTGCTTTCCTTGTTTTCCTTACGTGAGGATTTTCTTGTTTGTCCGTTATTTTTTTTCAGCGGCAATCAGCCGGATTGTGGATTTGTTTCCTTTCTATCATTGGATTTGTTTTGGTACTTTATCATTAGCGTTTTAAACGGCAGCTTTCCTTTCTAATTTGTGGGCGCGGGTGGAGTTTTTTTACGTGAGGATTTCCTTGTTTGTTTCCTTTTTACATGAGGATTTTTTTGGGTGGAGTTTTTTTTGCTTAAACGGCAGCTTTCCTTCCTAATTTGTGGGCATGGGTGGAGTTTTTTTTACGTGAGGATTTCCTTGTTTTTTAACATGAGGCTTTTTTTACGTGAGGATTTCCTTGTTTTTTAATGATCTTATACAAAACATTACACAAACTTCTTGGTCGAAGGTCCTTTATCCATGAGGGTTTTTTGACCTTGGGTATTAGTACAACATGGGTATCATTCCATCCAGCCAGCATCTCACCCTCCTCGAGGACATGTCTCACCTCCTCAATGATGTTCCTGCCCATCAAATGGCAATATTTCTTGAAGACCACCGTGGGCATACCATCCGGCCCCGGTGCTTTCAGGTCCCCTATCTGATCAAGGGCACCTTTGATTTCCATATCAGAGAATGCAGCTGTGAGGCTCTCATTCATAGCACTCGTTACCTTCACCGGAACAGCCCGGAGAAGCTCATCATATTGTCCATTACCATTCGAGGTGAACAGGTCCTAAAAATAATATATGGCATAGTTAGTGAGATCCCTTCCTTCCTCCTCCACCACTCCATCCTCCCTCCTAAGCCTTCGGATTCTATTGGCCTTCCTTCTCGCCGAGGCATATCTAAAGAAAAACTTTGTGTTCCTATCCCCCTCCTTCAGCCACCCAACGTGAGCTCGTTGCCTCCACTTTATATCAATGACTTCCTCCAAAGGATCAACCAAACACCGTAATCTCACCTCCTCAGCAACCTTCTCTAGTGTGATAGCCTGCTTTCTACAATTCTCCAACTCACGCTTGGCCTCCTTTAGGTTTCTTCTCCGTATCACCCACCACATCCTGACTCCATCTTGATAGGTCGCGGGCCACGCTCTTCAAAGCTGTAGCCACTCTTTAGTTTTTTATTTTTGCAAGTTTAGCCATGAATTTAGGAGCTCTAATTTTGAAGCTGACAACCTAGCGAAGCACGCTTTGTCGCTCGGGGTCGGCCGCCGTCTGTGGTTGGGCCAACCCGGAGATCTTCCTTCCGTCCCTATAAACATTGTGACGACTTAATAAAAATCTTCGCGAGGTTGTCTTAAAAAAATTGGTAATTGGTTTCGGGCTAAAGATATGACTAAATTGGAGTAGTTTTCATATATATTGGTCATCTTTGGTTTTGTATTATTTTAATGGTAATTTTATATATTTTTTATGTATGTTGCGATGTCCAGCCTGGTGATGTCTCCACGAGCACGAAGCACATCGGCATCTAGTTCAGTGTCGTACTCGAGCAGGACACTAGTATACTTCTTGGCACTCTCTCAATCCTATGGGGAATACCGTAATAGGGATCACGGTGAGTAGTAGAATGCACAGGAACATGCCACGATGGAACCAAATAGGATCTGATGAAGGAAAACAAAAGAATCTGTGGGTGAAATAGAAGAGAATTGTACTAATCATTGCAAATTGAGATGTGAATTGTTTTTTAGGGCAAGCAAATAGCTTTATTACGAAACGTACTAGGCAAGATCGCCCATTACAAACTCAACAACAATTGCTGGAATTACATCATCAGAAACTAGAACATCTCCCACTTGGACAGCCCGGCCTAACTTGGCCATATGGTGCGCTTGCATGTTGGCCTCGCGCTTACAATGGGGAAACACACATGAAGAGAACCATAATTGGGACTGCACCTTGATGTCTTCAATCGCCTATGCTTGTCGTGAACAATCTGGAGCACGTCTGTTTAGGGCCTGTTCAAGCAGCAGGGCTTCCATTTCAATAGTCAGCCGCACGACCCCCAGTACCCCAGTTTGGCCACAAGATCTAGTACTTGCTCCACTACTATCAGCTTAGTGCTGAATGCATCCGCAGCATGATCAAGTCGCCTAGCCCGTGCTCCCACCACCTCACCTCTATTATCCCGTACCACCACTCCCCAGGCTCCTTGCATGCCATCCTCAACAAAACCTCCATCAACATTGAACTTTAGCATGTCCTATGGTGGAGGGGTCTAGCGAGGCGCGCTTGCCGGCGTGGTAGGCGTTTTGCAGAAACACCCCTGGTACTCGTCGGCAGTACATGCAGCCCTAACGACAAACTGCACATGCTCCATCGGCTTGTCTCCCTCCTGGATCTTATTCTGTTGAGCCCACCACTGCCACCACATGATGACGATAACCATCCGGTCTTTCTCAGGTAGCTGCCACAAACAGTCCAGGGTGGTGTCAACACTATCGCACTCCGCAAGCTGCTGCCTGGCATACTCAATATTAAGACGCCTCCATACATGCTTTACCTCATGGCAATCAACAAACAGGTGTTTGGCCGACTTGTTCCTCGCATTGCACAAGAAGCACTTATGATCCTCAATAAACATTCCCCTTCGACATAGGATATCGTTAGTGGCCAGTGTGTTGTGCGCATGCCGCCACATGAAATGCCGAACCTTCCCAGGACAAGGCATTTTCCATAGTCTCTTCCATTTCACCTCCCCACCTCCATCTAAATTCCCCGCATCATTGGATATACCATTCTCCTGTGCACCCCTGGTCTCGGACGGTGCCCATTTCAATCTATACGCCTGCTTAACCGAGAACACACATTTTGTGTCAAAGTGCCATGCCAAGAAATCTACTGTCTCGTCCCTTATTGGCATTTGAAGAATCAACTTGGCATCCTCATCCCAGAACGTATCATTGACCAATTCCATATCCCACTTGCCGGTAGTTGGGTCGATGAGCTCAGAAACTTTGGTTAAAAGATTACCCCCGCGAGGAGTGATGACTCGCCTAGACCAAGGTCTGGGTATCCATGGGTCATGCCAAGTGTGAATGTTATGCCCATCCCCCACACGCCAGATCATACCTTGTTTAACTAGGTTAATGCCGTATGTGATGCTGCGCCATGCATAGGACATGTTTGAACTCTGCCCCACATCCAGAATGGAGCAATCCGGGTAGTACTTGGCCTTCACGAGCTGCGCACACAAACTGTCTGGCTGCTCTATCAAAAGCCACACTTGTCGGGCCAACATAGCAATGTTAAAATCATGGGTGTCTCTGAAACCAAGTCCCCCCCTTCCCTTCAACCTTGTTAGCTTTGGCCACCCAACCCAATGAATCTTGTTATCCTTGTCCTGCTGGCTCCACCAGTACCTAGAAATCATAGCACTAAGCTCTTCGCAAAAGGTTTTGGTGAGGTAGAACACTGACATTGCAAATGTTGGAACCGCCTGCGGAACACCCTTAACAAGAATTTCCTTGCCTTGCCTAGATAGTGTCCTCTCATTCCAGCCGTGCATGTAGTTCCAAATCCGGTCCTTTAGGTAAGCAAAAGCCTTGCGCTTGGAACGCCCAATGTACACTGGGAGTCCTGAATATTTATCGTTGTACGCCTCACTATCAATGACCAAGACCCCTTCACATTTCCTTTGGTCTGCTGGGAGCAGTTTTTACTGAACATCACCGCAGATTTCTCATGATTTACACATTGTCCCGAACATCTCTCATAGACCTGTAGGATGCGTTGAAGTTCTAAGGCTTCCTCCGTCCGCGCTCTCATGAGAAGCACCGAGTCATCAGTAAAAAACAGGTGCGAGATAGACGGAGCTCCCGGACAAATCTGTATAACTCCAAATCTACCTTACTGCTG
The DNA here is from genome assembly GCF_003073215.2 of Triticum urartu. Classification (NCBI taxonomy): domain Eukaryota; kingdom Viridiplantae; phylum Streptophyta; class Magnoliopsida; order Poales; family Poaceae; genus Triticum; species Triticum urartu. The sequence goes on from NC_053028.1 coordinate 704,836,499, forward strand.
GGCCTCGTTCAGCAAAGTCGACAAACCCTCTGCACAAATTGCAAAGTGATAGGGCGAGCTCGGATAGCCCTATAGGAGCCCTCTTGAAGGCGCAAATTGTTGGGATAGCTTTCCATTAACTTTGATGCTGTACCTCACCGAGGTTACACACTTCATTACAAGCTTCACCCAGCTGCTCGCGAACCCAAGCTTATACATCATTGCTTCCAGGAAGGCCCACTCGACCCGGTCATAGGCTTTGCTCATGTACACCTTGACTGCTGCAAACTCTTCCTTCCTAGTTTGTTTGTTCATCAAGAAATGTGAGATCTCATAGGACATGAGGATATTGTCAGTTATCAGTCGTCCAGGTACAAACGCACTCTGATTGACAGAGATGATCTACGGCAGTATGAGCTTTAGTCGATTCGCCATTACCTTAGAGATGATCTTATACAGAACATTACGCAAACTTCTGGGTCGGAGGTCCTTTATCCTTGAGGGGTTTTTGACCTTGGGTATTAGCACAACATGGGTATCATTCCATCCAGCCGGCATCTCACCCCCCTCGAGGACATGTTTCACCTCCTCAATGATGTTCCTGCCCATCAAATGGCATTATTTCTTGAAGACCACCGCGAGCATACCATCCGGCCCCGATGCTTTCAGGTCCCCTATCTGATCAAGGGAAGCTTGGATTTCCATATCAGAGAATGCAGTTGTGAGGCTCTCATTCATAGCACTCGTTACCTTCTCCAGAACAGCCCGGAGAAGCTCATCATATTGGCCATTACCATTCGAGGTGAACAGGTCCTGAAAATAAGATATGAAATAGTTAGTGAGATCCCTTCCTTCCTCCACCACCACTCCATCCTCCCTCCTAAGCCTTCGGATTCTATTGGCCTTCCTTCTCGCCGAGGCATATCTAAAGAAAAACTTTGTGTTCCTATCCCCCTCCTTTAGCCACCAATCGTGAGCTTGTTGCCTCCACTTTATATCAATGACTTCCTCCAAATGATCAACCAAACACCATAATCTCACCTCCTCAGCAACCTTCTCCGGTGTGATAGCTTGCTTTCTACAATTCTCCAACTCACGCTTGGCATCCTTTAGTTTCTTCTCCGTATCACCCACCACATCCTTACTCCATCTTGATAGGTCGCGGGCCACGCCCTTCAACGCCGCAACCACTCTTTAGTTTTTGATTTTTGCAAGTTTAGCCATGAATTTCGGAGCTCTAATTTGAAGCTCAAAACCTAGCGAAGCATGCTTTGTCGCTCGGGATCGACCGCCATGTGTGGTTGGGCCAACCCGGAGATCTTACTTTCGTCCCTGTAAACATTGTGGCGACTTAATAAAAAGCTTCGTGAGGTTGTCTCAAAAAATTGGTAATTGGTTTCTGGCTGAAGATCTGACTAAATTGGAGTAGTTTTCATATATATATATATATATTGGTCATCTTTGGTTTTGTATTATTTTAATTGTAAATTTTTGTATTTTTGTTGTATGTTGCGATGTCCAGCCCGGTGATGTCTCCACGAGCACGAAGCACATCGACATCTAGTTCAGTGTCGTACTCGAGCATGACACTAGTATACTTCTTGGCACTGTCTCACCCAAGGAAAGAGTCGTGTTCAATCGAGGACCGGTTCTTTTTGAGAGGATGCCCATCCAGCCCCACCCCCTCACACAAACACACATTTTTGAGAGGATGCCTATCCAGTGCCCCCCCCCCCCCCGATAAGATTGAAAACTCTGTACATATGCCCTTAAACCTTAAATGTTAACAAAATAAACATTTTCGACTTGGCCCACCTCTAAAGTTTAGCTGTATGTATGTCCCCCTGCTCGTTCCAGGCTATGTCCCTGGCTAAGACCCGTCATAGTTTACATTGAGAGGTCAAATAGGACGTCAGTCGCTCGGCTGTAAAAAAAACAGGATTCCGCCAGTGTAGGTTTCCATCGAGAGAACATGGTACCAATCGTTGTACTCTCCCAAGAAAAGAGTAATGGTCTATCGACGACCGGTTCATGTTGAGTGTATGCCCATCCAGGGCCCATCCCCCCCCCCCCCCCCAGGATTGAAAACTTTGTAATTATACCCTTGAACCCTAAATGTTAAAACAACAAGCAGTTTCTACTTGCCCCCCTCTACAGTGTAGCGATATGTATCCCCCTACTCATTCCAGGCTACGTTCTTGGACAAAATGGTATGCATTCGTTTTTTTTGTTGCATCCGACATTTGCCGGTTCTGTTTTGTTTTGGTTACACTTTTCAAAATTACATGAGCAAATATTAAATAGGTGAAACCTTTTTTTAATATTACGTGAACCTTTTACTAAAATGTGTGAACACTTCTGAAGTTCCATGAATACTCCTTTACAGGTTGTGAACACTTTCTAAAATTATAGGACTGGTTTCAATATACATGACCGCATCATTTAATTACATGAACACTTTTTCAAAACTGAAAGAATATTTTTAAAACTATGACACATTTTATTTACATGAACATTTTAAAAAGTACTTGAACGCTCTTTTGAAATTATACAAACATTTTCTCATACTCTGTATTTACACTTCAATTATTAACTTCCATTGAAAACCTAATCAATTTGCCATCAATCACCAAAAATGGGGAGATTGTAAGTGCAACAAGTGCCCCCATAGTGGTTTTGGAGTATTGAAGACAAATAGGTTGAGGGACTAATGTGTTTGTGAGTGTACACAGGAGATATAGTCCTTGAAGATTTGGTTTAACAAATGGAAGATGACCCCTAAAAATGAATTTCTTCAAGTGAAATTTTTGGTGATGAAATTGGTACGACCTTTGAAGATATTGATGTGAAGACTATTGTCTTTGTAGTTTCTTTCTTCTTATTTGAGTCATAAGAAAAATCATACTGTTAAAGGGGGTCTAGGTGAATCATGGTTCACATTTGCAAAGTGATGCTCAAACCTATACGTACACAAGTCGCTTCAAGTGAAGCATTTAGAAATCTCTGGAACAGCTGACGCATTTGCTAGCGACAGTGACAAAGTTCATCTAGTCGCTGATGAATTTGGTCAGGCTGAGGAGTTAGGAGTTCGCCAGTGTGATCTGCCTGAGGAAATTGAGTGCCCTGATGAATTTGAGAGTTCAAATTCCGACCGTTGCTGTGCCACGAGCCAGCTGTCGAGTGGATCCTTATCTTCACAATAGACATATCAGAGAAGGGCATTTATGACAATTCATGTCGGGTTGCCCTGGCTATAAATAGCCGCCCCCACAACCACTTGTTGGTTGGCTGATCAGAGAGAACTTGACACTTGTTATTGGAGAGCAACCCATCCTCTGACGACTTTGAGAGAATCCTAAGTGGGAAAAAACCAAGAGCCAAAGTGATTGAGCATCACTGAAGAGATTGATCCGTGCAATATGACACCTTTTACATTTCAAGACTAACATTTTCCAGACGGTTAGGCGTCACATTTTGAGCACCCAAGAGTCATTGTGGTGTGCCGGTGAACAAGTCTGTGAAGGTTTTGGAAGTCTACCTTGAAAACTTACCATGAGTGATTGGCGAGGTCTAAGTGACCTTAGCTCAAGAGGAATACGGTGAGGATTGTATGTCATCTGAGTTTGTCTCAGCCGCCCCAACCAGACGTACAGTTGATACAACAACTGGAATTGGTCTACCAAATCGCAGTGTCTTCACTTTGCCAACCAGCTGGTTTCAAATTCCTCACCCTTCCCTTACATTATTCCGTTGCTGAAGAATCTGTGATCTACAATTTGAAGAACTTGAACTGAAGACTTTCGTCATGTTGTATTTTATTTCTTCAGTTCATCTTCCTCATGGTTGTATGCCTATATGATTGCATGTTCTTCACCTGTATGTATCTTGTATGCATGCTTTTCGTTCCTGTGATGATTTAGTTCCCTCGCATTTCTATTTCTTCACTCTGATGTTCGTCAAATTCCTCAGAGTTTGATGAATTTCTAAAAATCTCCGATAAACCCCCCTAGGAGTAAACATGCGCTTTCAATGTCTCTATATCCATGCAAGGCACTGACGCTTGACACACCTTGGTGGTACTCGAACTATATAGCTAGGGAGTAATTTTAACGTGCTCCCTCTTACCCCCTCTTTTCACATGGGAGATAAGAAGGTGAGAGTTGATCAAACCACTACTTAATCAAATCAATGGCTCATATTTATTAAGTACTTTTACCTCTCATATGAAAACGGGAGGTAAGAGGTAGCATGCTAAAATTGGTCATAGCTAGAGACATGATGAGTGTGTAGGAAATGGCATGTGAGGGTTATATCGATATCCACAAACTAGAATTAATGTAGCAACATTCTGTAATTGTGATGACATAATTCTTCATTTATCAAGTGTGACATAATTCTTAATTTTTCCTGTGTATCGGTGTCTGGATCTTCAAACTCAAAAAGTTAAGTTACCTCCTATGGTAATTTTTAGTAAGATTATTTACCTTGTGTTTATATCACACACAAACATACACACATGCCTCCCGCAATGAATCCCACGCTTCTTGAGCCCTTTCGCCTGGTCTACTTCCAGCTTTGACCACGACCTACCTTGTACCCTTGTGCCTAAGACCCACAACCACTGCGAAACCGCCTCCCACTCAAATACACCCGTACCACCCCCCTCCGAACATGTCGCCTGGACCTAGCCCAACATCACGGGTTTCTTGCTCGACAACGTCACACTCGGCTGCCGCTCCACACCAGCTCGCTTTGTCTTTTGTGCCGTTGACCGCATCTTTCTGTCGATCTATGCGCACCCTCTCCCTACGCACCACCTCAGCCATGTTTCCCACCTAGTTCCATCCTAGTAGAACCACCCCACAATGCACACGAGATGCACACACATGGGAAATATCCAGTTATTTCATGACTACAAGGAAAACTTTCATAGTGTATTTTCTCACCCATTTCTTCTATTAATTCTTCATATAAAATATGACTCCATGGTCTGAACTGTTGTCATGTAGTATGTGATGTATTTAATGCTTTGTTGTAGAATGACACTTGGTCTTTGGTTCCTCGTCCAACATGTGTGAATGCCATCTTTGCAAAATGTATCGTTTGACCCAAATTCAACACCAATGGTATGTTGGAGAGGTGCAAGGTAAGGAGGGATAGGGGTGTCCTTGGCTTCAATAAATGTGAGGGTGTTGAGCATAGCGAGATATTAGTCCGATTGTCAAATCGGCTATTATTCATATGGTGCTCAGTCTTGCCACATCCTCCGCATGGCAGCATCTTTTGAATGAGGTAACGGTGAAGAAACACATTCTTAAAAGAGTGAAGATATACTGTATCGACCCACATACTAGTGTAGGTATTCTTTTTGGATTGAGGTGTCCGTTATAGTAAGTCTTTTTTGGAAACAAAAAAAAAATCATAACACTCCGGGTCCAGTACATGCACTAAAATTTGAATCCTAATACATAAGCTGCCCCATTTGGTAAAAATACCCTTTTCCTTTTTAAAAACACAGCTACACCTCTAGCTGTTGCATCAATTGATGCACGCAACCTTTTTGCAGAATTTTTGTGTAATTTATTTTAAAAAGGGGGAACATATTCCCAATGAAGCTAGGAAGATGACATTGTGCACATACAGGTTATATTCAACATGATCTTATATAATATTGGGAACCCAATTAACATGGGCATGTAAAATGTGGAATCTTGCATGAACGTGACACTGCAGTCAAGGTAACACTGCATTGGACATGTGTGTGCATATGGTCAAGTACACAAGGATGTAATGTATATGTGTGTAAAATTTCATGATGAAATACCATCATTTTATTTAGCTGTCATTTTAGTGTATTTCATGACTACAATTTTGTTATTTTGTTTAGCCGTTATTTCATTATGAAAATTTGGACACATGTACACTATGTCTCTGGGTATAAGTGTATTTGTTGAAACGTTAAAGCATGGTTTGAAAATTTCAAAATTAAGGCCTCCGTTTGGCATTTGTTGCTCAAGAGAGCACTCTTTATTTGTCAGTTGATCGACCTAATTACATATCCAAGTGACCTATGAAGGCCTGTCACGTTGATCCGCTCATCATCATGGGCTGTGGTTTATATCTCTATATCCATGCAAGGCAATGACGCCCGACACACCTCGGTGGTACTAGGACTCTGTAGCTGGAGACATGATGAGTGTGTGGAAATGGTAGGTGAGGGTCACGTGGATATTCTCTAACTAGCATTAGTGTAGCAGTATTCTCTAACAGCAAGCAATTATTAATTTTGTGTTTATTTTAAGTAGCAAGTGTGAGATAATTCTAAACTTTTCTTGGGTATTTATTTCACAATATCTATAAGAGGTAAATTTATATGTAACAAATATATATTTTAATGGGTAGGTTCTTCCTTCAAAATATTAAGTCGGATGATCAAATGAATATAAGCCCGATGTTCTACACTTGTATCCATGTCTGACTGATCCTTGTCATATCTACCTTTCAGTCGTACCAAATCCTCTAGGATTGTGCTGGATTCAAAACTCTTATCCGTGTCCAGATCTTTCACTGTGTGGGAATCTCTGATGGTCGAATTAGACATCCGAATCCGAGTCGGATTCGGACAGTTGTTTTTGTGTCCAATTTGTGCAGTGCACTAGCATTACAAATGTATATCCATGCAGCTGAAAATGGAACGATGTTGGTTTTCAATAACGCTGTATTCGACATACATTGTTCTGTTTCATGAATATTTGGATATTATTGTTTCAGAAATATTTCTTGGCCCCATTGTTCTTCTGATTTCCTATATCGAAACAAGGAAACTCTCATTGCGTAGCTAGAGTCGAAAAAGAGCGCTTTAATTACTCCAATGATGCCAAGATATCTCCAATATATACATTGTGAATACCATCATTAACTTGGGGAATGGTATGTAAACATGCGACACACTTCACGTTTCCCTAGAAGACATAAATACACAAACTATTTCTATTCTTATTTGCAAAGCCACTTTTGGTTTCGGCCAGTGAAGATAAGATTTGGAAATCACAGTACAATTAATGCGTGTATAGTACTAGAACTAGATCGACCTTTTTATCATCCATTCATCTGATGCATATACATTATGACACTTTTCCTCCTTCCCTATCTATATGAAATGGGCACAACACCTGGAGAAACAATCTCATGTTATTCTCTTTCAAACTGTTGAGAAATCAGAGAGTAGATGCTTGTAATATTGAGCTAGCTGTGTATTAATGCAACTCATTAAATAATTGTAAGTCACGATATAAAATTGCTAAAGCTGGACACATGGTACTAATTGATCGGCTAATGTCAAATAACCTATAGATCTAATTTTAGATCGGCTAATGTCAAATAAAACAGCACCAAATAAATCAGCTCAAGAAACTAAGAATCACATGAAATAGCCTGAAGAATTAGTTCTAGATGCATCAAAGTATCAAACACAAACTGACACACATATATAGCAAATCAGCTTAATTGCAGATTGCAGTCTTCATTTATTTATCTATTGAGCGGGAATCGATGGACCGAGAGCTATTTGCACACCAAGTCTGGAAACACAAAGTCAAAGAGAGAAGGCAGAATAAAATATATAGAAGTTAAACACCAAATATAGCACACGCAAGCACAGCTCGAACAACTGTCAACTGAGAACACTAGCAAGCTTCTCGATCGATCTGTTCATCTCTCCTACTACTCCTCCTCATGTTCCTCTGCCTCCGGAGCCGGAAGGTTCAGATCAACGTCGAACACGACGGGCTTCCGAGCTTCTTCGGCGGCGGCGAGCTCCTCTCTTTCGAGCCAGGAGCAGCCTTTCTTACCATTGTGGCTGGCGCGGTGGCCGCCGAGCGCCTGCCGCGTCTGGAACGGAAACTTGCAGCGGTCGCACACGTACGGGTAACGCTGCCCGTCCGGCCCGAGCTCGCCCAGGGGTGTCTCCCGGGGCGGCTCCATGCCGCGCCAGCTGCGGTCCGTGTGGCTGCACATGTGGCTATGGACGGCCTTGGCACTGGCGAATGTGCGGAAGCAGATGGGGCACCCGTCAGGCCCTACCGGTGCTCCACGGGCGATGGCAGGGACGACGGCGTCCACCTCGTGCAGGGACTTGAAGGTCCAGGGGTACCTGGGGTCGTCGCCTCCTCCGGAGCCTCCCGCGACGAGGTAGTGGACATGGCCGGCGCCGGGCATGATGAACACTCGGGAGCTCGATCCGGTCATCATGTTGTGGGTTCTGGGTTGTGTGTTGTGGCTGCCGTTTCTGTATTTGTGTATGTAGACGAAGACGACAACACACTCTACCGTGGGACTGCTGCACTAGGCGTGGAGAGTACTAGCCGTGAGTAGGTGGGCCGTACGCGTGGTGAGTAGTATCGGTTTGTCTAGTTCATTCATATTAGTGTCGCCGGTGTGGAGACTGTAAGCTTTGCTAAGAAACATTTGCGTAGTTTCACATAGAGACAAAATATTTTACAATTTCAGTTTCTGGTTGAGAAGCTGGTTTTTGCAAAAACCGTGGGCTGTTTATTAAAACTGGGCACTCTCCTAACCCTCTCACGACCAGCATGCTTTCGGCGGCCGGACTATGTAATCTTGCTATCGCGAAGGGTTCTAATATGCGGTCCACTCTCGCATGGCCATCTGGCCACCGTGTGCAGATTCGCAGGCCGAGAGTTCTGGACGGAAGTTTTTCGGGGGAAAAAGTGGACCCTATAGGTTAAATGGGCCTCCCTCTCCATGGCGCGCAGCCCGTTTAGCTGAGGGTTAGAGGAAGCAAAGCATGATCGGTTTTCGATTTGCATTGAGAGGTCAACAGGATGTCAGTTGCTCTGCTGCAAAGCAAACCGATTCCGCGGGTGTAGGTTTCCATCAAAAAAATCTTATACCATCGCTGTTCTCTCCCAAGGAAAGAGTCGTGTTCAATCGAGGACCGGTTCTTTTTGAGAGGATGCCCATCCAGCCCCACTCCCTAGTAGTAGCGTGGGTTTTGAGGCTATCAGCAGCGCGGGCAGCCGCGCTACCAATAAGGCGCTACAGCTAACTGTTAGTAGTAGTGCGGTTTGCACCCGCGCTACTACTATTGACTATATCAGCATCGCTTTTCCAGAACACGCTACTATTACTTAGTTGTAGCGCTTTCCTAGCCCCGCGCTACTGCTATGTGTTTCATCATTTTCCCCCGCTTCCTACCCAGTTTCAATTTCAATAAACTGCAATTTCCAGATACTAGGTACTACTAGATATCAATTTCATAAAGCATTATAGGTACTAGGTAGTACTACCTCCGTTCCAAATTACTCGATAACGATCATCATATGCATCCTCAAGCAGTACAAACGTGATATCGATGACGATCATCATATATAGTTCTAGATGATATCGACGACGATCATCATATGTAGTTCTACATGATATCAACAACGATTATCAAATGTAGTTCTAGATGATATAGCCACACACACATATGTAGTTCTAGCTAGATGATATCGACGACGATCATCATCCTCAAGCTTGGGCGGTGGGTGTTCCTGATAGTAATTAGGATGGCCTGTCCAACACAAAGATTCTTGCCAACGAGGAATCTCTTTCACCCAACCGAGTTTAAGTGTGTGCGACCGTCTGTGTCCATGCGGTAAGTACAGGTGGTGACGGAGCCCCTTGCGGTAAGGCGTAGTCCAGCTGAGCCTTCTTCATCAGGCTCAATACCACAACTCACAGATAGGTTCTTTGGCAATTTCTGAATAAGAAAAACATATCAATTAATAAATAGCCTCGCACATACTCTTGCAAATATATTTCTATTAAGTATAGATTTCTACACTATCAAAAGACACAGTTCTACACTATCAAAAGACACAGTACTACACTATCAATTAAGTATAACAATAAAGCATATATTCGTCACCCTGGGTGAGGAATAGTTATTCTTCACCCCCCTTTATTTTACCATCAATGCTCCGTAATTTTACGTTCCGTAAGTTTTGTCTTATTTCCGACGCAAAAAGAGACCGTAAAAAAATACATAATCGCCGTAAAAAATATTTTATGTTATGTAAAATTACAAACGTAAAAACATAGTCTAAAATACACATAAACTGCAAATTTTCTTGTCTTATGACCTATATTTTTATTTTCTTATGTCAAATTTTACATAGTGAATCAATAGAAATGTAACTATTTGAATTTCAAACGTAATTATGAAATGATCGTAAGATTACCTCGGGTGAAGAATAACTTATTCTGCACCCTGGGTGATGAATAGTAACACACACACACACACACACACACACACACAAACATATATATATATATATATATATCATCAAATTACTACAGTCAGTATAACATACCATTTCATGCCGATCGACCATGGTACTTGTCTGGCGGGTCAAGAATGGCACCCCGACAAAGTCATCACGTGGCGGAATTATGTCCTATAGTTTGCACACCTCCTCCTCGCCCAGCCTCATTCTTTGAGCTATGATGGCTTCACGAAGTGTGTTCTCATCATCTTCATCGAGTGGGTCCTCATTATCTTCATCATCTTCGTCGTCTTCATTATCTTCGTCATCTTCATCATCTTCCACCAGGTTGAGATAAATTACAGCCAGCTTGGGTCTTTCTGCTCTGAAGGAGAAGTTGATCAACTCACCACCAGTAAGACGCATGCGGGCGAGGAAACGGGCCCATCCATCTCCTCCAATCTGTGACATATTGCGTCCTTTCTCGACCTCCATAGTATACGCCCCCTGCCCAGGAGCCTCAAATGTCACAGTGTCTCCTGTTAGCTTATTGAATTTTGAGAAATTTCCTTATATAACACTCTTTTAAATGTTGTTTCCTTATTTAACACTGAATTTTTTTTCTTCCTTATCTAACACCCAAGTGTAAATTTTGTTCCCTTTCTAACACTTCCGTTAGTTCTGTTAGCCTACACCGTTAAAAGATGCATGGAGTGATGTCAGTTTTCTGTAGCTGGACGAAAATGCCCCCTGCACGTAATAATAAGCATGAGAAAAAGGAAAAAACAAGATAGACCGAACCGGCCATCTCTCTTCTCTCCCGACCCACGCCTCTCGTCCCTTTCTCCCAACCCTATCGGCGGCGGTGGCAAACTTCCTAGTCCTATATGTGCCGGTGACTGCGACGGCGACTCCGGGTAATGGATGGCAGCGGTGCTGCGGAGGACGGCCAGGGCGCGACTGCGGAGGGCCTGACCTCGGCGCTACTCCGGATCCGGCGTTGGTGAGCGATGGCGACGGTGGGGCTGCGGAGGGGTCGGGCCAGCGCGCGACTTCGGCAGGTGGCGGTGTCTCGGCTGCAGCGGGCTCGGGTCCCTGCGGACGCCGGTGGACATATTCCTGATCCCCTGACTCCATCCGCTGCATGCCTTCCCCATTGCCGCGGCCACAGATAGCTCCGTAAGCCGGGACCTTCACTGACCAGTGCTAGCCCTTACGAAGACAAGTCAGAGTCCTCCTCTTCCACCTCTCAGGAAAGGGCTTAGTCTGTTATGTGATGCTTTATTTCTCTGAAAATGCTATGGATCTGAAAAAATTCAGTTACTCTATTATTGATCTGGTTTAACTCTAATGCGCATGCACTATTGTTCACATTGCAGGCTATTCATGCATTTATGTATCTGTGAAAATGGTTATGAGTTCTGTTTAAATGCCCCCCGCAAAAAAAGTAGTTCTGTGAAAATGCTTATTATTTCTCTATAAAGATGCTTCTTACTTCCCTGTGAAAATCTAGATCAAAACTCTCTTTGAATTAGTCTATTATGCTTCAGTTAAGGATAAAAGTTGTTGTTTCTGTGGTAATGTGAATAATTTTGTCACAAGTTGTATGAGGGGTAAAATCGTCTTTTCAGGTGCCACGTGTGTAGTCAAAATGGACGGAAGTGTTACAAAGGGAACAAATTTTAGAATTGGTGTCAGATAAGGAAGAAAAATATTTCCAGTGTCAAATAGGGCAAAAAGTTTTAAGCTAGTGTTAGATAAGGAATTATCTCTTGAATTTTAACCTCACATTGCATGGGACGATCGGTGTAAAAAAAGCAAAATGATACAATGCAGTAATGCCAACACTAAAAATAAAATAGTTGTTACATTTCATCTAATTTATTACCGCCGCATGACGGAAACTCAGCTGGAAGTAGATGCCGAACAGCTTGCCAGATGCAAGGCTGTTGGCGCACCTTGACTTGCACAGTCGACATGGTGATGGTGGTGCTGGCGCCATTTTCCTAAAGCAATATGAGCAAAGGATTAACGATCCACTTCACAGGAAAGAAAAATAGTAGCATGTGATATTTTTGGTTCTTCTTCAGTTATATTTTCATAGTGGAACCCGATCCCAAAAAGTAAACAACAAGCTCTCAATTAACTTACTAACACATTCTGTAATAGAACCAACAGCTAGCAGGCCAATGCCAAATCATCCAACAAGACTCACAGACAACAAGTTCTCAATTAGCTTACTAACACCTTCTAGAATATCTCTAGATGAAGAGATTCTTCCGCGAGAAGCAATTTCAGGGGCACCTATCGCCAAAAAAACTATTTGGCCCCTACCAAAGGTATAATCCTAAGATCTGTAATAAGTTATCTACCAAATCAAGGTACCACCTACCAAGACACATTTCATCTCATTTGGCCCCTATTGCCTAAGATAACTGATTAAAAAAACAAGTCGCAAATTTAATTGGGATTAACTTAGCACTTGCAAATTAAATACTTGTACCACCTACCAAAGCATTTCAACTAAATTGGCACCTACATTTTGCAAAAAATAACTTATTACAGAAAAACAAAAGCATCTAGTTATCCATATGAAATTTGTAAGCCCTCGCTGCATCTAGGTAGGGCAACCCTCGGGGGGTGCTGACAAGGAGGGGGGATGGCATGGTGAGCTCGGTCAGGGGTGCTGACAAGGGGAAGGCCGGTGACTTTCCTATGAGAGGGGGCGATGACAGAGGCCGGCAAGGGGATCAAGGGCAGTCGGCCAAAGGCCCCTGGGCAGAGCTCGCGGGCAGCGACAGAGTGGGCAGCGAGAGGGTGGAGGAGCAGCTAGCAGAGGGGCGGCGAGAGGGGGGAGGAGCATTACCTTCGGCGACGGTGGTGGTCGCGCACGGTGGCGGAGGAGAAACCCTAACCGCAGCTGCCGGAGTCGGGTGGAGGGGGACGACTGAGAGAAATGAGCGTGCGGGGGGCTGATACGTCCATTTTGCATCATGCTTTTATGTCAATATTTATTGCATTATGGGTTGTTATTACACATTATGTCACAATACTTATGCCTATTCTCTCTTATTTTACAAGGTTTACATAAAGAGGGAGAATGCCGGCAGTTGGGATTCTGGCTCGAAAAGGAGCAAATATTAGAGACCTATTCTGCACAACTCCAAAAGACCTGAAACTTCACGGATGATTTTTTTCCAAATATATAAAAACATTGAGCGCAAGAACTTCACCAGGGGGCCACCCTGCCCACGAGGGTGGGGGGCGCGCCCTACCCCCCTGGGCGCGCCCCCTACCTCGTGGGCCCCCTGGTGACCCTCCAGTGACCATCTTCTGCTATATGGACTCTTTCGATGGGAAAATAATGATAAGCCATCTTCTCAGACGAAACTCCGCCGCCACGAGGAGGAACTTTGGCGGAACCAATCTAGGGTTCTAGCGGGGCTGTTCTGCCGGGGAAACTTCCCTCCCAGAGGGGGAAATCATCGCCATCGTCATCACCAACGCTCCTCTCATCGGGAGAGGGCAATCTCCATCAACATCTTCATCAGCACCATCTCATCTCAAAATCCTAGTTCATCTCTTGTATCCAATTCTTGTCTTCAAGTCCGGGATTGGTGCTAGTAGGTTGCTAGTAGTGTTAATTACTACTTGTAGTTGATGCTAGTTGGTTTAATTGGTGGAAGATCAAATGTTCAGATCCTATATGCACAGAACATGTTTATGCTTTGTGAGTGGTTACTTTTGTTCCTGAGGACATGTGAGAAGTCTTACTATTAGTAGTCATGTGAATTTGGTATTCGTTCGATTTTTTTATGAGATGTATGTTGTCTCTCCTCTAGTGGTGTTATGTGAACGTCGACTACATGACACTTCACCATTATTTGGTCCTAGAGGAAGGCATTGGGAAGTAATAAGTAGATGATGGGTTGCTAGAGTGACAGAAGCTTAAACCCTAGTTTATGTGTTGCTTCGTAAGGGGCTGATTTCGATCCATATGTTTCATGCTATGGTTAGGTTTACCTTAATACTTTTGTTGTATTTGCGGATGCTTGCAATAGAGGTTAATCATAAGTGGGATGCTTGTCCAAGTAAGGGCAGCACCCAAGCACCGGTCCACCCGCATGCCAAATTATCAAAGTACCGAACGCGAATCATATGAACGTTATGAAAACTAGCTTGACGATATTCCCATGTGTCCTCGGGAGCGCTTTACATCATATAAGAGTTTGTCCAGGCTTGTCCTTTGCTACAAAAAGGATTGGGCCACCTTGCTGCACCTTATTTACTTTTGTTACTTGTTCCTCATTACAAATTATCTGTTACCACTTATTTCAGTACTTCAGAGAATACCTTGCTGGAAACCGCTTATCATTTTCTTCTGCTCCTCGTTGGGTTCGACACTCTTACTTATCAAAAGGACTACGATAGATCCCCTATACTTGTGGGTCATCAAGACTCTTTTCTGGCGCCGTTGCCGGGGAGTGAAGCGCCTTGGTAGGTGGAATTTGGTAAGGAAAAATTTATGTAGTGTGCTGAAATTTACTGTCACTTGTTACTATGGAAAGTAATCCTCTGAGGGGCTTGTTCGGGGTATCTTCACCCCGACCAGTAGAGCAAAGAGTTGCTCCTCAACCTATTGAACCTACTGAAAATGAAAATGCTTGCTTTGAAATTCCTTTGGGTATGGTAGAAAAACTGCTACCTAATCCTTTTTTAGGAGATGGAACAAAACATCCTGTTGAGCATCTAATATATGTGGATGAAGTTTGTGGATTATTTAAGCTTGCAGGTGTACCTGGAGATGTTGTTAAGAAGAAGGTCTTCCCTTTATCTTTGAGGGGAGATGCATCGACATGGTATAGGCTATGTGATGATATGGAGTCTTGGAACTACAAACGATTGAAATTGGAATTTCATCAAAAGTTTTATCCTATGCATCTTGTTCATCGTGATCGCAATTATATATATAATTTTTTGCCTCGTGAAGGAGAAAGCATTGCTCAAGCTTGGGGGAGGCTTAAGTCAATGTTATATTCATGCCCCAATCATGAGCTCTCAAGAGAAATGATTATTCAAAAATTTTATGCTCGGCTTTCTGGTAAGAATCGCACCATGCTTGATACTTCTTGTGCTGGCTCTTTTATGATGAAGACTATTGAATTAAAATGGGATTTATTGGAAAGAATTAAACGCAACTCCGAAGATTGGGACCTTGACAATGGTAAGGAGTCAGGTATGACACCTAGTTTTGACTGTGTTAAATCTTTTATGGATACTGATATTTTTCGTAAATTTAGCACTAAATATGGACTTGACTCTGAGATAGTAGCTTCTTTCTGTGAATCTTTTGCTGCTTATGTTGATCTCCCCAAGGAGAAGTGGTTTAAATATCATCCTCCCATAGAAGTAAAAGTAGCCGCACCTATTAAAGTTGAAGAAAAGACTATTACTTATAATGATCCTATTGTTCCTACTTCTTATGTTGAGAAACCACCTTTCCCTGTTAGGATATAGGATCATGCTAAAGCTTCAACTGTAGTTCGTAAAAGCAATATTAAAACATATACACCTCCTGAGCAAGTTAAAATTGAACCTAATATTGCTATTTTTAAAGATCTCTTGTCTGATAATATAGATGGGCATGTTATTTATTTTTGTAATGAAACTGCTAGAATTGCTAAACGCCGTGATAAATATAAACCTAGAACTATGGTAGGCATGCCTGTTATTATTGTTAAAATAGGAGATCATTGTTATCATGGCTTATGTGATATGGGTGCTAGTGCTAGTGCAATACCTATGGACTTATACTAAGAAGTTATGCATGATATTGCACCTGCTGAGATGGAAGATATTGATGTTACAATTAAACTTGCTAATAGAGACACTATTTCACCAATGGGAATTGTTAGAGATGTTGAAGTCTTGTGTGGGAAAACTAAATATCCTACTGATTTTCTTGTTCTTGGTTCCCCACAAGATAGCTTTTGTCAAATTATATTTGGTAGACCCTTCTTAAATACTGTTAATGCTACCATAGATTGCAAAAGGGATGTTGTTACTGTCGGTTTAGATGATATGACACATGAATTTAATTTTTCTAAATTTAGTAGACAACACCATGAAGAAGAATTACCTAGTAAGGATGAAATTATTGGTCTTGCTTCTATTGCCATACCTCCTAGTGATTCTTTAGAACAATATTTGCTAGACCATGAAAATGATATGTTTATGAATGAAAGAAGGGAATTAGATGAAGTATTCTTTAAACAGGAACCTATTCTGAAAAACAATTTACCTGTTGAAATCCTAGGGGATCCTCCTCCACCCAAGGGTGATCCTGTGTTTGATCTTAAGCCGTTACCTGACACTCTTAAATATGCTTATATCTTGATGCGAAAAAGATATATCCTATTATTACTAGTGCTAACCTTTCAGAACATGAAGAAGAGAGATTATTGAAAACTCTGAAGAAGCACCATACTGCTATTGGGTATACTCTTGATGATCTTAAGGGCATTAGTATCACTCTATGTCAACATAAAATTAATTTGGAAGAAGATGCTAAACCAGTTCATGATCATCAACGCCGTCTGAATCCTAAAATGAAAGAAGTGGTAAGAAAGGAGATACTAAAGCTCCTTGAGGCAGGTATAATTTATCCCGTTGCTGATAGTAAGTGGGTAAGTCATGTCCATTGTGTCCCTAAGAAGGGAGGTATTACTGTTGTTCCTAATGATAAGGATGAATTGATTCCTCAAAGAATTATTACTGGTTATAGGATGGTAATTGATTTCCGCAAATTAAATAAGGCTACTAAAAAAGATCATTACCCCTTACCTTTTATCGATCAAATGCTAGAAAGATTATCCAAACATACACATTTTTGTTTTCTAGATGGTTATTCTAGTTTCTCTCAAATACCTGTGTCAGCCAAAGATCAATCAAAGACTACTTTTACATGCACTTTTGGTACTTTTGCTTATAGACGTATGCCTTTTGGTTTATGTAATGCACCTGCTACCTTTCAAAGATGCATGATGGCTATATTCTCTGACTTTTGTGAAAAGATTTGTGAGGTTTTCATGGACGACTTTTCCGTCTATGGATCTTCTTTTGATGATTGCTTGAGCAACCTTGGTCGAGTTTTGCAGAGATGTGAAGAAACTAATCTTTTCTTGAATTGGGAAAAGTGCCACTTTATGGTTAATGAAGGTACTGTCTTGGGGCATAAAGTTTCTGAAAGAGGTATTGAAGTTGATAAAGCCAAGGTTGATGCTATTGAAAAGATGCCATGTCCCAAGGACATCAAAGGTATAAGAAGTTTCCTTGGTCATGCTGGTTTTTATAGGAGGTTCATCAAGGACTTCTCAAAAATCTCTTGGCCTCTAACTAATTTATTACAAAAAGATATACCATTTGGCTTTGATGATGATTGTGTAGAAGCATTTGAAATACTTAAGAAAGCATTGATCTCTGTACCTATTGTTCAGCCACCTGATTGGAATTTACCCTTTGAAATTATGTGTGATGCTAGTGATTATGCTATAGGTCCTGTTCTAGGACAAAGAGTTGATAAGAAACTAAATGTTATTCAATATGCTAGTAAAACTCTAGACAATGCTCAATGAAATTATGCTACTACTGAAAAAGAATTCTTAGCAGTTGTATTTGCCTATGATAAGTTTAGACCTTATATTGTTGATTCTAAAGTAACTATTCACACTGATCATGCTGCTATTAAATATATTATGGAAAAGAAAGATGCTAAACCTACACTTATTAGATGGGTTCTCTTGCTACAAGAATTTGATGTACATATTGTTGATAGAAAAGGAGCTGAGAACCCCGTTGCAGACAACTTGTCTAGGTTAGAAAATGTGCTTGATGACCCACTACCTATTGATGATAGCTTTCCTGATGAGCAATTAAATGTCATAAATACTTCTCATACTGCTCCATGGTATGCTGATTATGCTAATTACATTGTTGCTAAGTTTATACCACCTAGTTTCACATACCAGCAAAAGAAAAAGTTCTTTTATGATTTGAGGCATTACTTTTGGGATGACCCACATCTTTATAAAGGAGTAGATGGTGTTATTAGACGTTGTGTACCTGAGCATGAACAGGAACAGATCCTACGCAAGTGTCACTCCAAAGCTTACGGAGGACACCATGCTGGAGATAGAACTGCACATAAGGTACTGCAATCTGGTTTTTATTGGCCTACTCTCTTCAATGATGCCCGTAATTTTTTGTTATCTTGTGATGAATGTCAAAGTATTGGTAATATTAGTAGACGTCAAGAAATGCCTATGAATTATTCACTTGTTATTGAACCATTTGATGTTTGGGGCTTTGACTATATGGGACCTTCTCCTTCCTCTAATGGTTATACACATATTTTAGTTGCTATTGATTATGTTACTAAGTGGGTAGAAGCTATTCCAACTAGTAATGCTGATCATAACACTTCTATTAAAATGCTTAAAGAAGTTATCTTTCCAAGGTTTGGAGTCCCTAGATATTTAATGACTGATGGTGGTTCACATTTTATTGATGGTGCTTTCCGTAAAATGCTTGCTAAATATGGTGTTAATCATATAATTGCATCCCCTTATCACCCTCAGTCTAGTGGTCAAGTAGAATTGAGTAATAGAGAACTCAAATTAATTTTGCAAAAGACTGTCAATAGGTTTAGAAAGAATTGGTCCAAGAAACTAGATGATGCATTATGGGCCTATAGAATTGCATATAAATATCCTATGGTTATGTCTCCGTATAAAATGGTCTATGGAAAAGAATGTCACTTACCTCTCGAACTAGAACACAAGGCTTATTGGGATATTAAAGAACTTAATTATGATTTTAAACTTGCCGGTGAAAAGAGGTTATTTGATATTAGCTCACTTGATGAATGGAGAACCCAGGCCTACGAAAATGCCAAGTTGTTTAAAGAAAAACTTAAAAGATGGCATGACAAAAGGATACAAAAGCGTGAGTTCAATGTAGGTGAAAATGTATTGCTATACAACTCTCGTTTAAGATTTTTTGCAGGAATGCTTCTCTCTAAATGGGAAGGTCCTTACGTTATCGAGGAGGTCTACCGTTCTGGTGCCATAAAAATCAGCAACTTCGAAGGCACCAATCCTAAGGTGGTAAACGGTCAAAGAATCAAACATTATATTTCAGGTAATCCCATAAATGTTGAAACCAATGTTATTGAAATCGTAATCCCGGAGGAATTCATAAGGGACAATTTCCGGAATGTTTCAGACTCCGAAAAGGAATAGGTATGTGGTACGGTAAGTAAACCGACTCCAGAACAGTTTTTAAGGCAATATTTCTCCGTTTTGGAATATTTAGAAAAATAGAAAAATAAGTAGCAGTCCGGGAAGGACACGAGGGCTCCACGAGGCTGGAGGGTGCGCCCTACCCCCTGGGCGCGCCCCCTACCTCGTGGGCACCTCGTGTGCTCTCCGGACTCCGTTTTCTTACAGGACACGTATTTTGGTCGGTAAAAATTCATTATATAACCTCCCGGGGGTTTTGACTCCCGTATCACGCAAAATATCTCTGTCTTTGTTTCGAGCTGTCCTGCTGCAGATTTGAGCAACATGTCGTCCCAGGATTCGGAAGGAGAGAGCTATGTGGCTGATTACCTTGCAGATCCTAAAGTCTATGGGGATGTGGAGCATTGTGGTTGGACTACGGAAGAAGAAGAGGACTATGAACCTAAGGGAAAGGAGGAGACGAGCTCAGATGAAGATGAAGTCCCACTACCTCAACCTGGGGACATGCATGTGGAGTTCAAAAAGTCAAGCCTCCCGATAGAGTAAAGAAACCTAAGATCGAGTTTATCCCTTTTCGCCTCTTGCAGGAAAACAAACAGGAACTATGCAAAAAGATACTGAGCCTGGAGCAGGAGATCGAGGACCTAAGGGACCAAAATTCTGTCCTCAAGTGCAAATTAAGGAAGAAGCCTACGCCATCAACAAAACCATCTTCTTCACCAACAAAGAAGAATTGAGTATCTGGTATGGGCACTCCCCTTGGCAACTGCCAAGCTTGGGGGAGTGCCCGTATCGTATCACCATCACTTTTATCTTTACCGCTTTTCTTAGTTCGATCCTTTTGGTAATATCTTGATCTAGTAGAATAAAAGCTTTTAGTATGATCTAGTTGTGAGTTTTGCTTTATGATCCTTCTATGTAATCGAGTCCGTGAGCTATATATAATAAAGATTAGTGTTGAGTCAAGGGCTTGATTATTTTGCCATGATCTTGAGTGAATAAAAGAAAAGAGAAAGAATAAAAAGAAACAAAGAGATCATATGGATCTTATGGAGAGTAATGAGCTCACATAGAAAAGTATGATGAATAAAAGTTGTTGAGAGTTGACAAACATAGTTTTGGTCATCGTTGCAATTAATAGGAAGTAATAAAGAAAGAGAGGTCTTCACATATAAATATACTATCTTGGACATCTTTTATGATTGTGAGCACTCATTAAAATATGACATGCTAAAGAGTTGACGTTGGACAAGGAAGACAACATAATGGGTTATGTTTTCTTACATCTGAGATAAATTATATTGTCTTGGATCATCCAACATGATTGAGCTTGCCTTTCCCCCTCATGCTAGCCAAATTCTTCGCACCAAGTAGAGATACTACTTGTGCTTCCAAATACCCTTAAACCAGTTTTGCCATGAGAGTCCACCATATCTACCTATGGATTGAGTAAGATCCTTCAAGTAAGTTGTCATCGGTGCAAGCAATAAAAATTGCTCTCTAAATATGTATGACTTATTAGTGTGGGAGAAATAAGCTTTATACGATCGTGTGATATGGAAGAAATAAAAGCAACAGACTGCATAATAAAGGTCCATATCACAAGTGGCAATATAAAGTGACGTTCTTTCGCATTAAGATTTTGCATCCAACCATAAAAGGCATGACAACCTCTGCTTCCCTCTGCGAAGGGCCTATCTTTTACTTTTATCTCCTACATTGCATAAGAGTCATGGTGATCTTCACCCTTCCTTTTTACATTTTATTCTTTGGCAAGCACAGTATGTTGGAAAGATCCTGTATATATGGCTAATTGGATGTGAGTTTTCATGAACTATTATTGTTGACATTACCCTTGAGGTAAAATGTTGGGAGGCAAAACTATAAGCCCTATCTTTCTCTGTGTCCATTAAAACTCCATACCCATAAGTATTGCGTGAGTGTCAGCAATTGTGAAAGACTATATGATAGTTGAGTATGTGGACTTGCTGAAAAGCTCTTATATTGACTCTTTCCTATGTTATGATAAATTGCAATTGCTCCAATGACTGATATTATAGTTTGTTAGTTTTCAATGAAGTTTATTCATACTTGAAATTGTGATTGAATTATTACTCTAGCATAATTGTAACGCCCCAGATATACTTTCCATATTTGTATCCAACTCTTGCCGTCTCCGGCGCTAAGTTATATTTATTTCTCGGGTTCGGGTCTTTGTCTCCGTGTGTTGTTTTCTTTTTCGTGCATCTCATATCATGTCATCTCGTGCATTGCATTTGCATACATGTTCATCTCATGCATCCGAGCATTTTCCCCGTTGTCCGTTTTGCATTCCGGCGCTTCGTTCTCCTCCGGTGGCCATTTCTAGCTTTCTTTTGTGTGTGGGGTTCAAACATT
Source organism: Triticum urartu (assembly GCF_003073215.2). NCBI lineage: Eukaryota > Viridiplantae > Streptophyta > Magnoliopsida > Poales > Poaceae > Triticum > Triticum urartu. Next base: position 704,858,442 of record NC_053028.1, read on the forward strand.
TCCGGACTGGACCGAGACTTGCCATGCGGCCTTGGTTTACTACCGGTAGACCGCCTGTCAAGTTTCGGTTCATTTGGACTTCGTTTGATACTCCTACGGTTAACCGAGGGACCGAAAAGGCCTCGTGTGTGTTGCATCCCAACACCCCTCAAATTTGGCCCAAAACCCACCAATCTCTGCTCCATGTCCTAGAGCGTTCGATCACGATCGCGTGGGCGAAAACCGCACCTCATTTGGACTCTCCTAGCTCCCTCTATGCCTATATATACACCCCCCATTCCAAATCTCAGATTTCTCCCCGTCCTCCTCAAAAAAAAACATCATCCCGCCGACGGACACATCCGCCCCTGGCCGGACACGTCCGCCGCCGCCCGCCTCCGCCAATCCCGGGCCGCCACATGTCCCCGCGGGACCAGATCGCCGCCGCCAACGACGCGGGACCGAGGCCCAGCGCCGGCCCCCGCGGCCCATCCAGCCACCGCGCCTTCGCCGCCTCCCCACCGCCTTCTTCTCCAGCGACGGCCGCCGCCGCCGCGCGCCATAGCCGGCCGGCCACCGCGCTCCTCGCCGACTCCGGCCGGTGGCCGCCGCCCCACGCTCGCCGTCCCCGCCGCCGAGTCCCTCGCCGCCCGGACCACCGCCGCCTTCGCCGCCTCCTCGCCGCCCCCTCGTCGCCGGCCGAAACCCCGGCCGCGGCCCCTCTCCCCGGCGAGCCCCGCGCCTCTCCGGTGATCCTCGGCGTCCGTGCCCCGGCGAGCCCAGATCCAGATCCGCGCGTGAACAGTAAACCCTAGGGGGTTGACTTTTTCCCTCTCCCTCCAGATTTTTTATGCTATGTTTGACTGCTCGTATCTCCGCATCCGTAGCTTCGTTTTGGACATATAATATATCAAAATCTTCGCCTCGACTAGTACATAATTTCATTCCATTGCATCTTTTGCATTTGAGGTCATCTTGATGCCCAGAATGCTGTTAGAAGGAGGCTTCGTGAGTTAAATTGCAGATCCGTTAGTTCATCATGCACTTTTGTCATTTTTGCCATGTTTAATCCGTGCATGATATGCCTGTGCCTCTTTGGGATGAATTGTTAAGCATTTTGTCTTCTTTCCAGAGGTGCCACCCATGCATTTTTAGGATGTGTGTGTTGTCTTGTGCAAGCTTGCAAAGAGAGGCACCTGAGATTGCAGATTTCAGGGACTTAGTGATTTTCACCAAGTCTGGGCTATTTTAGTTCATGATGCCATATGTCCATCTTGTTTCCTAGTGATCCGTGCCTCTTTTGAGGACTATAAGTAAGGGAGTTTTGATATTTATATTATGCCCTATCCATCCATGTCTTTGTTTGCATATATGGAGTGCTCTAGGTTGACTCAATCGAGCTCAACTTTTGCTTCGTTGTTAATCTGGGCAGATCGTCAACTCGTTTGCGATTTTGCCGGTGCTATTATTAGTGATCCATGCATGCTATGCCTTTGTTCTTGACATGTGTAGCTAGCATATTGTGCCTTCTTGTTGGATATATGCTTGCCTTGCCATTACTTGCACGGTAGTGAGTGCATCGAGCTCGTTTACATGCCTTCGCGAGTTAAATTTCTGCATGTCTCAGTTTTCACTAAGTCTGAAAACTGTTTGTGTTCGAGCTATGTTCGTGAGCTCGGTAGAGTATTTTGTGAACCCTTTTGGCCCCAGGTCACTTTGGGTGTTTTGTTAAGCTTGTTGAGTAGCTCCTTTCCATGTTCTTACTTGTCATGTTCAGGTCATCTATCATGTTGTTTTTCTGCTCCGAAGAGGGCTTCGTGATCTGAAATTTCAGGCTAGTGTTAATTTCACAAAGTCTGGAATCTGTTTTGCGTTTGCGTTTTTGCCATGCTTGTTTGAACCTCTTAATTGATGAATTTGCCTATGGCTCAGTGCTAGTGTTTTGTTAAGCATCTTGTGTACATCACTTACATGTATTTTGTTTTCATGTTTGGTGGCTGTAGCATGTTCATTTCATTGCATTTAGGAGCCTACTTGCTGTATATCGCAGATCGGTTCGTTTCGTAAAACGCTCGCCATTTCCAAACCGTAGCTCCGATTCCTATGATCTTTATATTGTTTTCAGGTGATTTCTTCCCCTCTATCCAGTGGCACACTTGGTTTTCCAAGTTGAGGCCAGATTCATGCATTTTCTGTCACGTCTTGCATTTTGCATCCCGCATCGCATCCCGCATAGCATACCGTCTTTGCATATTATTGTTGCCCTTGCACGTGGTTGATTGTATCCTTGTTGCTTGTTTGTGTTGTTGGGTAGATCCGGGAGACAAGTTCGCTAACGAGGAGCCCGTTGAGTGTGTTTTTGAGGATCCAGTCAACTCTGACAGCTTTGCAGGCAAGATGATCATACCCTCGAAATCACTACTATCTTTGCTATGCTAGTTTGCTCGCTCTTGCTATGCCAATGCTACGATGCCTACCTTTTGCTTGACAGCCTCCCAATTGCCATGTTGAACCTCTAACCCACCATTGTCCTAGCAAACCGTTGATTGGCTATGTTACCGCTTTGCTCAGCCCTTCTTATAGCGTTGTTAGTTGCAGGTGAAGATTGGAGCCGTTCCTTGTTGGAACATTTATTTACTTGTTGGGATATCATTATATTGCTATTTTATCTTAATGCATCTATATACTTGGTAAAGGGAGGAAGGCTCGGCCTCTCGCCTAGTGTTTTGTTCCACTCTTGCCGCCCTAGTTTCCGTCATATCGGTGTTATGTTCCCGGATTGTTGCGTCCCTTACGCGGTTGGGCTATAATGGGAACCCCTTGATAGTTCGCCTTGATTAAAGCTTTTCCAGCAATGCCCAACATTGGTTTTACCATTTGCCACCTAGCCTCTTTTCCCCTGGGTTTCCGGAGCCCGAGGGTCATCTTATTTTAACCCCCCCCCCCGGGCCAGTGCTCCTCTGAGTGTTGGTCCGAACCAGGCAGCCTGCGGGGCCACCTCGGGGAAACTCGAGGGTTGGTTTTACTCGTAGCTTGACCTATCCGAGCGTGCCCTGAGAAAGAGATATGTGCAGCTCCTATCGGGATTTGTCGGCACATTCGGGCGGTGTTGCTGGACTTGTTTTAACCTGTCGAATCATCTTGTTGTACCGGGATACCGAGTCTGATCGGTGTGTCTTGGGTGGAGGTCTATTCCTCCGTTGACCGTGAGAGCTTGTCATGGGCTAAGTTGGGACCCCCCTGCAGGGATTGATCTTTCGAAAGCCGTGCCCGCGGTTATGGGCAGATGGGAATTTGTTAATGTCCGGTTGTAGATAACTTGAACCTTAATTAATTAAAATGTATCAACCGTGTGCGTTACCGTGATGGCCCCTTCTCGGCGGAGTTCGGGAAGTGGACACGGTGTTGGAGTAATGCTTGCGCAGGCTGTTCTTCTAGACTCTCGCTCGTGCTTCGCTTTCTCTTCTCGCTCTCTTTTGCGTATAAGTTAGCCACCATATATGCTAGTCGCTTGCTGCAGCTCCACCTACACTTGCCTTAACCTTCCTATAAGCTTAAATAGTCTTGATCGAGTGGGTGTGAGATTGCTGAGTCCAGGTGTTCCCGCTCCAGATGACGATTACGAGCTCAAGTGGGAGTTCGACAAGGAATCTCAGCGATACTACGTGTCCTTTCCGGATGATCAGTAGTGGTGCCTAGTTGGGGTTATCGATTCAGGGCCTTGTCGCATGTTGGGGGTCTTTTCTATTTTGGCACCGTAGTCGGGCCATGAGTGATTTGTATGATGGATGTTATTTATGTACTTTGATGTGACGTGGCGAGTGTAAGCCAACTATGTACCTCCCCTTTATATTATTTATGTACATGGGATGTGTGATGATTTCCTGACTTGCGACATTGCTTTCAATGCGGTTATGCCTCTAAGTCGTGCCTCGACACGTGGGAGATATAGCCGCATCGAGGGCGTTACAAGTTGGTAATCAGAGCCTTCCCCGACCTTAGGAGCCCCATTGCTTGATCGTTTTAGCAGCCGAGTTGTGTCTAGAAAAATGTTTTGAGTCCTTAGGAATTATATATCGGAGAGCTTAGGAATTATTTTTACTTCCCAGCCTCCTCATCGCTCTGGTAAGGCATCCTGACGTAGAGTTTTGACTCTTCTCTTCTCAAATTTCACAAAAAAAAATTTAGGATCACACGAGTATCTTGGTTTTGTTCCGATGGTTTTGTGACGAGAACATTGTTCTTGGTGCCTCCTGTCTTTAGGGGTTGTGGCAGTGTCCCGGGGAGTTGAGCTCCGAGGTGTTGTCGTCACAATTTTATCGTTGCAATTCTGGTATACTTGAGATATGTGCGCGACATCGAAAATCTCCTTTATGCAGTTCGTTGGTGAGATAACCTCGACGCCACCCAGTACTGGGGCGAGAGTTCGGGAGTATCGCCATAACTTGTATAACGGATGCTTTTCGAAGGTTGAGATAGATGGTTTCCAAAGGTTTCTTGGTTATGTGTTGAAGGATGGATACAGCTGGATGTAGGATTTGCTAGCTTGAGTGAGATATTATGCTCCCCTGTATCCCCAACACCTGATTGCATAACCGGGAAAATTTCGGGAGTTTCATAGGTGGGAATTCAAGTAGCTCTTAGGATATCTTTCCCACAGATGTATGATATGAAATTGGGGTTTGACGTCTAGTGGTTCGCCTATTCACGGTCGATTTTACAGTGGTCTCGTTGTGTCTTAAAGAGTGCTTGGCTATGCTGACTCGGGGACGCTTCGTATGTCATGTGCACTGCCTTGTACATGATGGTAATGTACGATTGAGCCCGTGTAGGTCCCACCACGAAAACTTCGGATGAAATTTCTATCATATGTGTGTTCCGGCTTATTCCGCAAGCCAACCCTTGGTTTTATTTCGAGTTGTGGCATTCGATTTTGATTCGACGTCATATGTTGATTCCATCCCTCGTTGATGTACCCCTTCTACCTGATTCTTCGTGGCTTCGCAATTTAGGAATATGTGACCACTTCAAGAGAAGTGCATTCGTTCATTTTGTTCGGATGTGAAGACTTTATGTTGCAATTTTCATTCCGTTGGATTCAGCTTCAATATTTGTCTATTTGTGTGCTAATGGTGGTCAACCTGTTCAGGATGGCTCCTCCAACGCGCACGACTCCGAATCCTGACCCGCCTCCACCTCCGCCTCCTCCGGAAGCATGGCAAGCTGTGATGGCCGCTACTAATGCAAACACACAGTTGATCATGCAAATTCTCAAAGAGCGCAATCAAGGCAGTCAAGGGAATCAAGGCAGCAATCAGCACCACTTTGCTACACTGAACCAGTTCCTCGCAAATGGTCCAAAGACGTTCAGCAGTTGTGTTGAGGCTACCGATGCTGACGATTGGCTAGTGGATCTGGGCAAGCATTTTGAATGCAGCAACGTCAGGCCTGAAGATTTCGTCAATTCGCTTCTTTCCAGCTCAAAGATCAGGCTGCAGAGTGGTTCCAGCAGTACAAGGATTCCATAGGTGGACGTCTGATCACTTGGGACGATTTCCGTCGTGATTTCCGCGCTCATCACATTCCTCAAAGTGTGGTTGAAAGTAAGCGTCAGGAATTCCGCAATCTGAAGCAAGGCTCTTTGTCTGTCTATGACTACAACAAGTTGTTCCAGAAGCTCGCCCGTTTTGCCAAGCAGGATGTTCCCGATGAGAAGAGCATGATCTATCAGTTCAGAGGTGGTCTTCGTGAGGAAATTCAGCTCGCTCTTGTCCTCTTCGAGCCGTTGAGATACGATGAGTTCTACAACATGGCACTGAAACAAGAGGCTGCTCAGTTGAGGTGTGATGCTTCCAGGAAGCGTGCCAGAGATGTTACTCCTTCTTCCTCTACTCAAGTGGCCAAGCAGCAGAAGTATTGGCTTCCTCCTCCTCCGTGCCGTCAGCCGTATCAGCAGAAGAGCAAAGGTGGCAGTGGTTTCTCCCACCCACCCAACCCAGGCTTTCAGAACAAGTCTTCGTCTCAACCTCCAAGACCGAGTGCTCCGTATCACCCTCCGCTTTCAGAGGTCACGTGCAACAAGTGCCAACAGAAGGGTCACTATGCCAACAAGTGTACCAACCAGAGGCGTCTTCCTCCTCCTCCTGTCAGATCGGCAAGTACAGCTATGGTCAAGCATAATCCCAAGCACGCCAAGGTCAATATGGTGAATGCAGCTCAGGCTGAGGATTCTTCAGATGTCATCATGGGTAACCTTCCTGTTAATGATATTCCTGCAAAAGTTCTTTTTGACACGGGTGCATCGCATTGTTTCATGTCAAAGCCATTTTTTACCAAGCATGAGTTCGTTTCTTCTCATTTGGGTAAACAAATGGATATCGTTTCTCCTGGCAAACGTTTGAGTGCAAGTCTGGAGGTGCCAGATGTCTCTATCACGATGGGCGATTTCAAGTTTCTTGCTTCTCCTATGGTTCTTGGTAACTCGGATATCGATCTTATTCTCGGGATGGACTAGCTCTCTAAGCATAAAGCTCAGCTTGATTGTGCAGCCAGGCAGATTCAACTGACTCATTCGTCTAAGGATGTCATTGTCTTTGCCGCTCGGGATAATACCATCCGGTTGTTTTCTCTCAATGAGAAGGGTGAATTGGACGCTATTTCGCAAATTCCAGTCGTTTGCGAATATCAAGACGTCTTCCCAGAAGAACTCCCAGGGATGCCTCCAAACCGGCCCGTTGAATTTGTTATTGAACTTGAGCCCGGTACAGAACCTGTGTGCAAACGTCCCTACAAGCTCGGCCCTGAAGAGTTGAAGGAGTTGAAGAAACAACTCGATGAGCAAGAAAGATTGGGTCTTATCCGGCCTAGTACTTCTCCGTGGGGTTGTGGTGTTCTTTTGGTGAAGAAGAAGGATGGATCGAGCCGACTTTGTGTTGATTACCGTCCAGTGAATAAGAAGACCATCAAGAACAAATACCCACTTCCCAACATCAATGAGCTGTTCGAACAACTCAAGGGTGCTCAAGTATTCTCCAAGCTTGATCTCCGTATGGGTTATCATCAGATTCGTATTCGTGAACAAGATATTCCCAAGACGGCGTTCAGGACAAGCTTTGGTTCATATGAATACACCGTCATGTCTTTTAGCCTCGCCAACGCTCCTCCGACGTTCTCTCGCATGATGAACTTCATCTTCAACCCCTACACCAATGACTTCGTTTTGGTCTATCTCGACGACATTCTGGTTTTCTCGAAGAACAAGGAAGATCATGCCAAGCACTTGCGTTTGGTTCTTGACAAGCTCATGGAACATCAGTTCTACACCAAGTTCTCCAAGTGTGAATTTTGGCTCGATGAGGTCCTTTATCTTGGCCATATCATCTCTGCCAAGGGCATTGCCGTGAATCCTGAGAAGGTGTCTGCAATTGTTAATTGGGAACCTCCTCAGAACGTGAAGCAACTCCGCAGTTTTCTCGGTCTCGCAAGCTATTGCCGAAGATTCGTTGAAAACTTTTCTAAGATCGCGAAGCCTCTCTCAAATCTTCTTCAGAAGCACGTCAAGTACGTTTGGTCTCCGGAGTGTGATATTGCTTTCAACACTTTGAAAGAGAAGTTGATCACTGCTCCAGTTCTGACTCCGCCTGATGAAACCAAGCCGTACGAGGTCTTTTGTGATGCCTCTCTCCAAGGTCTCGGTGCAGTTTTGATGCAAGAGAAGAAAGTTGTATCTTATACCTCTCGCCAGTTGAAGCCTAATGAGAAGAACTACCCCACTCATGATCTCGAGTTGGCGGCAGTTGTGCACGCTTTGTTGACTTGGAGACATCTTCCATTGGGAAGGAAAGTGGACATTTTCACTGATCACAAGAGTCTCAAGTACATCTTCACTCAGCCTAATCTCAACCTCAGGCAAACTCGATGGGTCGAAATGATTCAAGAGTACAATCCGAGTATTGAGTATACTCCAGGCAAGGCCAATGTGATTGCTGACGCTTTGAGCAGGAAAGCATATTGCAACAGTCTGATTCTCAAGCCTTATCAACCCGAGCTTTGTGAAGCGTTCCGCAAACTGAATCTTCAAATTGTTTCTCAAGGTTTCCTCGCCAACCTTCAAGTTTCTCCTACCTTGGAAGACCAGATTCGCCAAGCCCAGCTTCTTGATGCTATGGTGAAAAAGGTGAAGATTGGTATTGCAAAGAGTCAGTCCAAGTACAAGTGCTACCGACTTGATGAAAAGGACACTCTCTTCTTCGAGGATCGAATTGTTGTGCCCAAAGGTGACCTCCGTAAAGTGATCATGAACGAGGCTCACAACTCTCTCCTCTCCATCCACCCTGGTAGTACGAAGATGTATCAGGATCTCAAGCAAGCTTATTGGTGGACTCGAATGAAGCGCGAGATCGCTCAATTCGTGAATGAGTGTGATGTCTGCAGAAGAGTGAAGTCAGAACACCAAAGGCCTGCAGGTCTCCTCCAACCTCTTGCCATTCCAGAATGGAAGTTTGACCACATTGAAATGGACTTCGTGACTGGGTTTCCAAAGTCCAAGCGTGGCAATGATGCTATATTTGTTGTCATCGACAAGCTCACCAAAGTGGCTCACTTTCTGCCTATCAAAGAGTCTATCACTGCAGCTCAATTGGCGGAACTCTATACCTCTCGCATTGTCTCTCTGCACGGTATTCCTCTAGCGATATCTTCAGACCGTGGCAGCATCTTTACCTCCAAGTTTTGGGATTCTTTCCAGAAGGCCATGGGCACCAGCATTCGCTACAGCACTGCTTTCCATCCTCAAACGAGCGGTCAAGTCGAGCGTGTCAACCAGATTCTTGAGGATATGCTCAGGGCTTGCGTAATTTCTTTCGGCATGAAGTGGGAGGACTGTCTTCCTTATGCTGAATTCTCATACAACAACAGTTTTCAAGCAAGTTCGGGCAAGGACCCCTTTGAAATTCTGTATGGCAGGAAGTGCCGTACCCCTCTCAACTGGTCTGAAACCAGTGAACGTCAGCTTCTGGGTAATGACCTGATCACAGAGGCAGAAGAAATGTGCAAGGTCATTCGTGATAACCTCAAAGTAGCCCAATCCCGCCAGAAGAGCTACTATGACAGTAAGCACCGTGATCTGGCTTTCGAGATCGGAGATCACGTTTACCTCCGCGTCTCTCCTATGAAAGGTACTCGTCGCTTCGGTATCAAAGGGAAGCTTGCCCCCAGATATGTCGGGCCTTTAAAGATTGTCAGCAAGAGAGGCGACCTCGCCTATCAGCTCGAGCTTCCTTCAAACTTTGCCAATGTTCATGATGTGTTCCATGTCTCCCAACTCCGAAAGTGCTTCAAGATGCCTGAACGCACCGTCAACTTCGAGGACGTTGAGCTCCAAGAAGATCTCTCCTATCGTGAGCACCCAGTTGCCATTCTTGAAGAGACTGAACGCAGAACTCGCAACAAGTAAATTAAATTTCTCAAAGTCAAGTGGTCACGCGAGGATCACCTCCGTTCTGAGTACCCGGAGTTCTTTCAGTCCTAGATCTCGGGACGAGATCTTTTCGTAGTGGTGGAGTGTTGTAACGCCCCAGATATACTTTCCATATTTGTATCCAACTCTTGCCGTCTCCGGCGCTAAGTTATATTTATTTCTCGGGTTCGGGTCTTTGTCTCCGTGTGTTGTTTTCTTTTTCGTGCATCTCATATCATGTCATCTCGTGCATTGCATTTGCATACATGTTCATCTCATGCATCCGAGCATTTTCCCCGTTGTCCGTTTTGCATTCCGGCGCTTCGTTCTCCTCCGGTGGCCATTTCTAGCTTTCTTTTGTGTGTGGGGTTCAAACATTTCCGGACTGGACCGAGACTTGCCATGCGGCCTTGGTTTACTACCGGTAGACCGCCTGTCAAGTTTCGGTTCATTTGGACTTCGTTTGATACTCCTACGGTTAACCGAGGGACCGAAAAGGCCTCGTGTGTGTTGCAGCCCAACACCCCCCAAATTTGGCCCAAAACCCACCAATCTCTGCTCCATGTCCTAGAGCGTTCGATCACGATCGCGTGGGCGAAAACCGCACCTCATTTGGACTCTCCTAGCTCCCTCTATGCCTATATATACACCCCCCATTCCAAATCTCAGATTTCTCCCCGTCCTCCTCAAAAAAAAACATCATCCCGCCGACGGACACATCCGCCCCTGGCCGGACACGTCCGCCGCCGCCCGCCTCCGCCAATCCCGGGCCGCCACATGTCCCCGCGGGACCAGATCGCCGCCGCCACGACGCGGGACCGAGGCCCAGCGCCGGCCCCCGCGGCCCATCCAGCCACCGCGCCTTCGCCGCCTCCCCACCGCCTTCTTCTCCAGCGACGGCCGCCGCCGCCGCGCGCCATAGCCGGCCGGCCACCGCGCTCCTCGCCGACTCCGGCCGGTGGCCGCCGCCCCACGCTCGCCGTCCCCGCCGCCGAGTCCCTCGCCGCCCGGACCACCGCCGCCTTCGCCGCCTCCTCGCCGCCCCCTCGTCGCCGGCCGAAACCCCGGCCGCGGCCCCTCTCCCCGGCGAGCCCCGCGCCTCTCCGGTGATCCTCGGCGTCCGTGCCCCGGCGAGCCCAGATCCAGATCCGCGCGTGAACAGTAAACCCTAGGGGGTTGACTTTTTCCCTCTCCCTCCAGATTTTTTATGCTATGTTTGACTGCTCGTATCTCCGCATCCGTAGCTTCGTTTTGGACATATAATATATCAAAATCTTCGCCTCGACTAGTACATAATTTCATTCCATTGCATCTTTTGCATTTGAGGTCATCTTGATGCCCAGAATGCTGTTAGAAGGAGGCTTCGTGAGTTAAATTGCAGATCCGTTAGTTCATCATGCACTTTTGTCATTTTTGCCATGTTTAATCCGTGCATGATATGCCTGTGCCTCTTTGGGATGAATTGTTAAGCATTTTGTCTTCTTTCCAGAGGTGCCACCCATGCATTTTTAGGATGTGTGTGTTGTCTTGTGCAAGCTTGCAAAGAGAGGCACCTGAGATTGCAGATTTCAGGGACTTAGTGATTTTCACCAAGTCTGGGCTATTTTAGTTCATGATGCCATATGTCCATCTTGTTTCCTAGTGATCCGTGCCTCTTTTGAGGACTATAAGTAAGGGAGTTTTGATATTTATATTATGCCCTATCCATCCATGTCTTTGTTTGCATATATGGAGTGCTCTAGGTTGACTCAATCGAGCTCAACTTTTGCTTCGTTGTTAATCTGGGCAGATCGTCAACTCGTTTGCGATTTTGCCGGTGCTATTATTAGTGATCCATGCATGCTATGCCTTTGTTCTTGACATGTGTAGCTAGCATATTGTGCCTTCTTGTTGGATATATGCTTGCCTTGCCATTACTTGCACGGTAGTGAGTGCATCGAGCTCGTTTACATGCCTTCGCGAGTTAAATTTCTGCATGTCTCAGTTTTCACTAAGTCTGAAAACTGTTTGTGTTCGAGCTATGTTCGTGAGCTCGGTAGAGTATTTTGTGAACCCTTTTGGCCCCAGGTCACTTTGGGTGTTTTGTTAAGCTTGTTGAGTAGCTCCTTTCCATGTTCTTACTTGTCATGTTCAGGTCATCTATCATGTTGTTTTTCTGCTCCGAAGAGGGCTTCGTGATCTGAAATTTCAGGCTAGTGTTAATTTCACAAAGTCTGGAATCTGTTTTGCGTTTGCGTTTTTGCCATGCTTGTTTGAACCTCTTAATTGATGAATTTGCCTATGGCTCAGTGCTAGTGTTTTGTTAAGCATCTTGTGTACATCACTTACATGTATTTTGTTTTCATGTTTGGTGGCTGTAGCATGTTCATTTCATTGCATTTAGGAGCCTACTTGCTGTATATCGCAGATCGGTTCGTTTCGTAAAACGCTCGCCATTTCCAAACCGTAGCTCCGATTCCTATGATCTTTATATTGTTTTCAGGTGATTTCTTCCCCTCTATCCAGTGGCACACTTGGTTTTCCAAGTTGAGGCCAGATTCATGCATTTTCTGTCACGTCTTGCATTTTGCATCCCGCATCGCATCCCGCATAGCATACCGTCTTTGCATATTATTGTTGCCCTTGCACGTGGTTGATTGTATCCTTGTTGCTTGTTTGTGTTGTTGGGTAGAGCCGGGAGACGAGTTCGCTAACGAGGAGCCCGTTGAGTGTGTTTTTGAGGATCCAGTCAACTCTGACAGCTTTGCAGGCAAGATGATCATACCCTCGAAATCACAACTATCTTTGCTATGCTAGTTTGCTCGCTCTTGCTATGCCAATTCTACGATGCCTACCTTTTTCTTGACAGCCTCCCAATTGCCATGTTGAACCTCTAACCCACCATTGTCCTAGCAAACCGTTGATTGGCTATGTTACTGCTTTGCTCAGCCCTTCTTATAGCGTTGTTAGTTGCAGGTGAAGATTGGAGCCGTTCCTTGTTGGAACATTTATTTACTTGTTGGGATATCATTATATTGCTATGTTATCTTAATGCATCTATATACTTGGTAAAGGGAGGAAGGCTCGGCCTCTCGCCTAGTGTTTTGTTCCACTCTTGCCGCCCTAGTTTCCGTCATATCGGTGTTATGTTCCCGGATTGTTGCGTCCCTTACGCGTTTGGGCTATAATGGGAACCCTTGATAGTTCACTTTGATTAAAGCTTTTCCAGCAATGCCCAACATTGGTTTTACCATTCGCCACCTAGCCTCTTTTCCCCTGGGTTTCCGGAGCCCGAGGGTCATCTTATTTTAACCCCCCCCCCCCGGGCCAGTGCTCCTCTGAGTGTTGGTCCGAACCAGGCAGCCTGCGGGGCCACCTCGGGGAAACTCGAGGGTTGGTTTTACTCGTAGCTTGACCTATCTGAGTGTGCCCTGAGAAAGAGATATGTGCAGCTCCTATCGGGATTTGTCGGCACATTCGGGCGGTGTTGCTGGTCTTGTTTTAACCTGTCGAAATCTTGTTGTACCGGGATACCGAGTCTGATCGGAGTCTTGGGTGGAGGTCTATTCCTTCGTTGACCGTGAGAGCTTGTCATGGGCTAAGTTGGGACTCCCCTGCAGGGATTGAACTTTTCGAAAGCCGTGCCCGCGGTTATGGGCAGATGGGAATTTGTTAATGTCCGGTTGTAGATAACTTGAACCTTAATTAATTAAAATGTATCAACCGTGTGCATTACCGTGATGGCCCCTTCTCGGCGGAGTTCGGGAAGTGGACACGGTGTTGGAGTAATGCTTGCGCAAGCTGTTCTTCTAGACTCTCGCTCGTGCTTTGCTTTCTCTTCTTGCTCTCTTTTGCGTATAAGTTAGCCACCATATATGCTAGTCGCTTGCTGCAGCTCCACCTACACTTTCCTTAACCTTCTATAAGCTTAAATAGTCTTGATCGCGTGGGTGTGAGATTGTTGAGTTCCTATGGCTCACAGATACTACAACTCCAGATGCAAGTCCAGGTGTTCCCGCTCCAGATGACGATTACGAGCTCAAGTGGGAGTTCGACGAGGAATCTCAGCGATACTACGTGTCCTTTCCGGATGATCAGTAGTGGTGCCTAGTTGGGGTTATCGATTCAGGGCCTTGTCGCATGTTGGGGGTCTTTTCTATTTTGGCACCATAGTCGGGCCATGAGTGATTTGTATGATGGATGTTATTTATGTACTTTGATGTGACGTGGCGAGTGTAAGCCAACTATGTACCTCCCCTTTATATTATTTATGTACATGGGATGTGTGATGATTTCCTGACTTGCGACATTGCTTTCAATGCGGTTATGCCTCTAAGTCGTGCCTCGACACGTGGGAGATATAGCCGCATCAAGGGCGTTACATCCTATAAGTGTCACAAACAGCCCTAGAGTTCGTACTAGAATAACACCTTAAGACACAAATCCACCAAAACCCTAACGTCACCTAGATACTCCATTGTCACCTCAAGTATCCGTGGGTATGATTATACGATATGCATAACACAATCTCAGATTCATCTATTCAACCAACACAAAGGACCTCAAAGAGTGCCCCAAAGTTTCTACCGGAGAATCACGACGAAAACGTGTGCCAACCCCTATGCATAGGATCATGGGCGGAACCCGCAAGTTGATCACCAAAACATACATCAAGTGGATCAATAGAATACGCCATTGTCACCACGGGTATCCCACGCAAGACATACATCAAGTGTTCTCAAATCTTTAAAGACTCAATCCGATAAGATAACTCCAAAGGGGAAACTCAATTCATTACAAGAGAGAAGAGGGGGAGGAGAAACATAGGATCCAACTATAATAGCAAAGCTCGCGATACATCAAGATCGTATCATCTCAAGAACACGAGAGAGAGAGAGAGATCAAACACATAGCTACTAGTACATACCCTCAGCCCCGAGGGAGAACTACTCCCTCCTCGTCATGGAGAGCGCCGGGATGATGAAGATGGCCACCGGTGAGGGATCCCCCTCCGGCAGGGTGCTGGAACAGGGACCCGATTGACTTTTGGTGGCTACAGAGGCTTCTGGCGGCGGAAATCCCGATCTATGTTGCGTTCTATAGGCAGAAGAAGCACGCCAGGGGAGCCACGGGGGCCCCACGAGGCAGGGGCGCGCCCCCCACCCTCGTGGGCAGCTCCTGTATCTTCTGACATGGGGTCCAAGTCTATCAGGTATGTTTCCTTCCAAAAATAACTTCTCCAGTTGATTTCGTTCCGTTTCGACTCTATCCGATATTCCTTTTCTTCAAAACACTAAAATAGGCATAAAACAGCAAATCTGGGCTGGGCCTCCGGTTAATAGGTTAGTCCCAAAAATAATATAAATGTGGATAATAAAGCCCAATATTGCCCAAAACAGTAGATAATATAGCATGGAGCAATCAAAAATTATAGATACGTTGGAGATGTATCAATTACCAGATTGTGTTTCAGCATCAGAAATAGAAATATCATTTGGATTCTCAGGTGTTTCAGCAATAGGATCACTAGAAGCATGCAAAGTCTTATCATTTTTCTTTTTCTTCTTTTTAGAAGAACTAGGTGCATCTATATTATTTCTCTGAGAATCTTGCTCAATTCTCTTAGGGTGGCCTTCAGGATACAAAGGTTCCTGAGTCATTCGACCAGTTCTAGTAGCCACTCTAACAACATAATCATTATCTTTAATATTCAATTCATGGAGCAAATCATTTTGAACTTTAAGTACTTGTTCTACTTGAGTGGTAACCATAGAAGCATGTTTACTAATAAATTTAAGTTCACCTTTAACATTGGCCATATAATCACCCAAGTGTTCAAGCATATTTGAATTGTATTTCAATTGTCTACCAAAATAAGCATTAAAGTCTTCTTGCTTAGCCATAAATTTATCAAACTCATCTAAGCATGGGCTAGCAAATTTAGTAAACGGGATTACAGCTTTATCATATCTATAGAGAGAATTTACCATTACTACCTATGTCGGGTTATCAAGACCATGAGTTTCTTCAATAGGTAAAGGATTAAGATTATATGTTTCTTGAACAGGCGGTAAATTAAGACCATGTATTTCTTCAATAGGAGGTAAATTCTTAACATCTTCAGCGTTAATACCTTTTTGTTTCATAGATTTCATTGCCTCTTGCATATCTTCAGGACTGAGAAATAGAATACCCCTCTTCTTCAGAGTTGGTTTATGAATAGGCTCAGGAATTGGCTCCGGAGGTGTCCAATTATTTTCATTTGTCAACATATTATTCAATAGAATTTCAGCTTCATCCGGTGTTCTTTCCCTGAAAACATAACCAACACAACTATCCAGGTAATCTCTGGAGGCATCGGTTAGTCCATTATAAAAGATATCAAGTATTTCATTTTTCTTAAGAGGATGATCAGGCAAAGCATTAAGTAATTGGAGAAGCCTCCCCCAAGCTTGTGGAAAACTCTCTTCTTCAATTTGCACAAAATTATATATATCCCTTAAAGCAGCTTGTTTCTTATGAGCAGGGAAATATTTAGCAGAGGAGTAATAAATTATATCCTGGGGACTACGCACACAACCAGGATCAAGAGAATTAAACCATATCTTAGCATCACCCTTTAATGAGAACGGAAATATTTTAAGGATGTAAAAGTAACGAGTTCTCCCATCTTTAGTGAATA
Organism: Triticum urartu; assembly: GCF_003073215.2. NCBI lineage: Eukaryota > Viridiplantae > Streptophyta > Magnoliopsida > Poales > Poaceae > Triticum > Triticum urartu. The sequence continues at coordinate 704,874,539 of NC_053028.1, forward strand.
GGGTGGCTATATCATTCAATTTAGTAAGATGTGGCACAAAAGTTTCATATTCATAACCATGAAAAGGATCAGATTCTACCAAATTAATTATATCAGGATCAAAAGAGAATTCATAATCCTTATCAGTAACAAAGATAGGTGAAGTAGCAAAAGTAGGGTCAAGTTTCATTCTAGCATTTAGAGATTGCTTACTCCATTTAGCTAATAATCTTTTGAGTTCAGTTCTATTTTGGCACGCTAAAATAGCTAAGGAAGCTTCTTGATCAAAGACATAACCCTTAGGAATAACAAGTGATTCTTCATCATCACTTTCATCAGTATCATCAGATTCAATATTTTCAATCTCTCTAGCCCTAGCAAGTTGTTCATCAAGAAAATCACTAAGTGGCACAGTAGTATCAGGCATAGAGGTAGTTTCATCATAAGTATCATGCATAGCAGAAGTGGCATCATCAATAACATGCGACATATCAGAACGAATAGAAGAAGCAGGTGTAGGTGTCGCTAGCTTACTCAAAACAGAAGGTGAATCAAGTGCAGAGCTAGATGGCAGTTCCTTACCTCCCCTAGTAGTTGAGGGATAGATCATGGTTTTTGGATCTCTCAAGTTCTTCATAATGATAAGAAGATATATATCCCAAGTGACTCAAAGAATAGAGCTATGCTCCCCGGCAACGGCGCCAGAAAATAGTCTTGATAACCCACAAATATAGGGGATCGCAACAGTTTTCGAGGGTAGAGTATTCAACCCAAATTTATAGATTCGACACAAGGGGAGCCAAAGAATATTCTCAAGTATTAGCAGCTGAGTTGTCAATTCAACCACACCTGGAAACTTAATATTTGCAGCAAAGTGTTTAGTAGCAAGTAATATGATAGTAGTGATAACGGTAACAAAAGGTAGCAGTAGTAAAAGTAATGTGTTGGTATTTTGTAGTGATGATAGCAATAGCAATGAAAAAGTAAATAAGCGAAGAACAATAAATGGAAATCTCGTAGGCAATGGATCGGTTATGGAGAATTATGCCGGATGCGGTTCATCATGTAACAGTCATAACCTAGGGTGACACAGAACTAGCTCCAGTTCATTGATATAATGTAGGCATGTATTCCGAATATAGTCATACGTGCTTATGGAAAATAACTTGCATGACATCTTTTGTCCTACCCTCCCGTGGCAGCGGGGTCCTTACGGAAACTAAGGGATATTAAGGCATCCTTTTAATAGAGAACCGGAACAAAGCATTAACACATAGTGAATACATGAACTCCTCAAACTACGGTCATCACCGGTAAGTATCCCGATTATTGTCACTTCGGGGTTAATGGATCGTAACACATAATAGGTGACTATAGACTTGCAAGATAGGATCAAGAACACTCATATATTGTTGAAAACATAATAGGTTCAGATCTGAAATCATGGCACTCGGGCCCTAGTGACAAGCATTAAGCATAGCAAAGTCATAGCAACATCAATCTCAGAACATAGTGGACACTAGGGATCAAACCCTAACAAAACTAACTCGATTACATGATAGATCTCATCCAACCCATCACCGTCCAGCCATCCTACGATGGAATTACTCACGCACGACGGTGAGCATCATGAAATTGGTGATGGAGGATGGTTGCTGATGACGATGGCGACGGATTCCCCTCTCCCGAGCCCTGAACGGACTCCAGATCAGCCCTCCCGAGAGGTATTAGGGCTTGGCGGAGGCTCCGTATCGTAAAACACGATGATTTCTTCTCCTTGATCTTTTTCTCCCCAAAACTCAATATATGGAGGTGGAGTTGGAGTCGGAGAGGCAACAGGGGGCCCACGAGGTAGGGGGCGCGCCCTAGGGTGGGCCCCCTGGCCTTCATCTTTTGCAGGTATTTTTCTTATTTTCTGAAAAGTGGCTCCGTGAAGTTTCAGGTCATTCCGAGAACATTTGCTCCAGCACATAAATAACACCAAGGTAATTTTGCTGAAAAGAGTGTTAGTCCGGGTTAGTTCCATTCAAATCATGCAAGTTAGAGTCCAAAACAAGGGCAAAAGTGTTTGGAAAAGTAGATACGTTGGAGACGTATCATGGTGGAGGAAGGAAGGGATCTCACTAACTATGTCATATCTTATTTTCAGGATCTGTTCACCTTGAATTGTAATGGCCAATATGATGAGCTTCTCCGGGCTATTCCGGTGAAGGTAACGAGTGCTATGAATAAGAGCCTCACAGCTGCATTCTCTGATATGGAAATCAAAGCTACCATTAATCAGATACGGACATGAAAGCACCGGGGCTGGATGGTATGCCCGTGGTGGTCTTCAAGAAATATTGTCATTTAATGGGCAGGAACATCATTGAGGAGGTGAGACATGTCCTCGAGGAGGGTGAGATGCCGGCTGGATGGAATGATACCCAAGGTCAAAAATGAAGGAAATATGCCCTAGAGGCAATAATAAAGTTATTATTTATTTCCTTATTTCATGATAAATGTTTATTATTCATGCTAGAATTGCATTAACCAGAAACATAATACATGTGTGAATACATAGACAAACATACTGTCACTAGTATGCCTCTATTTGACTAGCTCATTGATCAAAGATGGTTAAGTTTCCTAACCATAGACATGAGTTGTTATTTGATCAATGGGATCACATCATTAGGAGAATGATGTGATTGACTTGACACATTCCGTTAGCTTAGCACTTGATCATTTGTTTACTGTTATTGCTTTCTTCATGACTTATACATGTTCCTATGACTATGAGATTATGCAACTCCCGAATACCGGAGGAACACTTTGTGTGCTACCAAACGTCACAACATAACTGGGTGATTATAAAGGTGCTCTATAGGTGTCTCTGATGGTACTTGTTGAGTTGGCATAGATCAAGATTAGGATTTGTCACTCCGATTGTCGGAGAGGTATCTCTGGGCCCTCTTGGTAATACACATCACTATAAGGCTTGCAAGCATGATAACTAATGAGTTAGTTATGGGATGATGTATTACGGGACGAGTAAAGAGACTTGCCGGTAACGAGATTGAACTAGGTATTGTGATACCGACGATCGAATCTCGGGCAAGTAACATACCGATGACAAAGAGAACAACGTATAGTGTTGTGCGGTTTGACCGATAAAGATCTTCGTAGAATATGTAGGAACCAATATGAGCATCCATGTTCCGCTATTGGTTATTGACCGAAGACGTGTCTCGGTCATGTCTACGTAGTTCTCGGACCCGTAGGGTCTGCACGCTTAAAGTTCTGTGACGATCGTTTTTATGAGTTTATATGTTTTGATGAACCGAAGGTAGTTTGGAGTCCCGGATTTGATCATGGACATGACGAGGAGTCTCTAAATGGTGGAGACATAAAGATCGATATATTGGAAGCCTACATTTGGACATCGGAATAGTTACGGGTGAAATCGGGATTTTACTGGAGTACCGAAGGGGTTACCGGAACCCCCGGGGGCTAATGGGCCTTGTCGGGCCATAAGCGAAAGAGAGAGGGGCCGGCCTAGGGCAGGCAGCACGCCCTCTTCCCCCTGTCTGAATTGGACTAGGAGAAGGGGGACGGTGCCCCCCTTTCCTTCTCTTTCTCTCCCTGCCTTTCCCCCTGCTAGTAGGAGTAGGAAAGGGAGGAATCCTACTCCTACTAGGAGGGGGATTCCTCCTCCTAGGCGCGCCAACAAGGGCCGGCCGGCTTCCCCCTTGCTCCTTTATATACAGGGGCAGGGGGGCACCTCTAGACACACAAGTTGATCACAAAGATCTCTCACAGCCGTGTGCGGTGCCCCCCTCCACCATAATCCACCTTGGTCATATTATAGCGGTGTTTAGGCGAAGCCCTGCTGGGGTAGCTTCATCAACATCGTCACCACACCATCGTGCTGACAAAACTCTTCCCCGAGCTCTACTGGATCGTGAGTTCGTGGGATGTCACTGAGCTGAACGTGTGCTAAACGCGGAGGTGCCGTACGTTCGGTACTGAGGATCGGTCGATCGTGAAGACGTACGACTACATCAACCGCGTTGTCATAACGATTCCGCTTAACAGTCTACTAGGGTACGTGGACAACACTCTCCTCTCTCGTTGCTATGCATCACCATGATCCTGTGTGTGCGTAGGAGAATTTTTGAAATTACTACGTTCCCCAACAGTGGCATCCGAGCCAGGTTTTATGCGTAGATGTTATATGCACGAGTAGAACACAAGTGAGTTGTGGGCGATACAAGTCATACTGCTTACCAGCATGTCATACTGTGGTTCGGCGGTATTGTTGGATGAAGCGGCCCGGACCGACATTATGCGTACGCTTACGCGAGACTGGTTCTACCGACGTGCTTTGCACACAGGTGGCTGGCGGGTGTCAGTTTCTGCAACTTTAGTTGAACCGAGTGTGGCTACGCCCAGTCCTTGAGAAGGTTAAAACAACACTAACTTGACGAATTATCGTTGTGGTTTTGATGCGTAGGTAAGAACGGTTCTGGCTTAGCCCGTAGCAGCCATGTAAAACTTGCAACAACAAAGTAGAGGACGTCTAACTTGTTTTTGTAGGGCATGTTTGTCGGTGTACTAGAGTAGGGGTACCCTAGTATCCCGAACTTGTGCACGGACAGTCGCAGCATCCCGCGGCAAGGCTTGCCGGGTGACCGCCAAGGTCCTCCGTGGCTCCCCTGGAGCCGTTCAAGAACAAAGTATCCAAGTCAAGACCCCGGCAAGAGGAGCTTGCCGGGAAGGCCAACCAAGGAACCTCAAGACCGTGGCAAGAGGAGTTTGCCGGGAAGGCCACCCAAGGCATCTTAAGGAACTTGCCGCGGCGCGCCACGCGTCCCGGCAAGGCCCGGTGAGCGCCAAGCTCCCGGACGCGACAAGACAACGACCGCGGCAAGGCGCTTTCCGCGGCAAGCCACCACTCCGTGTCCGCGCTCCAGCACATCCACCAATGTGTCGCTCTGGGACCCTTCCCAGTGTACGTGGCGGGAGGCTGTGCAGCCAGCGGTGAGCGGTGGCAAGCGGCGCTGACAAGATTGCCGTCGTGGCGAGCGGTGGCGTCCCTGACGGTCCCTTTTACACTGTTTAGGCGACGCAGGCAGGCATTTAAGGCCCTTGTCCCCTGCCGTCAGGGTTAGGTACGATACACTGTAGCAGGTAGCTGTGCCTACTGCAGCACCTTTCCCTTTTTTGCCCTTGTCTACGTTGCCACCTGTCGGTGACCCCTTGAACATATAAAAGGAGGCCCATGCGCAACATAGAGAGGGGGTTTCGAACACTCACGCTCGGTCTCGCTAGCCGCTGGTGTGTACTGTAGCACTCCGCGCTCCCGAGCAAGAACTCAATACAAACCACAAAGCAGGAGTAGGGTTTTACGCATCCGTGCGTCCCGAACCTGGGTAAACTGCTCGTGCGCTTGGCCTCGATCCTCTCTTTGCACGACCTCCGCCCCCGCCGAACCTAAAGGGACTCGGTCCGCCGGTCCCATAGGTGTTCGTGGATTAGTCCCCCGACATCTTTGGCGCACCAGGTAGGGGCGTCGAGGTTGTGTGAACCAGATCCGGCGTTCACGCGGGCTAGATCTTCATCATCTTCATCGACATGCCGCCGAAGAAGAAGGCTTCGGAGGCGGCTGCTCCGTCCGCGCCGAACCCACCATCGCCGGAGCAAACGGCTGGTGGGGCAGACGCCGGCGGAAGAACGGGCGTCGACGACGGAGCTCACGGTGCTGCCAGCTCCAAGGACAAGGTTGCGTCACGGTGCTCATAGTACCATGCATTTGCTGGACCAAGATCGAGCTGGTGGGTCTCGGAGTGCTCCAGACCAGCATGCACACCAACATGCTGGCATGAGCGAGGCACGGTCGCCTGGACGGGATACTGCTCCTTCTAACGTAGTTAGAAGTCCGAGCATATCCCACTCCCCGCACCGTTCGCCACCACCACCCGCCACTGCAGCAGAAGCTTTGGCGCGAGCTCAACTGCTCCTAGACTACCCTCCAACAGCAGACAAGATCGAAGACTGGAGGGCCACCATTCAGAATCTCATCGGCTTCGCCAACGGCGACACTCAGCGGCAGCCGAGCACGTCGCAGCCGTGGCAAGTCAGCTAGGCACGAGCCGGTGGCGACAAGACCGGTGGGGGTGCAACCACTGTGCACTCTTCGCCCCGAAGGCCAAGATCGCCGACTCGCCGGATCCACCTCGACAGCAACTCGACCGCGTCATCAGATCCGCGAGCTCGCCGCGATCAGCGCCAAGTTCTTCACGAATGACAGCAAGAAGACGCTCGTACTCGCATCGAGTGCCGAAGAGAAGCGCGACGTCAATCAGACCAGCGCGCTGGGCCCTCTGTTGACATGCATGTGCCAGGGGAACCAGGCGACTTGCTGTACACGGTAGGTTGCCCTGCGTTCACTCGTGAGCTGCCGCAAGTCCAGTGGCCCAGCATGAAGAATTTAAAGCCAGATGTACCAGAGAAGTACGACGGCAAGTCGCATCCGTCGGAGTTCCTCAGCATCTACACCATCACGGTGTAGGCTGCTGGGGGGCGGGACGACAAGATCCTTGCCAACTACTTCCCGCTGGTGCTCAAGCCCAACGTCAGGTCCTGGCTCATGCACTTGCCGGACAACTCCATATCCTCCTGGGCAGACCTGTGCCATCAGTTTGTCGGCGCCTTTACAGGCGGCCACAAACCTCATGGCCAAGAGAGTGACCTTCATCTACTCGCCCAGAAGGAAGGAGAACCCCTGCGCAAGTATATTCAGAGATTCAGCCGTGTACAGCACAACATCCCAGATGTCCACCCTGCCGCGGTTATCAGCGCGTTCCATTAGAACGTGCGTAACCGCAGGATGAGGGAGGAAATGGCGATGTGCAAGATCAGAGACGTCAGTGAGCTGTATGCCCTGGCCGACAAGTGTGCACGTGCTGAAGAAGGGAGGAAACTCCACGGAGGGAATATAGGAGCAGGAGGATCTGACAGTGAGGATGCAGCCCCGGCAAAGAAAAACCGGCGGCGGAACAGGAAGAAGAAAGGTAAAGATGTGCTAGTCGTTGAGCAGTCCGGCAAAGAAGGTGGCGCCCAGAAAGCCAAAGTTGGTAGCTCCGGCAAGGAGATTGCCGCATGCACCAAATGCCAGGCTGTGGCGGTCGCCGACAAGCAGGACGGCACCGACAAGCAGTACTGCAAGATTCACCGCACCAAGGGCCATGACCTCCAGAGCTGCAAGAAGGTCGAGCAGCTTGTCCAGCAACAAAAGGCTGAGTACGAGCGACGAGACAAGGAGAGGGCCCAAGGAGGCGCTGGAGAATCTGGCAAGAAGCGCACCGGCCGGGGAGGACGCCGCGGCAAGGCCAAGCAGCGGCAAGGAGACCGACCTCCCCGCGGCCGCGACAAGGATGAAGATGACGATGATGAAGAAGACATGGATGATGTTGAGACCAGCGAACAGGAGTTCCAGAAAGCCACAGAGGTCTTATGTGTTGACGGTGGTGCTTCCCTGCATACTTCGCACCGCCAACTCAAGCAGTGGGTGCGGGAAGTCAATGCAGCAGAACCACCTGTCGAGTCACGCAAGCTTCTAAAATGGTCCAGCACACCTATCATCTTTGATATTGAGGACCACCCGGACCGCACAACTGTGGTCGGGTGCTTGCCGATGTTGGTTTCACCAACTATCCGCAACCTCAAGGTCACTAAGATGTTAGTTGACGGCGGGGCCGGCTTGAACCTGATCTCCTCAGCTGTACTCCAGAAACTCCAGATCCCTGACAGCGAGCTTGAAGAGACCGGCACATTCCAAGGAATTAACCCGGGAAGGAGCAAGCCGAAGTGGGAAGGCCCTTACCGGGTGAAACGAGTCACTAGGCCTGGCGCTTTCCGCCTTGAGACCGAAGATGCCATTCCGGTGAGCAACTCCTGGAACATTGAGCATCTTCGTAAGTTTTACCCGTAAGGCGCGGTTGCCGGAACCTGTTCCGGCAACCACGTTTTGTACAAGTCTTGCCGCTGTTGCATGTAATCATTTGTACAAAGCCGGGCGCAGACCCCGTGCATAAGTAAAGCTCATGTGCTCTGCACATCTTGTCAATTTCATGCTTTCTATTTTTTGCATGTGTTATCTGACACTTTGTGCAGCACCTACTCCCCGGTAAGCAATAACGAGCCGCAAGGCTCCATATCTTTATTTTCTCTTCTTTCTTTTTTCTCAAGGAAAGGAAGGTTCCCTCGCCCACAAGTTTGCCGGAGGGGAAAGGAGAAGATAATGGTATGGACCAGGCGTCGTTCAAGAAAGTTTCGCCTTGCCGGGAAGCAAACAACAGAAAAGCTAAGTTGCCAAAGTTTGAGCAATCAGATTTTTAAAATTTTTAAGTTATCTCCCTTGAACGACCGCACTTTGTATGGAAAACCTGTGCGCGGAGGAACCAACTCGTAGCTAGTTGCGCCCTTACTTTGTTTTGAGTCCGCTCAACAACTTAAGTGAGCTGCGACTAGTTGCGACAAGGTTTCTTGTCGGTAGCGGCACCGCCAGCAGGCTGCTGACGTCCCGCACTCAGCGCTCGCGGCTCAGGTGCCTGCACCGGCAAGTTCCCTAAAAGCGTAGGGCAAAAACATACAAAGGAAGGAATCATGTAAAGGGAATAACATTGCAATCATTACCCAGAATAAAGTTATATTACAAAGATAGCTTGTCGCAGCTCTAACAGATTGTTTTCATAACATGACAAACAGCGACAAGGAAAGAAGAAATGGGCGGCCTAATCTACGCGATCGCCCTCGATCCTCTTGATCCCGCTCACATTGTCCACAATGGGTGCGACAAGGGCCTTCAGCGCCTCCAGATCAGCATCCGGCGGTAGGGTCTTGAGGACGTTAGTGAGGTTGAGGCCCAGATTGCGGAAGGCCACCTTCACCAACACTTTCTGAAGAGCCCCCGCGCAGATCTTGCGCGACTCGTCGGCCAGTTGCTTTGGGACCTTCTCCCGGAGCCGCTGAAGGGCCGTCGCCACGCCCTTGAAAAACAAGCCGAGCTTGGCGCTGGGTTGGAGGTTCTTGTCGGAGGGATACCCGAGGTCCTCCATCCCCAGCTGCGCCAGCTCCTTGTCAATGTCTGTGGCAGCATTCACAAGACTCTCCGTCCAGTGCTCCACAGTCTCCCGGAAAGCGTTTTGGGTGGCGGCGACACTTTCCAGCAGCGCCTTGTCGGCCTTGATCTCCTCCTTCAAGGCCGCCTCCTGCTTCTTGGCGCCGTCCAGCGTCTTGGTCAAAGCTGTCAACTTCGACTCAAGATCTACATTGGAGTCCTTGGCGGTGCTGAGCTCTTTGCCCTTCTCTAGCTGCACCACCTTTGTCTCCAACTCCTTCTTGGCGGCCTCGGCGGCTGCGGCAGCGTCCTCTGCTTGCTTGAGGGCTCCGCCGAGTTTTTCCTCGCGCGCGGCAAGCTCCTCCTCGTGGGCGTCAAGATTGACCTTCCGCTATGCCAGCTCGCCCTCCTCCGCGGATAGCTTCACAGCGGCAAGCCGCTGCTGCTCTTCGACTTCGGCCTTCTCGAGGAGGAAGGCCTTCTGCGCTTCGTCGAGTTGCTCCCGCTCCTCTGCCAAGGACCGACGAGCTTCCTGGTGGAAGCCCCGGAGCTCCTCCGCGCGCTTCTCGATGTCTACTCCCGCCTTCGCGACAAGAGCCTCGCGGGAGTCCAGCTTGGCTTGCCGCGCGCGGTAGAGCGACATCAACTTCCGCAGCAGCCGCTCTTCTTCGGGCTCGTTGCTACTGCGGCTCGCCGCGTCAACCAGCGTCAGCCCCGCGGAGGCAAGCACTTCCCCGTCGAAGATCTCTCCCTCGACCGGCGCCCTGGAGCTTGACGCCCAGGGGAGGTTGATGAAGATGCCTTCGCCGGCCTTCAGGTAGACGCCTGGCTGGGGCTCTTCGGAGCCTAGCACTGCGGCAGCAGCGGACGGGTCGGCGGTCGGTGTAGCGCCTGGCGCTCCTGCGGCCTCAGGGCCGTCAGTGCGATCGCCGGACCCCTCGCCAGTTGCTGCGGCGGTAGCCTTGGCGGCCTCTGCATCGGCGGGATCGCCAGCACCGGCTGCTTCTTCGGCGGCAACCTCGGTTTCCATCGGCTCTGTAGCAGATGGGTCTGACAGCCGGAAAGGGGAGAAGAGTCAAGCAAAAATCCAACAAAAAGAAGATCAAGAGAAGAAGAACCCAAGGGAAGCCTTGCAGCGAAAGGATTACCTGTGCCGGGTTCTGCAGTCGTGGTCTCCGCCGTCGGGGGGCCGCTGGTGCTGTCCCTTGCCGGAGAACCCTCCCTTGCCGGAGACTTCTCCCTTACCGGGAAGCCCTCCCTTGC
>NC_053028.1:704886079-705022376 GCF_003073215.2 Triticum urartu
GCTCGCTAGTTGATTATGCTATTGATATGAGTAAACTTGAGACCTATGCATTATTGCAAAAGTGGTTAGTTATAATCTTTGCTGAAAACTTGAATGTTGGCTTTACATATTTACAACAACAAGAGCAAACAGAGTTTGTAAAAGTTTTTCTTTATCACTTTCAGTTTATCAACTGAATTGCCTGAGGACAAGCAAAGGTTTAAGCTTGGGGGAGTTGATACGTCTCCAACGTATCTACTTTTCCAAACACTTTTGCCCTTGTTTTGGACTCTAACTTGCATGATTTGAATGGAACTAACCCGGAGTGACGTTCTTTTCAGCAGAATTACCATGGTGTTATTTATGTGTAGGAGCAAACGTTCTCGGAATAACCTGAAACTTCACGGAGCCACTTTTCAGAAAATAAGAAAAATACTTGCAAAATATAAAGGCCAGGGGCCCCACCACCTTGCCATGAGGGTGGGTGGCGAACCTGCCCCCCCCCCCCTAGGGTGCGCCCCACTACCTCGTGGGCCCCCAACTCCACCTCCATATATTGAGTTTTGGGGAGAAAAAATTCAAGGAGAAGAAATCATCGTATTTTATGATACGGAGCCGCTGCCAGGCCCTAAACCTCTTGGGAGGGCTGATTTGGAGTCCGTTCGGGGCTCCGGAGAGGGGAATCCATCGCCGTCGTCATCATCAAGCATCCTCCATCACCAATTTCATGATGCTCACCGCCGTGCAAGAGTAATTCCAGCGTAGGCTTGCTGGACAGTGATGGGTTGGACGAGATCTATCATGTAATCGAGTTAGTTTTGTTAGGGTTTGATCCCTAGTGTCCACTATGTTCTGAGATTAATGTTGCTATGACTTTACTATGCTTAATGCTTGTCACTAGGGCCCGAGTGCCATGATTTCAGATCTGAACCTATTATGTTTTCATCAATATATGAGTGTTCTTGATCCTATCTTGCAAGTCTATAGTCACCTAGTATGTGTTATGATCCATTAACCCCGAAGTGACAATAATCGGGATACTTACCGGTGATGACCGTAGTTTGAGGACTTCATGTATTAACTATGTGTTAATGCTTTGTTCCGGTTCTCTATTAAAAGGAGGCCTTAATATCCCTTAGTTTCCGTAAGGACCCCGCTGCCACGGGAGGGTAGGACAAAAGATGCCATGCAAGTTTTTTCCATAAGCACGTATGACTATATTCAAAATAAATGCCTACATTATATCAATGAACTAGAGCTAGTTCTGTGTCACCCTAGGTTATGACTGTTACATGATGAACCGCATCCGGCATAATTCTCCATACCGATCCATTGCCTATGAGCTTTCCATATATTGTTCTTCGCTTATTTACTTTTTCGTTGGTATTGCTACCATCACTACAAAATACCAAAAACATTACTTTTACAACTGCTACCTTTTGTTACTGTTATCACTACTATCATATTACTTGCTACTAAACACTTTGCTACATATATTAAGTTTCCAGGTGTGGTTGAATTGATAACTCAGCTGCTAATACTTGAGAATATTCTTTGGCTCCCCTTGTGTCGAATCAATAAATTTGGGTTGAATACTCTACCCTCGAAAACTGTTGCGATCCCCTATACTTGTGGGTTATCACACCAACACTCCATCCTACCTCCTAATCCTTCGGATTCTATTGGCCTTCCTTCTTGCCGAGGCATATCTAAAGAAAAACTTTGTGTTCCTATCCCCCTCCTTCAGCCACCAAACGTGAGCTCGTTGCCTCCACTTCATATCAATGACTTCCTCCAAATGATCAACCAAACACCGTAATATCACCTCCTCAGCAACCTTCTCCGGTGTGATAGCTTGCTTTCTACAATTCTCCAACTCACGCTTGGCCTACTTTAGGTTTCTTCTTCGTATCACCCACCACATCCTTAGTCCATCTTGATAGGTCGCGGGCCACGCCCTTCAACGCGGCAGCCACTCTTTAGATTTTGATTTTTGCAAGTTTAGCCATGAATTTAGAAGCTCTTATTTTGAATCTCACAACCTACTGAAGCACACTTTTTCGCTCGGGATCAGCCGCCGTGTGTTGTTGGGCCAACCCGGAGATCTTCCTTCCGTCTCTTAAACATTATGACGACTTAATAAAAAGCTTCGCGAGGTTGTCTAAAAAATTGGTAATTGGTTTCGGGCTAGAGATTTGACTAAATTGGAGTAGTTTTCATATATATTGGTCATCTTTGGTTTTGTATTATTTAATGCTAATTTTTTATATTTTTGTTGTATGTTGTGATGTCCAGCCTGGTGATCTCTCCATGAGCACGAAGCACATCGACATCTAGTTCAGTGTCGTACTCGAGCAGGACACTAGTATACTTCTTAGCACTCTCTCAATCCTATGGGGAATACCGGAATAGGGATCACAGTGAGAAGTAGAATGCACATGAACATGCCATTATGGAACCAAATAGGATCTGACGAAGGAAAACAAAAAGAATATGTGGGTTAAATAGAAGAGAAATATACTAACCATTGCAAATTGTGATGTGAATTGTTTTTTTAGGTCAAGCAAATAGCTTTATTACGAAACGTACTAGGCAAGATCGTCAATTACAAACTCAGCAACAATTGCTAGAATTACATCACCAGCAACTAGAACATCTCCCACTTGGAGATCCAGGCCTAACTTGGCCATATGGTGCGCTGGCATGTTGGCCTCGCGCTTACAATGGGGAAACACACATGAAGAGAACCATAACCGGGACTACACCTTGATGTCTTCAGTCGCCTATGCTTGTCGCGAACAATCTGGAGCACGTCTGTTTAGGGCCTGTTCAAGCAGCAGGGCTTCCACTTCAATAGTCAGCCGCACGACCACCAGTTCGGCCGCAAGATCTAGCACTTGCTCCACTGCTCTCAGCTCAGTGCTGAATGCATCCGCAGCACAATCAAGTTGCCTAGCCCGTGCTGCCACCACCTTACCTGTATTATCCCGTACCACCATTCGCCAGGCCCCCTACATGCCATCCTCAACAAAACCTCCATCAACATTGAACTTTAGCATGTCCTGTGGTGGAGGGGTCCAGCGAGGCACGCTTGCCGGCAGGGTAGGCGTTTTGCAGAAACACCCCTGGAACTCACCGGCAGTACATGCAGCCCTAACGGTGAATTGCGGCAGTATGAGATTGAGTCGATTCGACATTACCTTAGAGATGATCTTATACAGAACATTACACAAATTGATGGGTCGGAGGTCCTTTATCCTTGAGGGTTTTTTGCCCTTTGGTATTAGCACAACATGGGTATTGTTCCATCCAGCAGGCATCTCACCCCCCTCGAGGACATGTCTCACCTCCTCAATGATGTTCCTGCCCATCAAATGGCATTATTTTTTGAAGACCACCGCGGGCATACCATCTGGCCCCGATGCTTTCAGGTCCCCTATCTGATCAAGGGCAGCTTTCGTTTCCATATCAGAGAATGCAACTGTGAAGCTCTCATTCATAGCACTCGTTACCTTCACCGGAACAGCCCAGAGAAGCTCATCATATTGGCCATTACCATTCGAGGTGAACAGGTCCTGAAAATAAGATATAACATAGTTAGTGAGATCCCTTCCTTCCTCCACCACCACTCCATCCTCCCTCCTAAGCCTTCAGATTCTATTGGCCTTCCTTCTCGCCGAGGCATATCTAAAGAAAAACTTTGTGTTCCTACCCCCCTCCTTCAGCCACCAAACATGAGCTTGTTTCCTCCACTTTATATCAACGACTCCCTCCAAATGATCAACCAAACACCATAATCTCACCTCCTCAGGAACCTTCTCCGGTGTGATAGCTTGCTTTCTACAATTCTCCAACTCACGCTTGGCCTCCTTTAGTTTCTTCTCCGTATCACCCACCACATCCTTACTCCATCTTGATATGTCGCGAGCCACACCCTTCAATGCCGCAGCCACTCTTTAGTTTTTGATTTTTGCAAGTTTAGCCATGAATTTAGGAGCTCTAATTTTGAAGCTCACAACCTAGCGAAGCACGCTTTGTCGCTCGGGGTCGGCCGCCGTCTGTGGTTTGGCCAACCCGGAGATCTTCCTTTCGTCCTTGTAAACAATGTGACGACTTAATAAAAAGCTTCGCGAGGTTGTCTAAAAAAAATTGGTAATTGGTTTCGGGCTAAAGATCTGACTAAATTGGAGTAGTTTTCATATATATTGGTCATCTTTGGTTTTGTATTATTTTAATGGTAAATTTTTATGTTTTTGTTGTATGTTGCGATGTCCAGCCCGGTGATGTCTCCACCAGCACGAAGCACATCGACATCTAGTTCAGTGTCATACTCGAGCAGGACACTAGTATACTTCTTAGCACTCTCTCAATCCTATGGGAATACTGGAATAGGGATCACGGTGAGCACTAGAATGCACAGGAACATGCCACGATGGAATGAAATAGGATCCGATGAAGAAAAGCAAAAGAATCTGTGGGAGAAATAGAAGAGAATTGTACTAACCATTGAAAATTGAGATGTGAATTGTTTTTTTAGGGCAAGCAAATAGCTTTATTACAAAAATTACCGGGCAAGATCGCCCATTACAAACTCAACAACAATGGCTGGAATTACGTCATGAGCAACTAGAACAGCTCCCACTTGGAGAGCCAAGCCTAACTTGGCCATATGGTGCGCTGGCATGTTGGCCTCGCGCTTACAATGGGCAAACACACTTGAAGAGAACCATAACCGGGACTGCACCTTGATGTCTTCAAACGCCTGTACTTGTCGCGAACAATCTGGAGTATGTCTGTTTAGGGCCTGCTCAAGCAGCAGGGCGTACATTTCAATAGCCAGCCGCACGAACCCCAGTTCGGCCACAAGATCTAGCGCTTGCTCCACTTCTCTCGGCTCAGTGGTGAATGGATCCGCAACATGATCAAGTCGCCCAGCCCGTGCTGCCACTAACTCACCTGTATTATCCCGTACCACCACTCCCCAGCCCCCTGCATGCTCCATAAACATTGAACTTTAGCACGTCCTGTGGTGGAGGGGTCCAGCGAGGCGCGCTTTCCGGCGGGGTAGGCATTTGCAGAAATACCCCTGGTACTCGCCGGCAGTACATGCAGCCCTAACAGCGAACTGCACATGCTCCATCGGCTTGTCTCCCTCCCGGACCTTATTCCGTTGAGCCCACCACTGCCACCACATGACGATGATAACCATCCGGTCTTTCTCTGGTAGCTGCCACAAATAGTCCAGGGTGGTATCAACACTATCGAACTCCGCAAGCTGCTGCCTGACATACTCAAGATTGAGACCCCGCCAAGCATGCTTTACCTCATGGCACTCAACAAATAGGTGTTTGGCCGACTCGTTCCCCGCATTACACAAGAAGCACTTATGATCCTCAATAGCCATTCCCCTTCGACATAGGATATCCATAGTGGCCAGTGTGTTGTGCGCAAGCCGCCACATGAAATGTCGAACCTTCCCAGGACATGGCATTTTCCATAGTCTCTTCCATTATGCCTTCCCATCTCCATCTAAATTCCCCGCATCATGCGATATACCATTCGCCTGTGCACCACTGGTCTCGGACAGTGCCCATTTCAATTTATACGCCTGCTTAACCGAGAACACACCTTTTGGGTCAAAGTGCCATGCCAAGAAATCTACTGTCCCGTCCCTTAACGGCATCTGAAGAATCAACCTGCGCAACAACCTTAACAAGAATTTCCTTGCCTTGCCTAGATAGTTTCCTCTCATTCCAGCCCTGCATGTAGTTCCAAATCCGGTCCTTTAGGTAAGCAAAAGCCTTGCACTTGGAACGCCCAATGTACATTGGGAGTCCCAAATATTTTTCATTGTACGCATCACTATCAATTCCCAAGGCCCCCTTCACATTTCCTTTGGTCTGTTGGGAGCAGTTTTTACTGAACATCACCGCAGATTTCTCATGATTTACACAATGTCCCGAACATCTCTCATAGACCTGTAGGATGCGTTGAAGTTCCAAGGCTTCCTCCATCCGTGCTCTCATGAGAAGCACCGAGTCATTAGCAAAAAACAGGTGCGAGATAGATGGAGCTCCCAGACAAATTTGTATACCTCCAAATCTACCTCACTGCTGGGCCTCATTCAGCAAAGCCGACAAACCCTTTGCACAAAATTGGAAAGAGATAGGGCGAGCTCATATCGCCCTGCCGGAGCCCTCTTGAAGGCGCAAATTGTTGGGATAGCTCGCCATTAATTACTTTGATGATGTACCTCACCGAGGTTACACACTTCATTACAAGCTTCACCTAGCTGCTCGCGAACCCAAGTTTATATATCACTAGTCAACAACCCGTCCATCTGCACGGGCTAGCACTTCTAATATTAAATTCTCGTCTTATCTCTTTTATTCTGCATATAAGATTTGTCAGAAGTAAAACTTCATAAAGTTTGAACAACTTTATTGGAAAAAAATCAAGATTCTTAATGCAAAATCAATATCATTAGATGCGCAACGAATTTAATTTTCAGGTTGTATAACTTTACTATTGTAGATGTTGATATCTTTCATATAAATATGGTGAAAGATACGATCTTTCGATTCAACAACTCTTATATATGGTCTAAAAACGATCATTTGGAGTAGTAGTACAATTCCTAATAGTAGAACATGATACTGTAGCAAAAAAGATTTTTGCATTTTTTTTAATTATTTGAAGGACGAGTTGGTATTTTTATTTTATGTTCTTGTATTAACCAATAACTTCTTCAAGAAAGTGTTGTATGATTGGCTGG
Source organism: Triticum urartu (assembly GCF_003073215.2). NCBI lineage: Eukaryota > Viridiplantae > Streptophyta > Magnoliopsida > Poales > Poaceae > Triticum > Triticum urartu. Next base: position 704,892,834 of record NC_053028.1, read on the forward strand.
GAACTGTGTGATAGCTAATTCAGATTTCAAGATCTTCTTTGTACCAAAAAAGAATCTTTGAAGAATTTGTTTTATGATCAATGTGCTTGAACATTTACAGTACTTTCTATCCCTACTACCATAGGGAGGAGAGCAGGATCAAAGCAGAGGAGGAGACAACGGCCATACAGAGGACTCCATGCAGATTTTTCTTGAGTGAATAGTTGATTGAAGAATCCATGGATGCTTATTATTATTTCATGGGCAATCAGCTGGATATTGAAATTCCTTATGAACGGGAGAAGGCTTTTCGTGTTTTATGAAAGGACGTGGGGCTTTCCTTTTTTCAATTGATGTGAGGATTTTCCTTTTTTTGTTTGAGAAATGTTGGACGTGCCGCATGTGTTTATGTGGCACCCCGGCTCAGACAAAACCGGAACGACCTGTATTCCAGCCCAGAGATCGAGGTGAAGTCTTCTGGAATACGACACTGCTTAGTATAGAACAAACAAGATCTCTATTACAACACGAATATGAATACAAGGGTTCCGACATTACAATGAATAACATCGGTACTCCGACACTACACCAACCATGATTGCTCTATATAAGCAGCAGAACAACTCAAAGCAGCGGAAAAACTTCTAGCAGCGGAACAACGAATGGCGATGATGGACTCCAATCCGCAGGGACTCTGGCTGGAACCTTTATCCTAGCTCGCACGAATGGAAACAACACCAAACAAGCAAGCAATCCAGGCACGACCAGCAAACTGGCATGACACGCCAGGTCAGTACAATGAATGTACTTGCAAGCTCACAATAACCAGAAGCATTCAAGACAAACAACAGCATGGCAAATACAGGTTAAGCAGGAATTATCGTGAGATCATTAGGATAACAATACATGAACATAATATCGCCAGAACCATATGATCATGGCATGAACATATAAATCTGACGATACTAGCGTGCGACATGATGACACTACATGCACCATATATTCAGCTCGGGTTACCTTGTAACCATCACATGCATCACTTACCAACTTCGGACATTACACGATCATCTCGGGATCAAATCAAGCTTGGTATAAACAATACCGTAGTAGTCATCAAATGACCACAAGGAGCTTGATCTTTACCCACGTTTCTCGCACAACATCACGAATATCCCCCAAATCGGTATCCTCGATACCACGGTGATCATTTCGGCGATCACAACCATGACCAACACTTGGTCTAAAACAGTGATCCTTCCGGCGATCACAATCAACTTATCTAACCGTGGTTGTTATTAAGCACATTATTATTACTGTTGACTCATAGTGTGACAAACTACGAACTGGGCCCTTATCCACGGGTGCGGCTATTGATAGATTTAATATACACTCTGCAGAGGTTAGCACACTGTACCCACACTACGGAACCCATGGCCTCGCACTCCCATTCGGGTGGACCAACGGCGTTTCGACAAAACCGATCTACTGCCATGACACTCTCCTGGCCACTCCGACACACTCCCAACCGGGCTAGTCACGGGTGGCTGTCGGTGTCAAAACCGGCGGATCTCGGGTAGGGGGTCCCGAACTGTGCGTCAAGGCCGGATGGTAACAGGAGACAAGGGACACGATGTTTTTACCCAGGTTCGGGCCCTCTCGATGGAGGTAATACCCTACTCCTGCTTGATTAATATTGATGATATGGGTAGTACAAGAGTAGATCTACCACGAGATCAAGGAGGCTAAACCCTAGAAGCTAGCCTATGGTATGATTGTTGTATATGGAGTTGATTCTGTCCTACGGACTACAACCCTCTGGTTTATATAGACACCGGATAGGGTTAGGGTTACATAGAGTCGGTTACAATGGTAGGAGATCTTGAATATCCACATCGCCGAGCTTGCCTTCCACGCCAAGGAAAGTCCCATCCGGACACGGGACGAAGTCTTCAATCTTGTATCTTCATAGTCTAGGAGTCCGGATGAAGGTATAGTCCGGCTACCCGAACACCCCCTAATCTAGGACTACCTCAGTAGCCCCTGAACCAGGCTTCAATGACGATGAGTCCGGCACGTAAATTGTCTTCGGCATTCCAAGGCGGGTTCCTCCTCCATGTCCTTCATAGAAGATTGTAAACACCAAGAGTAGTGTCCGGCTCTGCAAAATAAGCTTCCACATATTGCCATAGAGAGAATAATATTAACACAAATCAAATCTGCTGACGTATTCCGCAGTGCGTCATCGCACTACAGCCAAGTCCTTTACTTGAGTCATTTTCACTTTTCCACCTCAGCGTGTTTTGCGAGGCAGTTTCCTTGGCACGTCTTGTCAAAGCAGAGATCGTTTATCCCCTTTTACGTGATTCTCATCAATACGGACGTGGGTAACCCAACCGCGCCACTTATCACGGCGCTTGGGAGGCAAGCGAGTTTTACTAGGAAGGTGGGGACGCACAACCGCATCCGCCCATATAAGGGGACAAGGATCCACCTTTTTACCTACGCCTTCTTCCTCCCTTGCCTACCCATCTCTCGCGCACCCGAGCTCCAGCGCCCAAGCCCGCACTTCCCACCTCAACCTTCTCCAGCAATGTCTGGAGCGGGAGGCAAGTGGATGGTCTCCTCCGTCACGGAGGGTAAAGTCAAGAAGCTAAGGAAGGTCGGGTATCTGTCCAAGGACATCGGGCACCGGCTTCCCGAAGAGGGGCAGCTTATCCCCACCCCAAGGCCGCATGAGAGAGTAGTATTTCTCCCCCACTTCCTCCGCGGACTGGGTTTTCCACTCCACCCATTTGTCCGGGGGCTCATGTTCTACTACAGCCTGGATTTCCATGATCTGGCTCTGAACTTCATCCTCGACATCTCGGCATTTATCGTCGTGTGCGAGGCTTTTCTTCGCGCCCGCCCCCATTTCGGCCTCTGGCTCAAGACCTTCAACGTCAAGCCCAAGGTGGTGCGCGGCAGCCAGGCGGAGTGCGGAGGCGCCATGGCGGGGAAGATGGCCAACGTCCCATGGTTCGAGGGCTCTTTCATGGAGACCCTAAAGGGATGGCAAGCCGGGTGGTTTTATATCACCGAAACGCGCGATCCGGAATGGACCACAGCCCCCGAGTTCCGATCCGGACCCCCCACGTGGCTTATGTCCTGGAAAGAGACGGGCCTGTCATGGGGTGACGAAAAGGAGGTGACCGGATTGCAAACATGCATCCAGTCCCTAGTGAACAAGCCAGTCCGGCTTGTTAACGTAATCCAGGTTATGCTCATCCGCGGGATCCTCCCATGCCAACAACGGGATTTTAATCTGTGGGAGTTCGACCCGGCGCAGCATCAAACCCTCAGCAGGCTCTTCGACACGATGTACGAAGAAGCCTGGAAGATGCTATTCAAGGGCGCTGAGGCTCCCGCATCCGCTTCCGAGGACCGCGGATACAGCTCGCAGCGTCACGCTAGCGAGGTAAGCCATCTACACCTTTTACAGGATGTTAAGCTTTTTACATAGTTTGACTCTATGTGGGATCTAAACTCCCTTACCTTTGACAGGCTTGGCGGGCGATATCTGGACTAATTAAATGTCCTGCTCTGCTGCCCGAAGACCCAGCCCCAGCTCTACTAGTGAAGCTGCTCGCTCCGGCGCCTTATGTGGTGCCGGAGAAGAAGGGCAAGAAGAAGAAGACCACGGGGACTCGAAGGAGTGCCCGCAACGTGGTGGTGTCGGACTCGTCATCTGATGAGTCCTAGACGCCCTCCTCCCGCAAAAACGAGGAGGAGGAAGAAGAAAACTCTCCCCCCAGCGGAGGGAGGAGAGAAGACGAAGGCCGCCCCAACGGGGGAGGCCGAGGGGTCTAGGAAAAGGAAGACCCCTCCGCCGGACTACGCCCCCAACGCCGAAGAAGGCCAAGAGGAGTGGCCAAACAGGGCCAAGCGTCCAGCGAAATCGTAAGTTCGGATATTAGAGTAACTCATGATGTTCCTTTGTTGCACAACTTTACCTAATGTCAAATGTAATTATGCAGTCCGCCCCGGGCCGAATTCGACGAATCGTCGGGCGGCTCCCTGGACTCATCGCACGTGAACTCAGTTCCGCCCGCTGTCTCCCCCCGCACTGTAGACGACGCCGAAGTGGCGTCGCGACAAGCTCCGGGGCAAGAGGAGGCGGTCCTGGAGGAGCCGCAAGGAAACCTCCCGGACTCCAGGAGTGAGGGGGATAAGGCTCCCCAGGGCTCTCAGTCCGGCTTCGTGCCGGACACCGGGCTGGAATCTTCAGTTCCGGACCGCGGTAGGTGAACTCCTTCCAAGAGGAGCAAGCCTTCTAAGCCGACGGCCGCTGTCCAACCGGAGGTGCCGGACAATCTGCTGGAGTTGCTTGACGACGCCTCCATCGACAAGGGGCACCGTACTATTATGAGTACGGTGATCCAGAAGGTTCAGTCCGCCAAGAGCGGACTGACTGAAGCTTGCGCTAGCCTTCTAACAGGCTTCGAGGTAAGTAAAAATATGTAAAAATATTACCGCATAGACAGTAGCCCCTGATGCTCTGTTTGGCGTTCGGAAAGAAAAGCCGAATAGAGGATCTATTAAATATCACAGGAGTCTAACAAAAAAGAGTCAATATGCGTATGCAGGCTTCGCTGCTATCCACCGCCACACTGACTGCAGAGGTGAGTGTCCTGAAGCAGGACCTCGAGCGGACCAAGCAAGAGCTCGGCCTTGCCAAGCAGCGGCTCGAGGAGGAAGAAGGTAAGAAATACCTTGCAGAAAAAGTGCCTATAAAAAGGCTTTTATTGCAAAAAGAGTAACAGGATTGTGCTGCTTATTGTAGGGGCCACGACTGAGGTGGCAACCCTTAAGCAGGCATTGTCTGCGGCCAAAAAGAAAACGGCCGCGGAGCGCACCGAGTGAGACAGACTTGGGGTTCAAGTCAGCGAGGTGCAGCAAGAGCTGCAGGCTCTCATGAAAAAACATGAGAGTTTGGAGCTGGAGTCGAAGGCGCAAGCATCCGAGCTTACAACGGCCCTACAGGCTACCAAGTCTGCCAAGGCCGAAGCCCAAAAGGCCCTCCAAGAGTTGGAGGAGATGAGGAAGATAGCAGCGGGTAAGGCATTCTTTATGCAAAGCATAAATATAAAAGTGAACTCCCTGTTACTTACCCGAATCCGGAGCTCTCCAGGGGCATTCGTAGATCTTCCCCGCAGCGTATCCGATGCCGCCGCATTCTACCGAGCTAAAGAGGGCAGCTCGACGGAGAAGGTGTTCTGGTCTCAGTATTCTGAGGCCGGACACCCTGTGCCCTTGAGCGACCAGCTGAAACAGCTGGTCGAGCTCCACAAGGCGGCCGAGCAGGCCATGAAGGGCTTCATAGTTCGGCTGTGGCCCAGAGAGGCCCTGCCTAGGAGCTATTTCGGGCTGGTGCGGCGGCTGGTGGAGGCCTGTCCGAGGCTTGAGGTCATCAAGCGCTCCGTCTGCATCGAAGGTGCCCGTCGGGCCCTTGCCCGTGCAAAGGTGCACTGGGGTAAGCTGGACGGTGAGAAGCTTGTGAAGGACGGGCCGCCGCCGGGGAAGGAGCATCGCAAGCCCGAGAACTACTACAAGGATGTTCTTGCAGGTGCCCGCCTTGTGGCAGATGAATGTACCAAGGATGTAATTTTTGAATGAACTCGCTCGTGTTATCCTGTGCGCTGAAAACTTGTTCATATGCGCTAAGCAATGCTTATTGAATTTAAAATATTACTTTTTGTGCGGCCGTTTATCAAAAATTGAGAGCTGGCCAGTCGTCGGCTTCTGCCCCCGTGCCACTAGTGCTGGGGTGTTCGGGATAACCTTGAGCGCTCTTTTTCCCATAGTTGGGTCCTTCGAGGGAGGCGCTCAGCACAACGAACCAGGCAATCAGACTATAATGCTTGAACACTCTCACTTAGCCATAGAACTCTATAATTTTAAATTTTGGCGAAGCCCCTAGTTCGAAAGACCGAGTTCGGGGCGCTATCCACGCCTTGGCCGGACAAAGCCGGCTCCTCGCTCGAAGCGGCATAAGCCTTTAGGGACTCGAAAAACCTCTCGAACAGCGACTGGTCTCTCGCCACATCATGACAGTTAGTTTTAGCTTTCTCCACTGAGGTGCTTAACCCAGCTGAACCGGGGCACAATCGCAGTGGTTCTCCTAGTGCTACCTTAGCCGATAGAGCGGAACGTAAGGCACCAAAACATAGGAGCCGGGTAAACCCAACTATTGACCCAAATCATGATTCGGAGCCGATGCATATAATGCTATAAGTTCGGGGTGCCGCACTTGTGAAAGTGTACGGACTTCTCACACCATTCTGAGGGGTACTGAAGCCCCTGGCGTGTTTGCCGTACCATGGTGTACGGGTGCAATCATGTCATTTAATAAACATAAATGTGAAAAGAAGACAATGCAAAAAATAGACAAGAAGCTAAGCATTGTTTATAGAGAGGCTATTTATCAAAGTCGAACGATACAAATAGTGCGGTAAGCAAAAGATATTGGACTATTCAGTATGTCCTGACCAGGGGCGGGCCACGGAATTGTATTTAAAACAGGTATACCGCTCGTAACATAGACCACATGGGAGTTCCATAATGCGGCATGGCTTGTCTGCCTCCCTGGATCTTGCATCGTTTGTGCGGCAGTCGCATTGCCGAACAGGTCGTCCGAAGTATGGAGTCCTAAAAGTAAGAAAAAAATAAAAAAAGAATCCGGCAGCCCCTAGTACGTTTTAAGCCGTATTTTGGGTGTGCCATTATTGTGCCCTTCCCCTGTGCCCATGGTATTTCAAGGGCGTAGTTATGTACGTGAGGTACTGGTTTCGCTATGTTGCGAAAGCTGGGGTTGGGGCCGCATTGCTACGCTTGCTCAGAGTGTGCCAGGCGGTCCTGCTGTGGGTTACTCCGGGCGCGCTTGGCAGTGTCTGGCTTTTTAATGGCCGGACTGGAGAATTGCCTGAGAAGGCTACTTTGTACCTCCGCTGCGAGAGCCGCCGTATGCTCCTCCGTACGGAGGGAGCGTTCGGTGTTTCCGTTGACCGTAATTACGCCTCGAGGGCCTGGCATCTTGAGCTTGAGATATGCGTAGTGTGGCACTGCATTGAACTTTGCAAATGCGGTTCGTCCGAGCAGGGCGTGATAGCCACTGCGAAATGGGACTATATCGAAGATTAACTTTTCGCTTCGGAAATTGTCCGGGGATTCGAAGACCACGTCAAGTGTTACTGAGCCTGTACAGTTGGCTTCTACACTTGGTATAACGCCTTTAAAGGCTTGTGGGCTTAATCCTTGACGGATCTATGCCCATTTTCCGCACTGTATCCTGATAAAGCAGGTTCAGGCTACTGCCGCCGTCCATGAGGACTCTTGTGAGATGAAATCCGTCGATGATTGGGTCGAGAACCAATGCGGCGAAGCCGCCATGACGGATGCTAATGGGGTGGTCCCTTCGATCAAAAGTGATCGGGCAGGAGGACCATGGGTTGAACTTTGGGGCGACTAGCTCTATCGCGTATATGTCCCGTAGCGCACGCTTCCGCTCCCGCTTGGGAATGTGGGTTGCGTATATCATGTTCACTGTCCGCACTTGTGGGGGAAAGCCCTTCTGTCCATTGTTGTTCGGCGGCTTGGGCTCCTCGTCGTCGCTGTGCAGCCCCTTGTCTATGTTTTCGGCCCTTAACTTGCCTGCCTGCTTGAACACCCAACAATCCCTGTTAGTGTGATTGGCTGGCCTTTCGGGGGTGCCATGTATCTAGCACAAGCAATCGATTATTCGGTCCAAACTGGACGGGCCCTTAGTATTCTTTTTGAATGGCTTTTTCTGCTGACCGGATTTATAGCCTTTGAATCTGGCATTGACTGCCGTGTCTTCATTGTTGTCGCTGCTAACGTGGCGGTTTTGCTTATTCCAGCATGTCCTGCCACTTTTGTCCTTGGTATCTGAATTACCAGGGTTCTTTGATAAGTTGTTACTGCGAGCTAGCCAGCTGTCTTCTCCCGCGCAAAAGCGGGTCATGAGTGTCGTGAGGGCTGCCATGGATTTCGGCTTTTCCTGTCCCAGGTGCCGGGCAAGCCACTCGTCGCGGATGTTATGCTTGAAGGCTGCTAGGGCCTCCACGTCCGGACAGTCGACTATCTTGTTTTTCTTTGTTAGGAACCGTGTCCAGAATTGTCTGGCCGAGTCCTCTGGCTGCTGAATTATGTGGCTTAAGTCGTCGGCGTTTGGTGGTCGCACGTAAGTGCCCTGGAAGTTGTCGAGGAATGCGGTTTCTAGGTCCTCCCAAGAACCGATTGAGTCTGCTGGCAAGATGTTGAGCCAATGCCGGGCCGGTCCTTTAAGTTTGAGCGGGAGGTATTTGATGGCGTGTAGATCATCGCCGCGTGCCATGTGGATGTGAAGGAGATAATCCTCGATCCATACCACCGGATCTGTTGTGCCATCGTATGATTCGATGTTTACAGGTTTGAAACCCTCTGGGATTTTATGATCCATTACTTCATTCGTGAAGAATAGCGGGTGTGCGGCGCCTCTGTACTGGGCTATATCACGACGCAGCTCGGAAGAGCTATGCCTGTTGTGTTCGGCCCGACCGGATTTGTTGTATCCGGAGTGAAGATCATTGTCACATGCCGTAGGGCGCCTGCGCGATCCGTAGATCGATCTTGTTTGTCTTGCCTTATCTTCCAGTATGTCTCGCAGGTGGGGCGCATTTTCCCGTGCCTTAGTTGAGTGGCGTCGGGGCATGGCTTGGGTGGAGGGCCGAGAGGCCTCTCTGTCGCGGCCGCGAGGTGGCCGGTCTACCATGTCATGCGCTGGTGATGTAGGTGCTTCCTCCTCTGATCGGGGTAGCGGCCTGCGCTTCGGGTAACTCTTCGAGGGGCGTTCGAGTTCATACTCTTCGGCTGCAAGGACTTCAGTCCATCTGCCAGCTAGCAAATCTTGGGCAGCTCTAAGTTGTTGCTGCTTTTTCTTGAGGCTGCTTGCCATGGCTAAAAGCTTGCGTTTAAAACGCTCTTGTTCTGCGGGGTCTGATGGTATGACGAATTCGTCGTCATCGAGGCTTGCCTCGTCTTCGGAGGGAGGAGTATAGTTATCATCCTCGACCTCTTGGTCTGCCGCTCTCTCCTGAGGGCTGGCTTCTCCATCTTCCTATGCCGAATCTTGCTGAGGTGGGTGTTCTTCGGCGCTATTCGGGGTAGTATTATCTCCCGTGCCGGAATCACCGTTTTTTCTTTGGCGGGATTTAGAGCGGCGTCGCTGACGCCGGCGCTTTGGCTGTTTCTTGGGGGCGTCATCCCCCACTGTTCCGTCGCCATCTCCATCTTTTGGAGTATCCACCATATATATGTCATATGACAAGGTGGCCTTCCAGCGCCCTACAGGTGCTGGTTCCAGTTTGTCTCCTACATTGTCGTCCATGCCGTCGATGTCTTCGGAGCCGAAGTCAAGCATGTCGGTTAGATCGTCGACAGTGGCTACAAAGTGGGTGGTGTGTGGGCTTGAGTTTCCTCACCGTCCGTATCCCACCCTCGCCGACCGTAGTCCGGCCAGGGCTCTCCTGATATAGAGAGAGACTTAAGAGAATTCAGCATGTCGCCAAAAGGCGAATGCTGAAAGATGTCTGCGGCGGTGAACTCCATTATCGGCGCCCAATCGGATTCGATTGGCAGGGGCGCGGGGGGTTCGGAGTCCGGGAAGGAGTCCGGATCCTCGGAGTCATGGGTCATGCAGAGCGCGGGGCTAGAGTTCGGCTCGATCGCCTCTGAGATCGCAGCCCCTGAGGCAGCGTCCAACCACTGATCCTCGATCGGCGCAGTAGGCTCCGAATCAATGGTCGGAACCGGTGCGTGTGCGGCCTCCAAAGCACTGTTTGGCGGCAGAGCTATATAATGCCCATCGAGACAGTGCGGCGCGCTTTGCTGTGGCTCGAATCCGTCGAAGATCAAGTCCCCGCGGATGTCGGCCGTGTAGTTTAGGCTTCCAAACCTGACCTGATGGCCAGGGGCGTAGCTTTCGATCTGCTCAAGGTGGCCGAGCGAATTGGCCCGCGGAGCGAAGCCGCCGAAGACGAAGATCTGTCCGGGGAGAAAAGTCTCATCTTGGACCGCATCGTTGTTAATGATCGAAGGAGCCATCGGGCCTGAAGGCGACGACATAGAGGAACTCTCAATGAAAGCACCAATGTCAGTGTCAAAACCGGCGGATCTCGGGTAGGGGGTCCCGAACTGTGCGTCAAGGCCGGATGGTAACAGGAGACAAGGGACACGATGTTTTTACCCAGGTTCGGGCCCTCTCGATGGAGGTAATACCCTACTCCTGCTTGATTAATATTGATGATATGGGTAGTACAAGAGTAGATCTACCACGAGATCAAGGAGGCTAAACCCTAGAAGCTAGCCTATGGTATGATTGTTGTATATGGAGTTGATTCTGTCCTACGGAATACAACCCTCTGGTTTATATAGACACCGGATAGGGTTAGGGTTACATAGAGTCGGTTACAATGGTAGGAGATCTTGAATATCCGCATCGCCGAGCTTGCCTTCCACGCCAAGGAAAGTCCCATCCGGACACGGGACGAAGTCTTCAATCTTGTATCTTCATAGTCTAGGAGTCCGGCTAAAGGTATAGTCCGGCTACCCGAACACCCCCTAATCCAGGACTACCTCAGTGGCCCCATGTCTACCAAAGACACAACGACCACCGTCGTGTCCAACATCCCTCACGAGGACCGGATCCATAATAACAACTGATTTGAGTATCCGGACCCTGATGGTCGTGCAAAAATCATCATACCCTTGTTGTCAGTCTTACCTTTTAACGGTCATGATTTTATTTGTGAGGATACCTTACTGGAATACCTTGGCCTCACCTGTCCTTGATTCTTCGTATTACCAGGGATGTGATTAGTGCAATATTTTTGACATTATTCCCTTGTGCCTGTTTTCTGACCTGGTTCCGCACATATATGGCATATACCGGGGTTTGTAGCTGTACCAAGCTCATTGTTGAGGCCAACCACACAAGAAGGTGACAAGGTTTTAAGGCATCTCCTTGTCAGTTGCGGGAATAATGACCTTGATGACCATTGTTAAGACTGCTGATTCTATGGTGTCATCCCTAGAATCTTGTCAACTCTTGTAATTCATGGGATGTATCTCTGCTTATTTTCCTTTGCCTAACTCGTGAGGTTGTGGGATCCTCACTTTCCTTAGGTATAGCTATTGGATCCTTGCCGTATCTCGTATGAGTGATTATGACTGGGGATGCATGCTCACCATATATAAGATTCATATGAAACCAAAAATTGGCTTTCTGAATAAGACACATGCCCTGACGGATTTGTGCTTCTGACAAAATGTTGTGAGTCTGATTCTTGTGTGGTACTTCTTATCATATAACTTCTGAGGATGGTGTATTAGTATGATACTGACGCAGACTGAATGGCTTACAAGAGAAGCCATCTGAGTAGCTTGCTGAGGAAGACTTGTTACCTTCTGCTCCAATCTTTTGTCTGGGTATCGTGCAGAAGAAGGCTCTATAGCTTACGCACGAAGCTTGGTTTGATTATTGTGCTGGAGAAGCCTGAGTTCCGTAATTGAGAAGCTTCTCCTTGGGTTTACTTGTTGAGAAAGATCAGGTGTCTTGGACCGGAAATTGTTCACATATCATGCTGAGGAAAATTTGAAGAGCCTTTCATCATAAATTTCTTCTGATAATGTTTGGAAGAATACTGAGTTTCTTACATCCAAAGCTTCATACTATGATATGTAGACTGAAATCCACACACTCACATCCATAATATTCTGGGGCTGATTATTTGCATGAGAAAATTTGTTTAACTGTCTTCACATGCAGGCTTAATTTCGGAGGATAACATATTTCAAGCATCATGCACTGCTGAGCCAAAATTTTGTATATGATCCATACCTTTTACTAAAAAATATACCGTTTATCTTGTACCTACCTTGTCTTGCTGCTGACTTGATCATTACTGCTGTGAGGATTTTGTACCGATGTAGACTTGAATTATCAGTACTGTTGTGAGGATTGCACACTAATGCAAAATTGATTATCAGCTTCAAGATTAGATATTCCCCATTTCACTGCAGTTGGCTGAGAATTCCATTCTGTTTAGCTGAGTTTCCAAATATTTGAACTTCTTGCTGATTCTTCAGGTCCGGTGGCGGTTGATGAGCAACTCTTTATAGAGGAGAAATAATGTAACACTGGGGCCCAAAAAGAAAGGAGCAAAGGAAAACTCAACAAACAAAATCACACAACAACAATCACTGTCACATATTACTACTAGTCACACAATATGCATGCCTACTTAAGCACACAAATCTCGCGGGATCTCCGGTTCTACGATCTAGCATGTTGTGAAGGTGTGCACGAGGACGAATAAATGTGTGGAAGAATTGGTGTAAACAGCGCTACACCAAGTGCTAGCTTAGCCAGGTAGCAACCTGGACTAGCTCGGAGGCGAGGACGCACATGGTAATCATGTAGTGGGACATGAAGGTCGCAACCACATTATCATCAGGCGGACGGAAAAGACCCGTACTCCTCCAAGAAATAGGATAGCGGGGAAAACCTGAGGTTGCTGACATTGCCCTTTCTACATAACTAAGATCGTTAAAGGTTGCCAAAATAAAAGAGCGATTCGGGATAGAAGCATGTCCAACAACGAAACAATAGGTAGGGCTGAAAGGAGGATATCGGCGAGATACCTGAGCACCATTTCTACAAACACTGTTGGGATCACTTGGCATCACTCTGCTGGGACAGAAATGACACCAAACACCAAAGAACGAGCAAGAAAAGAAAATTGGAGAAATGCAAAGGCTGAGTTGTAGTGGATCCGAACCGATGCCATCTACACTCACCAAATAAATTGTCAATAGCAAAATAATAATGCTATATGCATACTATGCAACAAACAAATGCAGCAACCAAATGCAATAAACAGGCGAGACTTTAAACTACCGATTTCAACTGGTTTCTACCGCTCGTGCTGACTAGGGCGTCCTACAGCCATACCTGCTCTAATACCAAGCGTTGTGGCACCCCGGCTCAGAGAAAACCGGAATGCCCCGTATTCCAGCCCAGAGATCGAGGTGAAGTCTTCTGGAATACGACACTGCTTAGTATAGAACAAACCAGATCTCTATTACAACACGAATATGAATGCAAGGGTTCCAATATTACAATGAATAACATCGGTACGGCGACACTACGCCAACCACGGTTGCTCTATACAAGCAGTAGAACAACTTGAAGCAGCGGAAAAACTTCTAGAAGCGGAACAACGAGTGGCCATGATGGACTCCAATCCGCAGGGAATCTGGCTGGAACATTTATCCTAGCTCGCAGGAACGGAAACAACACCAAACAAGCAAGCAATCCAGGCACGATCTGCAAACTGGCATGGCACGCCAGGTCAGTACATTGAATGTGCTTGCAAGCTCACAATAACCAGAAGCATTCAAGACAAACAACAGCATGGCAAATACAGGTTAAGCAGGAATTATCATGAGATCATCAGGATAACAATACATGAACATAATATCGCTAGAACCATATGATCATGGCATGAACATATAAATCTGATGATACTAGCATGCGACATGATGACACTACATGCACCATATATTCTGCTCGGGTTACCTTGTAACCATCACATGCACCACTTACCAACTTCAGACATTACACGATCATCTCGGGATCAAATCAAGCTTGGTATAAACAATACCGTAGTAGTCATCAAATGACCACAAGGAGCTTGATCTTTACCCACGATTCTCGCACAACATCACAAATATCCAACAACTCGGTATCCATGATAGCACGGTGATCATTCCGGTGATCACAACCATGACCAACACTTGGTCTCAAACAGTGATCCTTCCGGCGATCACAACCAACCTATCTAACCATGGTTGTTAATAAGCACATTATTATTACTGTTGACTCATAGTGTGACCAACTACGAACTGGGCCCTTATCCGCGGGCGCGACTATCGATAGATTTACTATACACTCTGCAGAGGTTAGCACACTGTACCCACACTACGGAACCCATGGCCTCGCACTCCCATTCGGGTGGACCAATGGTGTTTCGACAAAACTGATCTACTGCCATGACACTCTCCCGGCCACTCTGACACACTCCCAACTAGGCTAGTCCCGGGTGGCCCCGTGTCTACGAAAGACACAACGACCACCGTCGTGGCCAACGTCCCTCACGGGGACCAGATCTATAATAACAACAATGGGCACACAAGGCTTATGTCCGCCTACCTGATCAGGGTAGCGCGCGCCCATAACCTTCCCTAGTTGGAGGCACCGACGAGAGGCATGACAATAGGCCCAGTTAGGACCTTCCCATAAAGGTAAGCGTGGTTGCACTGGTCAGTTCGATATGGTGGCACCATGACTAGCCAACAGTTGTTCAAGTTCAATTTAATCCGGTTAAACTTGAATGCAATATGCTAAGCCATGATAAAATAACATGATGCAATTACAATGCATGAGCATGACATCAACAAAAGCATGAGGGTACAACATAAATATCCACCATATCAACAATGAACCCTATCCAACTAAGCATGGCATAATGAGGAGCATGAACATTACAAGTACAACACAACTCGTAGCATATCATGACCATTATCAACAACCATACATAACATGCAAGAACTCATCAATAACATTACCGAGTAAACACTCAACCAACTAGCAGTAAAGGAACAATGCATATTAACAGTACTCGGTAACCGACGTTAGTCATGCACCGAAGAACATGACCAACCCAACATGTACTACTATCACGCATAGCAATATGAAAATAATACTAACAAGTAGTTCATGATAACAAGGTGCAAGAATCATAGCATGACTATAATCATCGATCCACAAGCATGGCCGAAACTATGACAGTAGTAGCAAAACAAACATATAGTTATTAAAGATTCAAGTTGAAAACCAATACTACTGCATGACTATCGTGCAAATGGTGGTTGTGGCTCGCCTGGGGTGGAAGAATACTCTGGGAAGAAGTGTAGTGAAGCCGCGGAAAGATTTGCCGGAAACAGTTCTCTCTCGGAGGGGCTGTTTACGTGCAAGGGAAAAAGGTCATTTTCACAGTGTCAAACCAAAGTGAAAATGAAACCAACAGAACGGGCTCGACGAAACGAAGACGTGGGCTTTGGAATCACCTCATTTGGAGTTGTGATTGAAAAGATATAAGCGTTTGAAATCCAGGGACCAATCTGTAAAATAAACTCTACAAACAGGCCCCTGGGCTGAAAAAGAGAAAACGTATTTCCGAGAATATGCTTTCAGAACTGAGAAACGTATTTGAAGCCGAAGAAGGAAGGAAATACGCTTACATCGCGTGAAAACGTACTTTCTGAAGTACGCTTCCACTTAACCACGTGGACAGTGGCGGGGCCGGGCGTGGGGTCGCTGACGTGCGGGTCCCGCAGGGTGGAGGGGCCCGCTTGGCCTGGCTCCTTCCTCCTCACGCATGCCCGACGGAGTAGAGCAGGGGCGCTGCTCCGGCGAGGGTTGCCAGCAGCTCCGGCCACCGTTCAAGGCGCCGAGGATACCGGTAGGTTCGGGACGACGAGGCGGCTCCATTCCAGGGTAGCGCGGTCACAGGGGTCATGGCGGAGGGAAGCTACGGGTTCAGATGGGCTCGTGGCCATAGTGCCTCCAGCGAGGGTGAGAGGGCATGGGGAGGATCGCCGGAGCGAAGGGATCTCACTGGTGGTGGCTAGCAGTAGGGAGGAGGTGCGGACCGCCGGAATCAAAGAGGGGTAGAGGCGGCGGCCATGGCAGCAGTAGGAGGGAAGGAGAGCTTCTCGAGCTCAGTTGGGTGGTCGAGGAGGGCTAATGGAGTGAGGGAGGGCTGCTGGTGTGCTCGGACGAGGCCCGGGATGGCTATTTGTAGCCGGGGCGAGGGGGAGCCATGCTGGCGTCACCGCGGACGCGTGTGCTCGCGCATGAGCTCGGGGAAGGCGACGGAGAGGTGCAGTAGAGCTACGTCGGTGCATAGGGACGAGCAGAGCTCGGGGACAACAGGAGGAAGAAGCCATGGCGCGATTAATGCTCGGTCGGCTACAGGCTTCCCGTGGGCGCACGATGACGAGAGCTAACGGAGGGGGAGAGGCTTCCAGGAGGACGGCGATGACGCGGGCTTGCTGTTGGACAGGCTCACGAGCGCGAAGGCGATGAGAGGGAGAGGGGCCGGAGCTAGAATCCATCCTAGAGGCGGCCAACGCTAGCAGAGCGCGCGCATTGCATGCCAAGGCCCGTGCATTGGTGCACATAGTGGCACACGGCCGGCCAAACAATGTCTAGGGGCTTGTCCTTCCTGGGAAGGTTGCAACTGCGGTGGTAGTTTGGTTAAAAGTGACATGGTTAAATGGTAGTTAATACCTGAAGTTTACTGCAGTAAACTTGACCAAGCACTGCTGATCAATAGGAAGGGGTTTGGAAGCAAAGGAGTTGTCTGGTAGGTTTAGGGTAAGAAGGACTTTCACCCTGGTAACTTTGAGAAGCTGTGGACCAAGATTTAATATAGTTGCGTTACAACTGCCAAATCTGGTCCAGAAATGAGATTAGGATGATGCACTCTGATGAAGAATCCACTTGAGCTGAAATTTTTCAAGGCCTAATGATTTGGTCATAGTAAGGTGCTGTAAATATTTCATACCAAATGGATAAGCCAAAGTGGTACTTGCTTCACAAACATCTTCACTGACCAAAATCTTGCAAAACTTCTAGAGAAATATGGGCTACTGTAATTGGTGCCAAATTTGGTGGAGAGAAGTCATTTGGGTAGGAGAACAATCTGGTAATTTATCAGGATTTTTGAAGCAATAAAAATTATACTTTCTTCACAACCTGAAGGTTTTACCAGAAGCAAAGATTTGGTCGTGTGCTCACATATCTCAAGGGATGGAGCTGAAATTTTGATGAGTGTCAAAATATGAGCACATGAAGGAGTTTGCAAAATTTCAACTCATTTTGATAAACCTAGCTAGTAGTTCCTTCACAAAGGCTTCCCTTAGACAGGTACTTTGAAAAATCACTGAGGAAGTTTGGCTAGGCAAATAAAGTTGAATTTTGGCACAGGTCAATTATTTGGACATTAAATGATGTTAAAAAAGTTTTGTATCAAATGGGCAAATATAAATGGCACTTGCTTCAAAATGTGCCATTTAGGACAGAATAGGGAATGATTTTATTGAGCATGATGAGACATATGGCTAATGAAATATTTTTCCATATTTGAGGAAGATATGACCCAAACAATTTATAAGAATTATTTGGGGATTTTTGGATGGGAAGAAATGTGGGTTGCTTCACAACCTAGGGCAGACAGGGTTATTCCTTTAATAGGAAAAGGAATATTCCCTAGAGAAAGGAATTAGGGTTTGGTCAAGTGGTGGAGTGACATGATCTTAGTAAGGATTTGAGAATGATGAGCCACTTGGGAGAGTAAATGAAGATGATTTCCCAGGTGACAAGGCCACAGAACCACTCCAAAAATAAAAGCAGAGCAAAAACCAATTAAATCAAAAGAAAAAGAAAAGGGCCAAAATCCAGGAAGTTACAGTTTTTTTTTCTTATAGGACAGGATGATCAGCATTATGCAATTTTTCCTTTAGTCCCGAATCATAAATTTTAGAATCTAACGGTTAATTGATTTTGTTTATGTGAATTAATTGAGGCTTATTTTTATTTCACGTGCAATCAACCGGATTGTGGATTCTTTTCCTTTTTATCGTTGGATTTGTTTTGGTATTTTATTATCATTAGAATTTATAATGGACGCTTTCCTTCTTTATTTGTGGGAACAGATGGTTGCTTTCCTTGTTTTCCTTACGTGAGGATTTTCTTGTTTGTCCGTTATTTTTTTTCAGCGGCAATCAGCCGGATTGTGGATTTGTTTCCTTTCTATCATTGGATTTGTTTTGGTACTTTATCATTAGCGTTTTAAACGGCAGCTTTCCTTTCTAATTTGTGGGCGCGGGTGGAGTTTTTTTACGTGAGGATTTCCTTGTTTGTTTCCTTTTTACATGAGGATTTTTTTGGGTGGAGTTTTTTTTGCTTAAACGGCAGCTTTCCTTCCTAATTTGTGGGCATGGGTGGAGTTTTTTTTACGTGAGGATTTCCTTGTTTTTTAACATGAGGCTTTTTTTACGTGAGGATTTCCTTGTTTTTTAATGATCTTATACAAAACATTACACAAACTTCTTGGTCGAAGGTCCTTTATCCATGAGGGTTTTTTGACCTTGGGTATTAGTACAACATGGGTATCATTCCATCCAGCCAGCATCTCACCCTCCTCGAGGACATGTCTCACCTCCTCAATGATGTTCCTGCCCATCAAATGGCAATATTTCTTGAAGACCACCGTGGGCATACCATCCGGCCCCGGTGCTTTCAGGTCCCCTATCTGATCAAGGGCACCTTTGATTTCCATATCAGAGAATGCAGCTGTGAGGCTCTCATTCATAGCACTCGTTACCTTCACCGGAACAGCCCGGAGAAGCTCATCATATTGTCCATTACCATTCGAGGTGAACAGGTCCTAAAAATAATATATGGCATAGTTAGTGAGATCCCTTCCTTCCTCCTCCACCACTCCATCCTCCCTCCTAAGCCTTCGGATTCTATTGGCCTTCCTTCTCGCCGAGGCATATCTAAAGAAAAACTTTGTGTTCCTATCCCCCTCCTTCAGCCACCCAACGTGAGCTCGTTGCCTCCACTTTATATCAATGACTTCCTCCAAAGGATCAACCAAACACCGTAATCTCACCTCCTCAGCA
Organism: Triticum urartu; assembly: GCF_003073215.2. Lineage (NCBI taxonomy): Eukaryota > Viridiplantae > Streptophyta > Magnoliopsida > Poales > Poaceae > Triticum > Triticum urartu. The sequence goes on from NC_053028.1 coordinate 704,911,659, forward strand.
ACCTTCTCTAGTGTGATAGCCTGCTTTCTACAATTCTCCAACTCACGCTTGGCCTCCTTTAGGTTTCTTCTCCGTATCACCCACCACATCCTGACTCCATCTTGATAGGTCGCGGGCCACGCTCTTCAAAGCTGTAGCCACTCTTTAGTTTTTTATTTTTGCAAGTTTAGCCATGAATTTAGGAGCTCTAATTTTGAAGCTGACAACCTAGCGAAGCACGCTTTGTCGCTCGGGGTCGGCCGCCGTCTGTGGTTGGGCCAACCCGGAGATCTTCCTTCCGTCCCTATAAACATTGTGACGACTTAATAAAAATCTTCGCGAGGTTGTCTTAAAAAAATTGGTAATTGGTTTCGGGCTAAAGATATGACTAAATTGGAGTAGTTTTCATATATATTGGTCATCTTTGGTTTTGTATTATTTTAATGGTAATTTTATATATTTTTTATGTATGTTGCGATGTCCAGCCTGGTGATGTCTCCACGAGCACGAAGCACATCGGCATCTAGTTCAGTGTCGTACTCGAGCAGGACACTAGTATACTTCTTGGCACTCTCTCAATCCTATGGGGAATACCGTAATAGGGATCACGGTGAGTAGTAGAATGCACAGGAACATGCCACGATGGAACCAAATAGGATCTGATGAAGGAAAACAAAAGAATCTGTGGGTGAAATAGAAGAGAATTGTACTAATCATTGCAAATTGAGATGTGAATTGTTTTTTAGGGCAAGCAAATAGCTTTATTACGAAACGTACTAGGCAAGATCGCCCATTACAAACTCAACAACAATTGCTGGAATTACATCATCAGAAACTAGAACATCTCCCACTTGGACAGCCCGGCCTAACTTGGCCATATGGTGCGCTTGCATGTTGGCCTCGCGCTTACAATGGGGAAACACACATGAAGAGAACCATAATTGGGACTGCACCTTGATGTCTTCAATCGCCTATGCTTGTCGTGAACAATCTGGAGCACGTCTGTTTAGGGCCTGTTCAAGCAGCAGGGCTTCCATTTCAATAGTCAGCCGCACGACCCCCAGTACCCCAGTTTGGCCACAAGATCTAGTACTTGCTCCACTACTATCAGCTTAGTGCTGAATGCATCCGCAGCATGATCAAGTCGCCTAGCCCGTGCTCCCACCACCTCACCTCTATTATCCCGTACCACCACTCCCCAGGCTCCTTGCATGCCATCCTCAACAAAACCTCCATCAACATTGAACTTTAGCATGTCCTATGGTGGAGGGGTCTAGCGAGGCGCGCTTGCCGGCGTGGTAGGCGTTTTGCAGAAACACCCCTGGTACTCGTCGGCAGTACATGCAGCCCTAACGACAAACTGCACATGCTCCATCGGCTTGTCTCCCTCCTGGATCTTATTCTGTTGAGCCCACCACTGCCACCACATGATGACGATAACCATCCGGTCTTTCTCAGGTAGCTGCCACAAACAGTCCAGGGTGGTGTCAACACTATCGCACTCCGCAAGCTGCTGCCTGGCATACTCAATATTAAGACGCCTCCATACATGCTTTACCTCATGGCAATCAACAAACAGGTGTTTGGCCGACTTGTTCCTCGCATTGCACAAGAAGCACTTATGATCCTCAATAAACATTCCCCTTCGACATAGGATATCGTTAGTGGCCAGTGTGTTGTGCGCATGCCGCCACATGAAATGCCGAACCTTCCCAGGACAAGGCATTTTCCATAGTCTCTTCCATTTCACCTCCCCACCTCCATCTAAATTCCCCGCATCATTGGATATACCATTCTCCTGTGCACCCCTGGTCTCGGACGGTGCCCATTTCAATCTATACGCCTGCTTAACCGAGAACACACATTTTGTGTCAAAGTGCCATGCCAAGAAATCTACTGTCTCGTCCCTTATTGGCATTTGAAGAATCAACTTGGCATCCTCATCCCAGAACGTATCATTGACCAATTCCATATCCCACTTGCCGGTAGTTGGGTCGATGAGCTCAGAAACTTTGGTTAAAAGATTACCCCCGCGAGGAGTGATGACTCGCCTAGACCAAGGTCTGGGTATCCATGGGTCATGCCAAGTGTGAATGTTATGCCCATCCCCCACACGCCAGATCATACCTTGTTTAACTAGGTTAATGCCGTATGTGATGCTGCGCCATGCATAGGACATGTTTGAACTCTGCCCCACATCCAGAATGGAGCAATCCGGGTAGTACTTGGCCTTCACGAGCTGCGCACACAAACTGTCTGGCTGCTCTATCAAAAGCCACACTTGTCGGGCCAACATAGCAATGTTAAAATCATGGGTGTCTCTGAAACCAAGTCCCCCCCTTCCCTTCAACCTTGTTAGCTTTGGCCACCCAACCCAATGAATCTTGTTATCCTTGTCCTGCTGGCTCCACCAGTACCTAGAAATCATAGCACTAAGCTCTTCGCAAAAGGTTTTGGTGAGGTAGAACACTGACATTGCAAATGTTGGAACCGCCTGCGGAACACCCTTAACAAGAATTTCCTTGCCTTGCCTAGATAGTGTCCTCTCATTCCAGCCGTGCATGTAGTTCCAAATCCGGTCCTTTAGGTAAGCAAAAGCCTTGCGCTTGGAACGCCCAATGTACACTGGGAGTCCTGAATATTTATCGTTGTACGCCTCACTATCAATGACCAAGACCCCTTCACATTTCCTTTGGTCTGCTGGGAGCAGTTTTTACTGAACATCACCGCAGATTTCTCATGATTTACACATTGTCCCGAACATCTCTCATAGACCTGTAGGATGCGTTGAAGTTCTAAGGCTTCCTCCGTCCGCGCTCTCATGAGAAGCACCGAGTCATCAGTAAAAAACAGGTGCGAGATAGACGGAGCTCCCGGACAAATCTGTATAACTCCAAATCTACCTTACTGCTGGGCCTCGTTCAGCAAAGTCGACAAACCCTCTGCACAAATTGCAAAGTGATAGGGCGAGCTCGGATAGCCCTATAGGAGCCCTCTTGAAGGCGCAAATTGTTGGGATAGCTTTCCATTAACTTTGATGCTGTACCTCACCGAGGTTACACACTTCATTACAAGCTTCACCCAGCTGCTCGCGAACCCAAGCTTATACATCATTGCTTCCAGGAAGGCCCACTCGACCCGGTCATAGGCTTTGCTCATGTACACCTTGACTGCTGCAAACTCTTCCTTCCTAGTTTGTTTGTTCATCAAGAAATGTGAGATCTCATAGGACATGAGGATATTGTCAGTTATCAGTCGTCCAGGTACAAACGCACTCTGATTGACAGAGATGATCTACGGCAGTATGAGCTTTAGTCGATTCGCCATTACCTTAGAGATGATCTTATACAGAACATTACGCAAACTTCTGGGTCGGAGGTCCTTTATCCTTGAGGGGTTTTTGACCTTGGGTATTAGCACAACATGGGTATCATTCCATCCAGCCGGCATCTCACCCCCCTCGAGGACATGTTTCACCTCCTCAATGATGTTCCTGCCCATCAAATGGCATTATTTCTTGAAGACCACCGCGAGCATACCATCCGGCCCCGATGCTTTCAGGTCCCCTATCTGATCAAGGGAAGCTTGGATTTCCATATCAGAGAATGCAGTTGTGAGGCTCTCATTCATAGCACTCGTTACCTTCTCCAGAACAGCCCGGAGAAGCTCATCATATTGGCCATTACCATTCGAGGTGAACAGGTCCTGAAAATAAGATATGAAATAGTTAGTGAGATCCCTTCCTTCCTCCACCACCACTCCATCCTCCCTCCTAAGCCTTCGGATTCTATTGGCCTTCCTTCTCGCCGAGGCATATCTAAAGAAAAACTTTGTGTTCCTATCCCCCTCCTTTAGCCACCAATCGTGAGCTTGTTGCCTCCACTTTATATCAATGACTTCCTCCAAATGATCAACCAAACACCATAATCTCACCTCCTCAGCAACCTTCTCCGGTGTGATAGCTTGCTTTCTACAATTCTCCAACTCACGCTTGGCATCCTTTAGTTTCTTCTCCGTATCACCCACCACATCCTTACTCCATCTTGATAGGTCGCGGGCCACGCCCTTCAACGCCGCAACCACTCTTTAGTTTTTGATTTTTGCAAGTTTAGCCATGAATTTCGGAGCTCTAATTTGAAGCTCAAAACCTAGCGAAGCATGCTTTGTCGCTCGGGATCGACCGCCATGTGTGGTTGGGCCAACCCGGAGATCTTACTTTCGTCCCTGTAAACATTGTGGCGACTTAATAAAAAGCTTCGTGAGGTTGTCTCAAAAAATTGGTAATTGGTTTCTGGCTGAAGATCTGACTAAATTGGAGTAGTTTTCATATATATATATATATATTGGTCATCTTTGGTTTTGTATTATTTTAATTGTAAATTTTTGTATTTTTGTTGTATGTTGCGATGTCCAGCCCGGTGATGTCTCCACGAGCACGAAGCACATCGACATCTAGTTCAGTGTCGTACTCGAGCATGACACTAGTATACTTCTTGGCACTGTCTCACCCAAGGAAAGAGTCGTGTTCAATCGAGGACCGGTTCTTTTTGAGAGGATGCCCATCCAGCCCCACCCCCTCACACAAACACACATTTTTGAGAGGATGCCTATCCAGTGCCCCCCCCCCCCCCGATAAGATTGAAAACTCTGTACATATGCCCTTAAACCTTAAATGTTAACAAAATAAACATTTTCGACTTGGCCCACCTCTAAAGTTTAGCTGTATGTATGTCCCCCTGCTCGTTCCAGGCTATGTCCCTGGCTAAGACCCGTCATAGTTTACATTGACAGGTCAAATAGGACGCCAGTCGCTCAGCTGTAAAAAAAATAGGTTGAGTGTATGCCCATCCAGGGCCCATCTCCCCCCCCCCCCCCAGGATTGAAAACTTTGTAATTATACCCTTGAACCCTAAATGTTAAAACAACAAGCAGTTTCTACTTGCCCCCCTCTACAGTGTAGCGATATGTATCCCCCTACTCATTCCAGGCTACGTTCTTGGACAAAATGGTATGCATTCGTTTTTTTTGTTGCATCCGACATTTGCCGGTTCTGTTTTGTTTTGGTTACACTTTTCAAAATTACATGAGCAAATATTAAATAGGTGAAACCTTTTTTTAATATTACGTGAACCTTTTACTAAAATGTGTGAACACTTCTGAAGTTCCATGAATACTCCTTTACAGGTTGTGAACACTTTCTAAAATTATAGGACTGGTTTCAATATACATGACCGCATCATTTAATTACATGAACACTTTTTCAAAACTGAAAGAATATTTTTAAAACTATGACACATTTTATTTACATGAACATTTTAAAAAGTACTTGAACGCTCTTTTGAAATTATACAAACATTTTCTCATACTCTGTATTTACACTTCAATTATTAACTTCCATTGAAAACCTAATCAATTTGCCATCAATCACCAAAAATGGGGAGATTGTAAGTGCAACAAGTGCCCCCATAGTGGTTTTGGAGTATTGAAGACAAATAGGTTGAGGGACTAATGTGTTTGTGAGTGTACACAGGAGATATAGTCCTTGAAGATTTGGTTTAACAAATGGAAGATGACCCCTAAAAATGAATTTCTTCAAGTGAAATTTTTGGTGATGAAATTGGTACGACCTTTGAAGATATTGATGTGAAGACTATTGTCTTTGTAGTTTCTTTCTTCTTATTTGAGTCATAAGAAAAATCATACTGTTAAAGGGGGTCTAGGTGAATCATGGTTCACATTTGCAAAGTGATGCTCAAACCTATACGTACACAAGTCGCTTCAAGTGAAGCATTTAGAAATCTCTGGAACAGCTGACGCATTTGCTAGCGACAGTGACAAAGTTCATCTAGTCGCTGATGAATTTGGTCAGGCTGAGGAGTTAGGAGTTCGCCAGTGTGATCTGCCTGAGGAAATTGAGTGCCCTGATGAATTTGAGAGTTCAAATTCCGACCGTTGCTGTGCCACGAGCCAGCTGTCGAGTGGATCCTTATCTTCACAATAGACATATCAGAGAAGGGCATTTATGACAATTCATGTCGGGTTGCCCTGGCTATAAATAGCCGCCCCCACAACCACTTGTTGGTTGGCTGATCAGAGAGAACTTGACACTTGTTATTGGAGAGCAACCCATCCTCTGACGACTTTGAGAGAATCCTAAGTGGGAAAAAACCAAGAGCCAAAGTGATTGAGCATCACTGAAGAGATTGATCCGTGCAATATGACACCTTTTACATTTCAAGACTAACATTTTCCAGACGGTTAGGCGTCACATTTTGAGCACCCAAGAGTCATTGTGGTGTGCCGGTGAACAAGTCTGTGAAGGTTTTGGAAGTCTACCTTGAAAACTTACCATGAGTGATTGGCGAGGTCTAAGTGACCTTAGCTCAAGAGGAATACGGTGAGGATTGTATGTCATCTGAGTTTGTCTCAGCCGCCCCAACCAGACGTACAGTTGATACAACAACTGGAATTGGTCTACCAAATCGCAGTGTCTTCACTTTGCCAACCAGCTGGTTTCAAATTCCTCACCCTTCCCTTACATTATTCCGTTGCTGAAGAATCTGTGATCTACAATTTGAAGAACTTGAACTGAAGACTTTCGTCATGTTGTATTTTATTTCTTCAGTTCATCTTCCTCATGGTTGTATGCCTATATGATTGCATGTTCTTCACCTGTATGTATCTTGTATGCATGCTTTTCGTTCCTGTGATGATTTAGTTCCCTCGCATTTCTATTTCTTCACTCTGATGTTCGTCAAATTCCTCAGAGTTTGATGAATTTCTAAAAATCTCCGATAAACCCCCCTAGGAGTAAACATGCGCTTTCAATGTCTCTATATCCATGCAAGGCACTGACGCTTGACACACCTTGGTGGTACTCGAACTATATAGCTAGGGAGTAATTTTAACGTGCTCCCTCTTACCCCCTCTTTTCACATGGGAGATAAGAAGGTGAGAGTTGATCAAACCACTACTTAATCAAATCAATGGCTCATATTTATTAAGTACTTTTACCTCTCATATGAAAACGGGAGGTAAGAGGTAGCATGCTAAAATTGGTCATAGCTAGAGACATGATGAGTGTGTAGGAAATGGCATGTGAGGGTTATATCGATATCCACAAACTAGAATTAATGTAGCAACATTCTGTAATTGTGATGACATAATTCTTCATTTATCAAGTGTGACATAATTCTTAATTTTTCCTGTGTATCGGTGTCTGGATCTTCAAACTCAAAAAGTTAAGTTACCTCCTATGGTAATTTTTAGTAAGATTATTTACCTTGTGTTTATATCACACACAAACATACACACATGCCTCCCGCAATGAATCCCACGCTTCTTGAGCCCTTTCGCCTGGTCTACTTCCAGCTTTGACCACGACCTACCTTGTACCCTTGTGCCTAAGACCCACAACCACTGCGAAACCGCCTCCCACTCAAATACACCCGTACCACCCCCCTCCGAACATGTCGCCTGGACCTAGCCCAACATCACGGGTTTCTTGCTCGACAACGTCACACTCGGCTGCCGCTCCACACCAGCTCGCTTTGTCTTTTGTGCCGTTGACCGCATCTTTCTGTCGATCTATGCGCACCCTCTCCCTACGCACCACCTCAGCCATGTTTCCCACCTAGTTCCATCCTAGTAGAACCACCCCACAATGCACACGAGATGCACACACATGGGAAATATCCAGTTATTTCATGACTACAAGGAAAACTTTCATAGTGTATTTTCTCACCCATTTCTTCTATTAATTCTTCATATAAAATATGACTCCATGGTCTGAACTGTTGTCATGTAGTATGTGATGTATTTAATGCTTTGTTGTAGAATGACACTTGGTCTTTGGTTCCTCGTCCAACATGTGTGAATGCCATCTTTGCAAAATGTATCGTTTGACCCAAATTCAACACCAATGGTATGTTGGAGAGGTGCAAGGTAAGGAGGGATAGGGGTGTCCTTGGCTTCAATAAATGTGAGGGTGTTGAGCATAGCGAGATATTAGTCCGATTGTCAAATCGGCTATTATTCATATGGTGCTCAGTCTTGCCACATCCTCCGCATGGCAGCATCTTTTGAATGAGGTAACGGTGAAGAAACACATTCTTAAAAGAGTGAAGATATACTGTATCGACCCACATACTAGTGTAGGTATTCTTTTTGGATTGAGGTGTCCGTTATAGTAAGTCTTTTTTGGAAACAAAAAAAAAATCATAACACTCCGGGTCCAGTACATGCACTAAAATTTGAATCCTAATACATAAGCTGCCCCATTTGGTAAAAATACCCTTTTCCTTTTTAAAAACACAGCTACACCTCTAGCTGTTGCATCAATTGATGCACGCAACCTTTTTGCAGAATTTTTGTGTAATTTATTTTAAAAAGGGGGAACATATTCCCAATGAAGCTAGGAAGATGACATTGTGCACATACAGGTTATATTCAACATGATCTTATATAATATTGGGAACCCAATTAACATGGGCATGTAAAATGTGGAATCTTGCATGAACGTGACACTGCAGTCAAGGTAACACTGCATTGGACATGTGTGTGCATATGGTCAAGTACACAAGGATGTAATGTATATGTGTGTAAAATTTCATGATGAAATACCATCATTTTATTTAGCTGTCATTTTAGTGTATTTCATGACTACAATTTTGTTATTTTGTTTAGCCGTTATTTCATTATGAAAATTTGGACACATGTACACTATGTCTCTGGGTATAAGTGTATTTGTTGAAACGTTAAAGCATGGTTTGAAAATTTCAAAATTAAGGCCTCCGTTTGGCATTTGTTGCTCAAGAGAGCACTCTTTATTTGTCAGTTGATCGACCTAATTACATATCCAAGTGACCTATGAAGGCCTGTCACGTTGATCCGCTCATCATCATGGGCTGTGGTTTATATCTCTATATCCATGCAAGGCAATGACGCCCGACACACCTCGGTGGTACTAGGACTCTGTAGCTGGAGACATGATGAGTGTGTGGAAATGGTAGGTGAGGGTCACGTGGATATTCTCTAACTAGCATTAGTGTAGCAGTATTCTCTAACAGCAAGCAATTATTAATTTTGTGTTTATTTTAAGTAGCAAGTGTGAGATAATTCTAAACTTTTCTTGGGTATTTATTTCACAATATCTATAAGAGGTAAATTTATATGTAACAAATATATATTTTAATGGGTAGGTTCTTCCTTCAAAATATTAAGTCGGATGATCAAATGAATATAAGCCCGATGTTCTACACTTGTATCCATGTCTGACTGATCCTTGTCATATCTACCTTTCAGTCGTACCAAATCCTCTAGGATTGTGCTGGATTCAAAACTCTTATCCGTGTCCAGATCTTTCACTGTGTGGGAATCTCTGATGGTCGAATTAGACATCCGAATCCGAGTCGGATTCGGACAGTTGTTTTTGTGTCCAATTTGTGCAGTGCACTAGCATTACAAATGTATATCCATGCAGCTGAAAATGGAACGATGTTGGTTTTCAATAACGCTGTATTCGACATACATTGTTCTGTTTCATGAATATTTGGATATTATTGTTTCAGAAATATTTCTTGGCCCCATTGTTCTTCTGATTTCCTATATCGAAACAAGGAAACTCTCATTGCGTAGCTAGAGTCGAAAAAGAGCGCTTTAATTACTCCAATGATGCCAAGATATCTCCAATATATACATTGTGAATACCATCATTAACTTGGGGAATGGTATGTAAACATGCGACACACTTCACGTTTCCCTAGAAGACATAAATACACAAACTATTTCTATTCTTATTTGCAAAGCCACTTTTGGTTTCGGCCAGTGAAGATAAGATTTGGAAATCACAGTACAATTAATGCGTGTATAGTACTAGAACTAGATCGACCTTTTTATCATCCATTCATCTGATGCATATACATTATGACACTTTTCCTCCTTCCCTATCTATATGAAATGGGCACAACACCTGGAGAAACAATCTCATGTTATTCTCTTTCAAACTGTTGAGAAATCAGAGAGTAGATGCTTGTAATATTGAGCTAGCTGTGTATTAATGCAACTCATTAAATAATTGTAAGTCACGATATAAAATTGCTAAAGCTGGACACATGGTACTAATTGATCGGCTAATGTCAAATAACCTATAGATCTAATTTTAGATCGGCTAATGTCAAATAAAACAGCACCAAATAAATCAGCTCAAGAAACTAAGAATCACATGAAATAGCCTGAAGAATTAGTTCTAGATGCATCAAAGTATCAAACACAAACTGACACACATATATAGCAAATCAGCTTAATTGCAGATTGCAGTCTTCATTTATTTATCTATTGAGCGGGAATCGATGGACCGAGAGCTATTTGCACACCAAGTCTGGAAACACAAAGTCAAAGAGAGAAGGCAGAATAAAATATATAGAAGTTAAACACCAAATATAGCACACGCAAGCACAGCTCGAACAACTGTCAACTGAGAACACTAGCAAGCTTCTCGATCGATCTGTTCATCTCTCCTACTACTCCTCCTCATGTTCCTCTGCCTCCGGAGCCGGAAGGTTCAGATCAACGTCGAACACGACGGGCTTCCGAGCTTCTTCGGCGGCGGCGAGCTCCTCTCTTTCGAGCCAGGAGCAGCCTTTCTTACCATTGTGGCTGGCGCGGTGGCCGCCGAGCGCCTGCCGCGTCTGGAACGGAAACTTGCAGCGGTCGCACACGTACGGGTAACGCTGCCCGTCCGGCCCGAGCTCGCCCAGGGGTGTCTCCCGGGGCGGCTCCATGCCGCGCCAGCTGCGGTCCGTGTGGCTGCACATGTGGCTATGGACGGCCTTGGCACTGGCGAATGTGCGGAAGCAGATGGGGCACCCGTCAGGCCCTACCGGTGCTCCACGGGCGATGGCAGGGACGACGGCGTCCACCTCGTGCAGGGACTTGAAGGTCCAGGGGTACCTGGGGTCGTCGCCTCCTCCGGAGCCTCCCGCGACGAGGTAGTGGACATGGCCGGCGCCGGGCATGATGAACACTCGGGAGCTCGATCCGGTCATCATGTTGTGGGTTCTGGGTTGTGTGTTGTGGCTGCCGTTTCTGTATTTGTGTATGTAGACGAAGACGACAACACACTCTACCGTGGGACTGCTGCACTAGGCGTGGAGAGTACTAGCCGTGAGTAGGTGGGCCGTACGCGTGGTGAGTAGTATCGGTTTGTCTAGTTCATTCATATTAGTGTCGCCGGTGTGGAGACTGTAAGCTTTGCTAAGAAACATTTGCGTAGTTTCACATAGAGACAAAATATTTTACAATTTCAGTTTCTGGTTGAGAAGCTGGTTTTTGCAAAAACCGTGGGCTGTTTATTAAAACTGGGCACTCTCCTAACCCTCTCACGACCAGCATGCTTTCGGCGGCCGGACTATGTAATCTTGCTATCGCGAAGGGTTCTAATATGCGGTCCACTCTCGCATGGCCATCTGGCCACCGTGTGCAGATTCGCAGGCCGAGAGTTCTGGACGGAAGTTTTTCGGGGGAAAAAGTGGACCCTATAGGTTAAATGGGCCTCCCTCTCCATGGCGCGCAGCCCGTTTAGCTGAGGGTTAGAGGAAGCAAAGCATGATCGGTTTTCGATTTGCATTGAGAGGTCAACAGGATGTCAGTTGCTCTGCTGCAAAGCAAACCGATTCCGCGGGTGTAGGTTTCCATCAAAAAAATCTTATACCATCGCTGTTCTCTCCCAAGGAAAGAGTCGTGTTCAATCGAGGACCGGTTCTTTTTGAGAGGATGCCCATCCAGCCCCACTCCCTAGTAGTAGCGTGGGTTTTGAGGCTATCAGCAGCGCGGGCAGCCGCGCTACCAATAAGGCGCTACAGCTAACTGTTAGTAGTAGTGCGGTTTGCACCCGCGCTACTACTATTGACTATATCAGCATCGCTTTTCCAGAACACGCTACTATTACTTAGTTGTAGCGCTTTCCTAGCCCCGCGCTACTGCTATGTGTTTCATCATTTTCCCCCGCTTCCTACCCAGTTTCAATTTCAATAAACTGCAATTTCCAGATACTAGGTACTACTAGATATCAATTTCATAAAGCATTATAGGTACTAGGTAGTACTACCTCCGTTCCAAATTACTCGATAACGATCATCATATGCATCCTCAAGCAGTACAAACGTGATATCGATGACGATCATCATATATAGTTCTAGATGATATCGACGACGATCATCATATGTAGTTCTACATGATATCAACAACGATTATCAAATGTAGTTCTAGATGATATAGCCACACACACATATGTAGTTCTAGCTAGATGATATCGACGACGATCATCATCCTCAAGCTTGGGCGGTGGGTGTTCCTGATAGTAATTAGGATGGCCTGTCCAACACAAAGATTCTTGCCAACGAGGAATCTCTTTCACCCAACCGAGTTTAAGTGTGTGCGACCGTCTGTGTCCATGCGGTAAGTACAGGTGGTGACGGAGCCCCTTGCGGTAAGGCGTAGTCCAGCTGAGCCTTCTTCATCAGGCTCAATACCACAACTCACAGATAGGTTCTTTGGCAATTTCTGAATAAGAAAAACATATCAATTAATAAATAGCCTCGCACATACTCTTGCAAATATATTTCTATTAAGTATAGATTTCTACACTATCAAAAGACACAGTTCTACACTATCAAAAGACACAGTACTACACTATCAATTAAGTATAACAATAAAGCATATATTCGTCACCCTGGGTGAGGAATAGTTATTCTTCACCCCCCTTTATTTTACCATCAATGCTCCGTAATTTTACGTTCCGTAAGTTTTGTCTTATTTCCGACGCAAAAAGAGACCGTAAAAAAATACATAATCGCCGTAAAAAATATTTTATGTTATGTAAAATTACAAACGTAAAAACATAGTCTAAAATACACATAAACTGCAAATTTTCTTGTCTTATGACCTATATTTTTATTTTCTTATGTCAAATTTTACATAGTGAATCAATAGAAATGTAACTATTTGAATTTCAAACGTAATTATGAAATGATCGTAAGATTACCTCGGGTGAAGAATAACTTATTCTGCACCCTGGGTGATGAATAGTAACACACACACACACACACACACACACACACAAACATATATATATATATATATATATCATCAAATTACTACAGTCAGTATAACATACCATTTCATGCCGATCGACCATGGTACTTGTCTGGCGGGTCAAGAATGGCACCCCGACAAAGTCATCACGTGGCGGAATTATGTCCTATAGTTTGCACACCTCCTCCTCGCCCAGCCTCATTCTTTGAGCTATGATGGCTTCACGAAGTGTGTTCTCATCATCTTCATCGAGTGGGTCCTCATTATCTTCATCATCTTCGTCGTCTTCATTATCTTCGTCATCTTCATCATCTTCCACCAGGTTGAGATAAATTACAGCCAGCTTGGGTCTTTCTGCTCTGAAGGAGAAGTTGATCAACTCACCACCAGTAAGACGCATGCGGGCGAGGAAACGGGCCCATCCATCTCCTCCAATCTGTGACATATTGCGTCCTTTCTCGACCTCCATAGTATACGCCCCCTGCCCAGGAGCCTCAAATGTCACAGTGTCTCCTGTTAGCTTATTGAATTTTGAGAAATTTCCTTATATAACACTCTTTTAAATGTTGTTTCCTTATTTAACACTGAATTTTTTTTCTTCCTTATCTAACACCCAAGTGTAAATTTTGTTCCCTTTCTAACACTTCCGTTAGTTCTGTTAGCCTACACCGTTAAAAGATGCATGGAGTGATGTCAGTTTTCTGTAGCTGGACGAAAATGCCCCCTGCACGTAATAATAAGCATGAGAAAAAGGAAAAAACAAGATAGACCGAACCGGCCATCTCTCTTCTCTCCCGACCCACGCCTCTCGTCCCTTTCTCCCAACCCTATCGGCGGCGGTGGCAAACTTCCTAGTCCTATATGTGCCGGTGACTGCGACGGCGACTCCGGGTAATGGATGGCAGCGGTGCTGCGGAGGACGGCCAGGGCGCGACTGCGGAGGGCCTGACCTCGGCGCTACTCCGGATCCGGCGTTGGTGAGCGATGGCGACGGTGGGGCTGCGGAGGGGTCGGGCCAGCGCGCGACTTCGGCAGGTGGCGGTGTCTCGGCTGCAGCGGGCTCGGGTCCCTGCGGACGCCGGTGGACATATTCCTGATCCCCTGACTCCATCCGCTGCATGCCTTCCCCATTGCCGCGGCCACAGATAGCTCCGTAAGCCGGGACCTTCACTGACCAGTGCTAGCCCTTACGAAGACAAGTCAGAGTCCTCCTCTTCCACCTCTCAGGAAAGGGCTTAGTCTGTTATGTGATGCTTTATTTCTCTGAAAATGCTATGGATCTGAAAAAATTCAGTTACTCTATTATTGATCTGGTTTAACTCTAATGCGCATGCACTATTGTTCACATTGCAGGCTATTCATGCATTTATGTATCTGTGAAAATGGTTATGAGTTCTGTTTAAATGCCCCCCGCAAAAAAAGTAGTTCTGTGAAAATGCTTATTATTTCTCTATAAAGATGCTTCTTACTTCCCTGTGAAAATCTAGATCAAAACTCTCTTTGAATTAGTCTATTATGCTTCAGTTAAGGATAAAAGTTGTTGTTTCTGTGGTAATGTGAATAATTTTGTCACAAGTTGTATGAGGGGTAAAATCGTCTTTTCAGGTGCCACGTGTGTAGTCAAAATGGACGGAAGTGTTACAAAGGGAACAAATTTTAGAATTGGTGTCAGATAAGGAAGAAAAATATTTCCAGTGTCAAATAGGGCAAAAAGTTTTAAGCTAGTGTTAGATAAGGAATTATCTCTTGAATTTTAACCTCACATTGCATGGGACGATCGGTGTAAAAAAAGCAAAATGATACAATGCAGTAATGCCAACACTAAAAATAAAATAGTTGTTACATTTCATCTAATTTATTACCGCCGCATGACGGAAACTCAGCTGGAAGTAGATGCCGAACAGCTTGCCAGATGCAAGGCTGTTGGCGCACCTTGACTTGCACAGTCGACATGGTGATGGTGGTGCTGGCGCCATTTTCCTAAAGCAATATGAGCAAAGGATTAACGATCCACTTCACAGGAAAGAAAAATAGTAGCATGTGATATTTTTGGTTCTTCTTCAGTTATATTTTCATAGTGGAACCCGATCCCAAAAAGTAAACAACAAGCTCTCAATTAACTTACTAACACATTCTGTAATAGAACCAACAGCTAGCAGGCCAATGCCAAATCATCCAACAAGACTCACAGACAACAAGTTCTCAATTAGCTTACTAACACCTTCTAGAATATCTCTAGATGAAGAGATTCTTCCGCGAGAAGCAATTTCAGGGGCACCTATTGCCAAAAAAACTATTTGGCCCCTACCAAAGGTATAATCCTAAGATCTGTAATAAGTTATCTACCAAATCAAGGTACCACCTACCAAGACACATTTCATCTCATTTGGCCCCTATTGCCTAAGATAACTGATTAAAAAAACAAGTCGCAAATTTAATTGGGATTAACTTAGCACTTGCAAATTAAATACTTGTACCACCTACCAAAGCATTTCAACTAAATTGGCACCTACATTTTGCAAAAAATAACTTATTACAGAAAAACAAAAGCATCTAGTTATCCATATGAAATTTGTAAGCCCTCGCTGCATCTAGGTAGGGCAACCCTCGGGGGGTGCTGACAAGGAGGGGGGATGGCATGGTGAGCTCGGTCAGGGGTGCTGACAAGGGGAAGGCCGGTGACTTTCCTATGAGAGGGGGCGATGACAGAGGCCGGCAAGGGGATCAAGGGCAGTCGGCCAAAGGCCCCTGGGCAGAGCTCGCGGGCAGCGACAGAGTGGGCAGCGAGAGGGTGGAGGAGCAGCTAGCAGAGGGGCGGCGAGAGGGGGGAGGAGCATTACCTTCGGCGACGGTGGTGGTCGCGCACGGTGGCGGAGGAGAAACCCTAACCGCAGCTGCCGGAGTCGGGTGGAGGGGGACGACTGAGAGAAATGAGCGTGCGGGGGGCTGATACGTCCATTTTGCATCATGCTTTTATGTCAATATTTATTGCATTATGGGTTGTTATTACACATTATGTCACAATACTTATGCCTATTCTCTCTTATTTTACAAGGTTTACATAAAGAGGGAGAATGCCGGCAGTTGGGATTCTGGCTCGAAAAGGAGCAAATATTAGAGACCTATTCTGCACAACTCCAAAAGACCTGAAACTTCACGGATGATTTTTTTCCAAATATATAAAAACATTGAGCGCAAGAACTTCACCAGGGGGCCACCCTGCCCACGAGGGTGGGGGGCGCGCCCTACCCCCCTGGGCGCGCCCCCTACCTCGTGGGCCCCCTGGTGACCCTCCAGTGACCATCTTCTGCTATATGGACTCTTTCGATGGGAAAATAATGATAAGCCATCTTCTCAGACGAAACTCCGCCGCCACGAGGAGGAACTTTGGCGGAACCAATCTAGGGTTCTAGCGGGGCTGTTCTGCCGGGGAAACTTCCCTCCCAGAGGGGGAAATCATCGCCATCGTCATCACCAACGCTCCTCTCATCGGGAGAGGGCAATCTCCATCAACATCTTCATCAGCACCATCTCATCTCAAAATCCTAGTTCATCTCTTGTATCCAATTCTTGTCTTCAAGTCCGGGATTGGTGCTAGTAGGTTGCTAGTAGTGTTAATTACTACTTGTAGTTGATGCTAGTTGGTTTAATTGGTGGAAGATCAAATGTTCAGATCCTATATGCACAGAACATGTTTATGCTTTGTGAGTGGTTACTTTTGTTCCTGAGGACATGTGAGAAGTCTTACTATTAGTAGTCATGTGAATTTGGTATTCGTTCGATTTTTTTATGAGATGTATGTTGTCTCTCCTCTAGTGGTGTTATGTGAACGTCGACTACATGACACTTCACCATTATTTGGTCCTAGAGGAAGGCATTGGGAAGTAATAAGTAGATGATGGGTTGCTAGAGTGACAGAAGCTTAAACCCTAGTTTATGTGTTGCTTCGTAAGGGGCTGATTTCGATCCATATGTTTCATGCTATGGTTAGGTTTACCTTAATACTTTTGTTGTATTTGCGGATGCTTGCAATAGAGGTTAATCATAAGTGGGATGCTTGTCCAAGTAAGGGCAGCACCCAAGCACCGGTCCACCCGCATGCCAAATTATCAAAGTACCGAACGCGAATCATATGAACGTTATGAAAACTAGCTTGACGATATTCCCATGTGTCCTCGGGAGCGCTTTACATCATATAAGAGTTTGTCCAGGCTTGTCCTTTGCTACAAAAAGGATTGGGCCACCTTGCTGCACCTTATTTACTTTTGTTACTTGTTCCTCATTACAAATTATCTGTTACCACTTATTTCAGTACTTCAGAGAATACCTTGCTGGAAACCGCTTATCATTTTCTTCTGCTCCTCGTTGGGTTCGACACTCTTACTTATCAAAAGGACTACGATAGATCCCCTATACTTGTGGGTCATCAAGACTCTTTTCTGGCGCCGTTGCCGGGGAGTGAAGCGCCTTGGTAGGTGGAATTTGGTAAGGAAAAATTTATGTAGTGTGCTGAAATTTACTGTCACTTGTTACTATGGAAAGTAATCCTCTGAGGGGCTTGTTCGGGGTATCTTCACCCCGACCAGTAGAGCAAAGAGTTGCTCCTCAACCTATTGAACCTACTGAAAATGAAAATGCTTGCTTTGAAATTCCTTTGGGTATGGTAGAAAAACTGCTACCTAATCCTTTTTTAGGAGATGGAACAAAACATCCTGTTGAGCATCTAATATATGTGGATGAAGTTTGTGGATTATTTAAGCTTGCAGGTGTACCTGGAGATGTTGTTAAGAAGAAGGTCTTCCCTTTATCTTTGAGGGGAGATGCATCGACATGGTATAGGCTATGTGATGATATGGAGTCTTGGAACTACAAACGATTGAAATTGGAATTTCATCAAAAGTTTTATCCTATGCATCTTGTTCATCGTGATCGCAATTATATATATAATTTTTTGCCTCGTGAAGGAGAAAGCATTGCTCAAGCTTGGGGGAGGCTTAAGTCAATGTTATATTCATGCCCCAATCATGAGCTCTCAAGAGAAATGATTATTCAAAAATTTTATGCTCGGCTTTCTGGTAAGAATCGCACCATGCTTGATACTTCTTGTGCTGGCTCTTTTATGATGAAGACTATTGAATTAAAATGGGATTTATTGGAAAGAATTAAACGCAACTCCGAAGATTGGGACCTTGACAATGGTAAGGAGTCAGGTATGACACCTAGTTTTGACTGTGTTAAATCTTTTATGGATACTGATATTTTTCGTAAATTTAGCACTAAATATGGACTTGACTCTGAGATAGTAGCTTCTTTCTGTGAATCTTTTGCTGCTTATGTTGATCTCCCCAAGGAGAAGTGGTTTAAATATCATCCTCCCATAGAAGTAAAAGTAGCCGCACCTATTAAAGTTGAAGAAAAGACTATTACTTATAATGATCCTATTGTTCCTACTTCTTATGTTGAGAAACCACCTTTCCCTGTTAGGATATAGGATCATGCTAAAGCTTCAACTGTAGTTCGTAAAAGCAATATTAAAACATATACACCTCCTGAGCAAGTTAAAATTGAACCTAATATTGCTATTTTTAAAGATCTCTTGTCTGATAATATAGATGGGCATGTTATTTATTTTTGTAATGAAACTGCTAGAATTGCTAAACGCCGTGATAAATATAAACCTAGAACTATGGTAGGCATGCCTGTTATTATTGTTAAAATAGGAGATCATTGTTATCATGGCTTATGTGATATGGGTGCTAGTGCTAGTGCAATACCTATGGACTTATACTAAGAAGTTATGCATGATATTGCACCTGCTGAGATGGAAGATATTGATGTTACAATTAAACTTGCTAATAGAGACACTATTTCACCAATGGGAATTGTTAGAGATGTTGAAGTCTTGTGTGGGAAAACTAAATATCCTACTGATTTTCTTGTTCTTGGTTCCCCACAAGATAGCTTTTGTCAAATTATATTTGGTAGACCCTTCTTAAATACTGTTAATGCTACCATAGATTGCAAAAGGGATGTTGTTACTGTCGGTTTAGATGATATGACACATGAATTTAATTTTTCTAAATTTAGTAGACAACACCATGAAGAAGAATTACCTAGTAAGGATGAAATTATTGGTCTTGCTTCTATTGCCATACCTCCTAGTGATTCTTTAGAACAATATTTGCTAGACCATGAAAATGATATGTTTATGAATGAAAGAAGGGAATTAGATGAAGTATTCTTTAAACAGGAACCTATTCTGAAAAACAATTTACCTGTTGAAATCCTAGGGGATCCTCCTCCACCCAAGGGTGATCCTGTGTTTGATCTTAAGCCGTTACCTGACACTCTTAAATATGCTTATATCTTGATGCGAAAAAGATATATCCTATTATTACTAGTGCTAACCTTTCAGAACATGAAGAAGAGAGATTATTGAAAACTCTGAAGAAGCACCATACTGCTATTGGGTATACTCTTGATGATCTTAAGGGCATTAGTATCACTCTATGTCAACATAAAATTAATTTGGAAGAAGATGCTAAACCAGTTCATGATCATCAACGCCGTCTGAATCCTAAAATGAAAGAAGTGGTAAGAAAGGAGATACTAAAGCTCCTTGAGGCAGGTATAATTTATCCCGTTGCTGATAGTAAGTGGGTAAGTCATGTCCATTGTGTCCCTAAGAAGGGAGGTATTACTGTTGTTCCTAATGATAAGGATGAATTGATTCCTCAAAGAATTATTACTGGTTATAGGATGGTAATTGATTTCCGCAAATTAAATAAGGCTACTAAAAAAGATCATTACCCCTTACCTTTTATCGATCAAATGCTAGAAAGATTATCCAAACATACACATTTTTGTTTTCTAGATGGTTATTCTAGTTTCTCTCAAATACCTGTGTCAGCCAAAGATCAATCAAAGACTACTTTTACATGCACTTTTGGTACTTTTGCTTATAGACGTATGCCTTTTGGTTTATGTAATGCACCTGCTACCTTTCAAAGATGCATGATGGCTATATTCTCTGACTTTTGTGAAAAGATTTGTGAGGTTTTCATGGACGACTTTTCCGTCTATGGATCTTCTTTTGATGATTGCTTGAGCAACCTTGGTCGAGTTTTGCAGAGATGTGAAGAAACTAATCTTTTCTTGAATTGGGAAAAGTGCCACTTTATGGTTAATGAAGGTACTGTCTTGGGGCATAAAGTTTCTGAAAGAGGTATTGAAGTTGATAAAGCCAAGGTTGATGCTATTGAAAAGATGCCATGTCCCAAGGACATCAAAGGTATAAGAAGTTTCCTTGGTCATGCTGGTTTTTATAGGAGGTTCATCAAGGACTTCTCAAAAATCTCTTG
Source organism: Triticum urartu (assembly GCF_003073215.2). Lineage (NCBI taxonomy): Eukaryota > Viridiplantae > Streptophyta > Magnoliopsida > Poales > Poaceae > Triticum > Triticum urartu. The sequence continues at coordinate 704,932,091 of NC_053028.1, forward strand.
GCCTCTAACTAATTTATTACAAAAAGATATACCATTTGGCTTTGATGATGATTGTGTAGAAGCATTTGAAATACTTAAGAAAGCATTGATCTCTGTACCTATTGTTCAGCCACCTGATTGGAATTTACCCTTTGAAATTATGTGTGATGCTAGTGATTATGCTATAGGTCCTGTTCTAGGACAAAGAGTTGATAAGAAACTAAATGTTATTCAATATGCTAGTAAAACTCTAGACAATGCTCAATGAAATTATGCTACTACTGAAAAAGAATTCTTAGCAGTTGTATTTGCCTATGATAAGTTTAGACCTTATATTGTTGATTCTAAAGTAACTATTCACACTGATCATGCTGCTATTAAATATATTATGGAAAAGAAAGATGCTAAACCTACACTTATTAGATGGGTTCTCTTGCTACAAGAATTTGATGTACATATTGTTGATAGAAAAGGAGCTGAGAACCCCGTTGCAGACAACTTGTCTAGGTTAGAAAATGTGCTTGATGACCCACTACCTATTGATGATAGCTTTCCTGATGAGCAATTAAATGTCATAAATACTTCTCATACTGCTCCATGGTATGCTGATTATGCTAATTACATTGTTGCTAAGTTTATACCACCTAGTTTCACATACCAGCAAAAGAAAAAGTTCTTTTATGATTTGAGGCATTACTTTTGGGATGACCCACATCTTTATAAAGGAGTAGATGGTGTTATTAGACGTTGTGTACCTGAGCATGAACAGGAACAGATCCTACGCAAGTGTCACTCCAAAGCTTACGGAGGACACCATGCTGGAGATAGAACTGCACATAAGGTACTGCAATCTGGTTTTTATTGGCCTACTCTCTTCAATGATGCCCGTAATTTTTTGTTATCTTGTGATGAATGTCAAAGTATTGGTAATATTAGTAGACGTCAAGAAATGCCTATGAATTATTCACTTGTTATTGAACCATTTGATGTTTGGGGCTTTGACTATATGGGACCTTCTCCTTCCTCTAATGGTTATACACATATTTTAGTTGCTATTGATTATGTTACTAAGTGGGTAGAAGCTATTCCAACTAGTAATGCTGATCATAACACTTCTATTAAAATGCTTAAAGAAGTTATCTTTCCAAGGTTTGGAGTCCCTAGATATTTAATGACTGATGGTGGTTCACATTTTATTGATGGTGCTTTCCGTAAAATGCTTGCTAAATATGGTGTTAATCATATAATTGCATCCCCTTATCACCCTCAGTCTAGTGGTCAAGTAGAATTGAGTAATAGAGAACTCAAATTAATTTTGCAAAAGACTGTCAATAGGTTTAGAAAGAATTGGTCCAAGAAACTAGATGATGCATTATGGGCCTATAGAATTGCATATAAATATCCTATGGTTATGTCTCCGTATAAAATGGTCTATGGAAAAGAATGTCACTTACCTCTCGAACTAGAACACAAGGCTTATTGGGATATTAAAGAACTTAATTATGATTTTAAACTTGCCGGTGAAAAGAGGTTATTTGATATTAGCTCACTTGATGAATGGAGAACCCAGGCCTACGAAAATGCCAAGTTGTTTAAAGAAAAACTTAAAAGATGGCATGACAAAAGGATACAAAAGCGTGAGTTCAATGTAGGTGAAAATGTATTGCTATACAACTCTCGTTTAAGATTTTTTGCAGGAATGCTTCTCTCTAAATGGGAAGGTCCTTACGTTATCGAGGAGGTCTACCGTTCTGGTGCCATAAAAATCAGCAACTTCGAAGGCACCAATCCTAAGGTGGTAAACGGTCAAAGAATCAAACATTATATTTCAGGTAATCCCATAAATGTTGAAACCAATGTTATTGAAATCGTAATCCCGGAGGAATTCATAAGGGACAATTTCCGGAATGTTTCAGACTCCGAAAAGGAATAGGTATGTGGTACGGTAAGTAAACCGACTCCAGAACAGTTTTTAAGGCAATATTTCTCCGTTTTGGAATATTTAGAAAAATAGAAAAATAAGTAGCAGTCCGGGAAGGACACGAGGGCTCCACGAGGCTGGAGGGTGCGCCCTACCCCCTGGGCGCGCCCCCTACCTCGTGGGCACCTCGTGTGCTCTCCGGACTCCGTTTTCTTACAGGACACGTATTTTGGTCGGTAAAAATTCATTATATAACCTCCCGGGGGTTTTGACTCCCGTATCACGCAAAAATCTCTTGTCTTTGTTTTGAGCTGTCCTGCTACAGACAAAGCAACATGTCGTCCCAGGATTCGGAAGGAGAAAGCTATGTGGCTGATTACCTTGCAGATCCTAAGGTCTATGGGGATGTGGAGCATTATGGTTGGACCATGGAAGAAGAAGAAGACTATGAACCCAAGGGAAAGGAGGAGATGAGCTTAGATGAAGATGAAGTCCCACTACCTCAACCTGGGGACATGCATGTGGAGTTCAAAAAGTCAAGTCTCCTGGATAGAGTAAAGAAACCTAAGATCGAGTTTATCCCTTTTCGCCTCTTGCAGGAAAACAAGCAGGAACTGTGCAAAAAGGTACTGAGCCTGGAACAGGAGACCGAGGACCTGAGGGACCAAAATTCTGTCCTCAAATGCAAATTAAGGAAGAAGCCTACGCCATCAACAAAATCACCACCGTCTCCACCAACAAAGAAGAATTGAGTATCTGGTATGGGCACCCCACTTGGCAACTGCCAAGCTTGGGGGAGTGCCCCGGTATTGTATCACCATCACTTTTATCTTAACCGTTTTTCTTAGTTCGATCCTTTTGGTAATATCTTGATCTAGTAGGATAAAAGTTCTTAGTATGATCTAGTTGTGAGTTTTGCTTTATTATCCGTCTATGTAATCGAGTCCGTGAGCTATATAATAAAGATTAGTGTTGAGTCAAGGGCTTGATTATTTTTCCATGATCCTAAGTGAATAAAAGAACAGAGAAATAAATAAAAAGAAACAAAGAGATCATGTGACTCCTATGGAGAGTAATGAGCTCACATAGAAAGAGTACGATGAATAAAAGTTATTGAGCGTTGACAAACATAGTTTTGATCATCTTTGCAATTAATAGGAAGTAATAAAGAAAGAGAAATCTTCACATATATTATACTATCTTGGACATCTTTTATGACTGTGAGCACTCATTAAAATATGACATGCTAAAGAGTTGACATTGGACAACGAAGACAACATAATGGGTTATGTTTTCTTACATCTGAGACAAATTATATTGTCTTGGATCCTCCAACATGTTGAGCTTGCCTTTCTCCCTCATGCTAGCCAATTCATTGCACCAAGTAGAAATACTACTTGTGCTTCCAAATAACCTTAAACCAGTTTTGCCATAAGAGTCCACCATACCTACCTATGGGTTGAGTAAGATCCATCAAGTAGGTTGTCATTGGTGCAAGCAATAAAAATTGCTCTCTAAATATGTATGATTGATTGGTGTGGTAGAAATAAGCTTTATACAATCGTGTGATATGGAAGTAATAAAAGCGACAGACTACATAATAAAGGTCCATATCACAAGTGGCAATATAAAGTGACGCCTTTTCGCATTAGGATTTTGTGCATCCAACCATAAAAGCGCATGACAACCTCTGCTTCCCTCTGCAAAGGGCCTATCTTTTACTTTTATCTCCTACATTGCATAAGACTAATGGTGATCTTCACCCTTCCTTTTTACATTTTATCCTTTGGCAAGCACAATATGTTGGAAAGATCCTGGTATATATGGCTAATTGGATGTGAGTTCTCATGAACTATTACTGTTGACATTACCCTTGAGGTAAAACATTGGGAGGCAAAACTATAAGCCCCTATCTTTCTCTGTGTCCGATTAAAACTCCATACCCATAAGTATTGCATGAGTGTCAGCAATTGTGAACGATTATATGATAGTTGAGTATGTGGACTTGTTGAAAAGCTCTTATACATTGACTCTTTCCTATGTTATGATAAATTGCAATTGCTTCAATGACTGAGATTATAGTTTGTTAGTTTTCAATGAAGTTTACGATTCATACTTGATATTGTTATTGAATTATTACTCTAGCATAAGAAATCATATGACAAGAATTATATAAGTTGTTGTTATAAGAAAGATCATGATGCCCTCATGTCCGTATTTTATTTTTATCGACACCTTCATGTCTAAACATGTGGACATATTTTTCGATTTCGGCTTTTCGCTTGAGGACAAGCGAGGTCTAAGATTGGGGGAGTTGATACGTCCATTCTGCATCATGCTTTTATATCAATATTTCTTGCATTATGGGATGTTATTACGCATTATGTCACAATACTTATGCCTATTCTCTCTTATTTTACATGGTTTACATAAAGAGGGAGAATGCCGGCAACTGGGATTCTGGCTGGAAAAGGAGCCAATATTAGAGACCTATTCTGCATAGCTCCAAAAGGCCTGAAACTTCACGGATGATGTTTTCCAAATATATAAAAAAACATTGAGCGCAAGAACTTCACCAGGGGGGCACACCCTGCCCACGAGGGTGGGGGGCGCGCCCTACCCCCTGGGTGAAGGAAATATGCCCTAGAGGCAATAATAAAGTTATTATTTATTTCCTTATATCATGATAAATGTTTATTATTCATGCTAGAATTGTATTAACCGGAAACATAATACATGTGTGAATACATAGACAAACAAAGTGTCACTAGTATGCCTCTACTTGACTAGCTCGTTGATCAAAGATGGTTATGTTTCCTAACCATAGACATGAGTTGTCATTTTATTAACGGGATCACATCATTAGGAGAATGATGTGATTGACTTGACCCATTCCGTTAGCTTAGCACTTGATCGTTTAGTTTGCTGCTATTGCTTTCTTCGTGACTTATACATGTTCCTATGACTATGAGATTATGCAACTCCTGTTTACCGGAGGAACACTTTGTGTGCTACCAAACGTCACAACGTAACTGGGTGATTATAAAGGTGCTCTACGGGTTTCTCTGAAGGTACTTGTTGGGTTGGCGTATTTCAAGATTAGGATTTGTCACTCCGTTTGTCGGAGAGGTATCTCTGGGCCCTCTCGGTAATGCACATCACCTAAAGCCTTGCAAGCATTGCAACTAATGAGTTAGTTGCGAGATGATGTATTAAGGAACGAGTAAAGAGACTTTTCGGTAACGAGATTGAACTAGGTATTGAGATACCGACGATCGAATCTTGGGCAAGTAACATACCGATGACAAAGGGAACAACGTATGTTGTTATGCGGTTTGACCAATAAAGATCTTCGTAGAATATGTGGGAGCCAATATGAAAATCCAGGTTCCGCTATTGGTTATTGACCGGAGACGTGTCTCGGTCATGTCTACATTGTTCTCGTACCCGTAGGGTCCGCACGCTTAAGGTTTCAATGACAGTTATATTATGAGTTTATGATTTTATGAGTTTTGATGTACCGAAGGAGTTCGGAGTCCCGGATGAGATCGGAGACAAGACGAGGAGTCTCAAAATGGTCGAGACGTAAAGATCGATATATTGGACGACTATATTCGGACATCGGAAAGGTTTCGAGTGATTCGGTTATTTTCGGGAGTACCGGGGAGTTATGGGAATTCGTATTGGGCCTTAATGGGCCATACGGGAAAGGAGAGAAAGGCCTGAAAGGGTGGCCGCACACCTCCCCATGGGCTGGTCTGAATTGGACTAGCGAGGGGGGGCGCCCCCTTCCTTCCTTCTCCTTTTCCCTTCCCTTTCCTTCCCTCATACTCCTACTACTTGGAAGGGCTCCTAGTTCTACTAGGAAAGGGGGAATCCTACTCCCGGTGGGAGTAGGACTCCCATAGGGCGCGCCATAGAGAGGGCCGGCCCTCCCCCTCCTCCACTCCTTTATATAAGGGGGTAGGGGCACCCCAAAGACACAACAATTGATCTCTTGATCTCTTAGCCGTGTGCGGTGCCCCCCTCCACCATAATCCACCCCGGTCATATCGTAGCAGTGCTTAGGCGAAGCCCTGCGTCGGTAGAACATCATCATCGCCACCACGCCATCGTGCTGACGAAACTCTCCCTCAAAGCTCGGCTGGATCGGAGTTCGAGGGACGTCATCGAGTTGAACATGTGCAGAACTCGGAGGTGCCGTGCGTTCGGTACTTGATCGGTCGGATCATGAAGACATACGACTACATCAACCACGTTGTGCTAACGCTTCCGCTTTCGGTCTACGAGGGTATGTAGACAACACTCTCCCTTCTTGTTGCCATGCATCACCATGATCTTGCGTGTGCGTAGCAAATTTTTGAAATTACCACGTTCCCCAACAGTGGCATCCGAGCCAGGTTTTAAGCGTAGATGTCATATGCACGAGTAGAACACAAGTGAGTTGTGGGCGATATAAGTCATACTGCTTACCAGCATGTCATACTTTGGTTCGGCGGTATTGTTGGATGAAGCGGCCCGGACCGACATTACGCGTACGCTTACGCGAGACTGGTTCTACCAACGTGCTTTGCACACAGGTGGCTGGTGGGTGTCAGTTTCTCCAACTTTAGTTGAACCGAGTGTGGCTACGCCCGGTCCTTGCGAAGGTTTAAACAACACCAACTTAACAAACAATCATTGTGGTTTTGATGCGTAGGTAAGAACGGTTCTTGCTCAGCCCGTAGCAGCCACGTAAAACTTGCAACAACAAAGTAGAGGACGTCTAACTTGTTTTTGCAGGGCATGTTGTGATGTGATATGGTCACGACGTGATGAGATATAAGTTGTTGTATGAGATGATCATGTTTTGTTGAAGTTATTGGCAACAGGCAAAAGCCTTATGGTTATCTCTCTATTCCATAAGATGCAAGCGCCAAATAATTGCTTTACTTTATCGCTATGCGATAGCAATAGTTGCAAGAGAAATTGTTGGCGAGACAACCATGTGACGACACATTGATATAGATCAAGATGATGGAGATCATGGTGTCATGCCGGTGACGATGGAGATCATGACGATGCTTTGGAGATGGAGATCAAAGGCACAAGATGATGATGGCCATATCATGTCACATATTATGATTCCATGTGATGTTTATTTTTTATACATCTTATTTTGCTTAGTTCGGCGGTAGCTTTATAAGATGATCTCTCACTAATTATCAAGGTACAAGTGTTCTCCCTGAGTGTGCACCGTTGCGAAAGTTCTTCGTGTTGAGACATCACGTGATGATCGGGTGTGATAGGCTCTACGTTCAAATACAAAGGGTGGAAACAGTTGCACACGCGAAATACTCAGGTTAAACTTGACGAGCCTAGCATATAACAGATATGGCCTCGGAACACGGAGACCGAAAGGTCGAGAGTGAATCATATAGTAGATATGATCAACATAGTGATGTTCACCATTGAAACTAATCCATCTCACGTGATGATCGGACATGGTTTAGTTGATATGGATCACGTGATCACTTAGAAGATTAGAGGGATGTCTGTCTAAGTGGGAGTTCTTAAGTAATATGATTAATTGAACTTTAATTTATCATGAACTTAGTCCTGGTAGTATTAGCATATCTTTGTTGTAGATCAATAGCTCGCGTTTAGCTCCCCTGTTTTATTTTACATATGTTCCTAGAGAAAACTAAGTTGAAAGATGTTAGTAGCAATGATGCGGATTGGATCCGTGATCTGAGGTTTATCCTCATTGCTGCACAGAAGAATTATGTCCTTGATGCACCGCTAGGTGACAGACCTATTGCAGGAGCAGATGCAGACGTTATGAATGTTTGGCTAGCTCAATATGATGACTACTTGATAGTTTAGTGCACCATGCTTAACAGCTTAGAATCGGCATTTGAAAGACGTTTTGAACTTCATGGACCATATGAGATGTTCCAGGAGTTGAAATTCATATTTCCAGCAAATACCCGAGTTGAGAGATATGAAGTCTCCAACAAGCTCTATAGCTAAAAGATGGAGGAGAATAGCTCAAGCAGTGAGCATGCGCTCAGATTGTCTGGGTACTACAATCGCTTGAATCAAGTGGGAGTTAATCTTCCAGATAAAATAGTGATTGCCAGAATTCTCTAGTCACCATCACCAAGTTAGTAGAACTTCGTGATGAACTATAATATGCAAGGGATAACGGAAACGATTCCCAAGCTCTTCGAGACGCTGAACTCGACGAAGGTAGAAATCAAGAAAAGCATCAAGTGTTGATGGTAAACAAAACAACTAGTTTCAAGTAAAGGGACAAAGGGAAGAAAGGGGAACTTCAAGAAGAACGGCAAGCAAGTTGCTGCTCAAGTGAAAAACCCAAGTCTGGACCTAAGCCTGAAACTAAGTGCTTCTACTGCAAAGGGACTGGTCACTGGAAGCGGAACTACCCCAAGTAATTGGCGGATAAGAACGATGGCAAAGTGAACATAGGTATATTTGATATACATGTTATTGATGTGTACTTTACTAGTGTTTATAGCAACCCCTCAGTATTTGATACTAGTTCAGTTGCTAAGAATAGTAACTCAAAACGGGAGTTGCAGAATGAATAGAGACTAGTTCAGGGTGAAGTGATGATGTGTATTGGAAATGGTTCCAAGATTGATATGATCATCATCGTGCACTCCCTATACTTTCGGGATTAGTGTTAAACCTAAAATAAATGTTATTTCGTTTTTACGTTGAGCATGAATATGATTGGATCATGTTTATTGCAATACGGTTATTCATGTAAGTTAGAGAATAATTGTTGTTCTGTTTACATGAATAAAACCTTCTATGGTCATACACCCAATGAAAATGGTTTGTTGGATCTCGATCGTGGTGGTACACATTTTTATAATATTGAAGCCAAAAGATGCAAAGTAATAATGAGAGTGCAACTTATTTGTGGCACTGCCGGTTGGGTCATATTGGTGTAATGCGCATGAAGAAAATCCATGCTGATGGGCTTTTGGAATCACTTGATTATGAATCAGTTGATGCTTGCGAACCATGCCTCATGGGCAACATGACTAAGACTCCATTCTCCGGAACAATGGAGCGAGCAACAGATTTGTTGGAAATCATACATACTGATGTATGTGGTCCGATGAATATTGAGGCTCGCGGCAGGTATCATTATTTTCTGATCTTCATATATGATTTCAGCAGATATGAGTATATCTACTTGATGAAACACAAGTCTGAAACATTTGAAAAGTTCAAAGAATTTCAGAGTGAAGTGGAGAATCATCGTAACAAAAATAAAAGTTTCTACGATAAGATCACAGAAGTAAAATATTTGAGTTACGGGTTTGGCCTTCAGTTAAAATAATGTGAAATAGTTTCACTACTCACGCTACCTGGAACACCACAGTGTAATGGTGTGTCCGAACATCGTAACCGTACTTTATTAGATATGGTGCGATCTATGATGTCTCTTACCGATTTAGCACTATCGTTTTGGGGTTATGCATTAGAGACAGCTACATTCACATTAAATAGGGCACCATCTAAATCCGTTGAGACGACACCGTATGAACTATGGTTTGGCAAGAAACCTAAGCTGTCGTTTCTTGAAGTCTGAGGTTGCAATGCTTACGTGAGAAAGTTTCAACCTGATAAGCTCAAACCCAAATCGGAGAAGTGCGTCTTCATAGGGTACCGAAAAGAAAATGTTGGGTACACCTTCTATCACAGATCCGAAGGCAAGATATTCGTTGCTGAGAATGGATCCTTTCTAGAGAAGGAGTTTCTCTCGAAAGAAGTGAGTGGGAGGAAAGTAGAACTTGATGAGGTAACTGTACCTGCTCCCTTATTGGAAAGTAGTTCATCACAGAAATCTATTCCTGTGACTACTACACCAATTAGTCAGGAAGCTAATGATGATGATCATGTAACTTCAGATCAAGTTACTACCGAACCTCGTAGGTAAACCAGATGAGTTCCGCACCAGAGTGGTACGGTAATCCTATTCTGGGGGTCATGTTACTTGACCATGACGAGCCTACGAACTATGAGGAAGCGATGATGAGCCCAGATTCCACGAAATGGCTTGAGGCCAAGAAATCTGAGATGAGATCCATGTATAAGAACAAAGTATGGACTTTGATTGACTTGCCCATTGATCGGCAAGCCATTGATATTAAATGGATCTTCAAGACGAAGACGGACGCTGATAGTAGTGTCACTATCTACAAAAGCTAGAATTTTCGCAAAAAGGTTTTCGACAAGTTCAAGGTGTTGACTATGATGAGAGTTTCTCACTTGTATCTATGCTTAAGTCTGTCCGAATCATGTTAGCAATTGCCGCATTTTATGAAATCTGGCAAGTGGATAAACAAAACTACATTCCTTAATGGATTTATTAAAGAAGAGTTGTATATGATGCAACAAGAAAGTTTTGTCAATCCTAAAGATGCTAACAAAATATGCAAGCTCCAGCGATCCATCTATGGATTGGCGCAAGCATCTCGGAGTTGGAATATACGCTTTGATAAGTTGATTAAAGCATATAGTTTTATACAGACTTGCGGTGAAGCCTGTATTTATAAGAAAGTGAGTGGTAGCACTACAGCATTTCTGATAAGCATATGTGAATGACATATTATTGATCGGAGATAATGTAGAATTATTCTGCAAAGCATAAAGGAATGTTTGAAAGGAGTTTTTCAAAGAAAGACCTCAGTGAAGCTGCTTACATATTGAGCATTAAGATCTATAGAGATAGATCAAGATGCTTGATAAGTTTTTCAATGAGTACATACCTTAACAAAATTTTGAAGTAGTTCAAAATGGAACAGTCAAAGAAGGAGTTCTTGCCTGTGTTACAAGGTGTGAAGTTGAGTAAGACTCGAAACCCGACCACGGCAGAAGATAGAGAGAGAATGAAAGTCATTCCCTATGCCTTAGCCATAGGTTCTATAAAGTATGCCATGCTGTGTACCAGACCTATTGTATACCCTGCCCTGAGTTTGGCAAGGGAGTACAATAGTGATCTAGGAGTAGATCACTGGACATTGGTCAAAATTATCCTTAGTGGAATAAAGATATGTTTCTCAATTATGGAGGTGACAAAAGGTTCGTCGTAAAGGGTTACGTCGATGCAAGTTTTGACACTGATCCAGATGACTCAAAGTCTCAATCTGGATACATATTTAAAGTGGGAGCAATTAGCTAGAGTAGCTCCATGCAGAGCATTGTTGACATAGAAATTTGCAAAATACATACGGATCTGAATGTAGCAGACCCGTTGACTAAACTTTCCTCACAAGCAAAACATGATCACACCTTAGTACTCTTTGGGTATTAATCACATAGCGATGTGAACTAGATTATTGACTCTAGTAAACCCTTTGGGTGTTGGTCACATGACGATGTGAACTATGGGTGTTAATCACATGGTAATGTGAACCATTGATGTTAAATCACATGGCAATGTGAACTAGATTATTGACTCTAGTGCAAGTGGGAGACTGAAGGAAATATGCCCTAGAGGCAATAATAAAGTTATTATTTATTTCCTTATATCATGATAAATGTTTATTATTCATGCTAGAATTGTATTAACCAGAAACATAATACATGTGTGAATACATAGACAAACAAAGTGTCACTAGTATGCCTCTACTTGACTAGCTCGTTGATCAAAGATGGTTATGTTTCCTAACCATAGACATGAGTTGTCATTTGATTAACGGGATCACATCATTAGGAGAATGATGTGATTGACTTGACCCATTCCGTTAGCTTAGCACTTGATCGTTTAGTTTGTTGCTATTGCTTTCTTCATGACTTATACATGTTCCTATGACTATGAGATAATGCAACTCCCGTTTACCGGAGGAACACTTTGTGTGCTGCCAAACATCACAATGTAACTGGGTGATCATAAAGGTTCTCTATGGGTTTCTCTGAAGGTACTTGTTGGGTTGGCGTATTTCGAGATTAGGATTTGTCACTCCGATTGTCGGAGAGGTATCTCTGGGCCCTCTCGGTAATGCACATCACCTAAAGCCTTGCAAGCATTGCAACTAATGAGTTAGTTGCGAGATGATGTATTACGAAATGAGTAAAGATACTTGTCGGTAACGAGATTGAACTAGGTATTGGGATATCGACGATCGAATCTCGGGCAAGTAACATACCGATGACAAAGGGAACAACGTATGTTGTTATGCGGTTTGACCGATAAAGATCTTCGTAGAATATGTGGGAGCCAATATGAGCATCCAGGTTCCGCTATTGGTTATTGACCGGAGACGTGTCTCGGTCATGTCTACATTGTTCTCGAACCCGTAGGGTCCTCACGCTTAAGGTTTCAATGACAGTTCTATTATGAGTTTTTGAGTTTTGATGTACCGAAGGAGTTCGGAGTCCCGGATGAGATCAGGGACAAGACGAGGAGTCTCAAAATGATCGAGACGTAAAGATCTATATATTGGACGACTATATTCAGACATCGGAAAGGTTCCGAGTGATTCTGGTATTTTCGGGAGTACCGGGGAGTTACGGGAATTCGTATTGGGCCTTAATGGGCCATACGGGAAAGGAGAGAAAGGCCTCAAAGGGTGGCCGCACCCCTCCCCATGGGATGGTCCGAATTGGACTAGGGAGGGGGCGCCCCCTTCCTTCCTTCTCCTTTTCCCTTCCCTTTCCTTCCCTCATACTCCTACTACTTGGAAGGGCTCCTAGTTCTACTAGGAAAGGGGGAATCCTACTCCCGGTGGGAGTAGGACTCCCATAGGGCGCACCATAGAGAGGGCCGGCCCTCCCGCTCCTCCACTCCTTTATATACGGGGGTAGGGGGCACCCCAAAGACACAACAATTGATCTCTTGATCTCTTAGCCGTGTGCGGTGCCCCCCTCCACCATAATCCACCTCGGTCGTATCGTAGCGGTGCTTAGGCGTAGCCCTGCGTCGGTAGAACATCATCATCGTCACCACGCCGTCGTGCTGACGGAACTCTCCCTCAAAGCTAGGCTGGATCGGAGTTCGAGGGACGTCATCGAGTTGAACGTGTGCATAACTTGGAGGTGCCGCGCGTTCGGTACTTGATCGGTCAGATCGTGAAGACCTACGACTACATCAACCGCGTTGTGCTAACGCTTCCACTTTCGGTCTATGAGGGTACGTAGACAACACTCTCCCTTCTCGTTGCTATGCATCACCATGATCTTGCGTGTGCGTAGGAAATTTTTGAAATTACTACGTTCCCCAACACTGGGCGCACCCCCTACCTCGTGGCCCCCCTGGTGGCGCTTCGGTGACCATCTTCTGCTATATGGACTCTTTCGATGGGAAAATAATGATAAGCCATCTTCTCGGACGAAACTCCGATGCCACGAGGCGGAACCTTGGTGGAACCAATCTAGGGTTCTGGCGGGGCTGTTCTGCCGGGGAAACTTCCCTCCCGGAGGGGGAAATCATCGCCATCGTCATCACCAAAGCTCCTCTCATCAGGAGAGGACAATCTCCATCAACATCTTCATCAGCACCATCTCATCTCAAAACCCTAGTTCATATCTTGTATCCAATTCTTGTCTTCAAGTCCGGGATTGGTGCTAGAAGGTTGCTAGTAGTGTTAATTACTCCTTGTAGTTGATGCTAGTTGGTTTAATTGGTGGAAGATCATATGTTCAGATCCTATATGCACATTAATACCCCTCTGATTATGAACATGTTTATGCTTTGTGAGTAGTTACTTTTGTTCCTGAGGACATGGGAGAAGTCTTGCTATTAGTAGTCATGTGAATTTGGTATTCGTTTGATATTTTGATGAGATGTATGTTGTCTCTCCTCTAGTGGTGTTATGTGAACGTCCACTACATGACACTTCACCATTATTTGGGCCTAGAGGAAGGCATTGGGAAGTAATAAGTAGATGATGGGTTGCTACAGTGACAGAAGCTTAAACCCTAGTTTATGCGTTGCTTCGTAAGGAGCTAATTTGGATCCATATGTTTCATGCTATGGTTAGGTTTACCTTAATACTTTTGTTGCATTTGCGGATGCTTGCAATAGAGGTTAATCATAAGTGGGATGCTTGTCCAAGTAAGGGAAGCACCCAAGCACCAGTCCACCCACATGCCAAATTATCAAAGTACCGAACGTGAATCATATGAACGTGATGAAAACTAGCTTGACGATATTCCCATGTTTCCAGGCTTGTCCTTCGCTACAAAAAGGATTGGGCCACCTTGCTGCAACTTATTTACTTTTCTTACTTGTTGCTCGTTACAAATTATCCTATCACAAAACTATCTGTTACCACTTATTTCATTACTTGCAGAGAATACCTTGCTGGACACCGCTTATCATTTCCTTCTGCTCCTCGTTGGGTTCGACACTCATACTTATCGAAAGGACTACGATCGATCCCCTATACTTGAGGGTTATCAGGGGCCGGGCCGCGTGTTTTGTTGTGTTGTAGCCGTAGCATGGGTACAGGGAGCGCGCAACTGCTAAGCCCAATATCAGTAGCGATTTGTCCTGAAAAAACGCTACTGCTAAGGCTAAGCATCTAAAAACATAAAAAATATACATTGGTCATCATTGATCTTTTTGTGTAGAATCTAAATAGTCAACATGAATCCTCACCGTACTTGTATAGCCACAGGTGAAGATTCATATTGCGGCCACAAATCCTACACATACAGTTCAATGAAGACCAAGTGCTCGAGATAGTTTGAGAAGTAACATATTCAAGGTGGTAAAACACCTTGTTCGCTTAGCCGTACGGGACTAAACTTAATTAGTTGCAAGAGGAGATGATACTTAGCAACAGCGAGTTTTCAAGAAAAACGCCGCTACTAAGTACTTTAGCAGTAGCGCGTCCAGGAGAAGGGCGCTACTACTATATCTAGCCTGAGGGCAACACCGAGGCAGTTGTAGTAGTAGATCTCATTTCACCTAGAGCGCCACTGCTACTGGGCTATTAGTAGCGTGGTTTTCTGGAGCCCGCTACTGCTAATTAGCAGTAGCGTTTGTTTTTAAACCTTGCTGCTGCTAAGATTCTGTGTATAAGGTTTTCCCTGGTAGTGCCCCCTCTAAAGTTTAGCCGTATGTATGTCCCCCTGCTCATTCCAGGCTATGTCCCTGGCTAAGACCCGTCATAGTTTACATTGAGAGGTCAAATAGGACGTCAGTCGCTCGGCTGTAAAAAAAACAGGATTCCGCCAGTGTAGGTTTCCATCGAGAGAACATGGTACCAATCGTTGTACTCTCCCAAGAAAAGAGTAATGGTCTATCGACGACCGGTTCATGTTGAGTGTATGCCCATCCAGGGCCCATCTCCCCCCCCCCCCCAAGATTGAATACTTTGTAATTATACCCTTCAACCCTAAATGTCAAAAAAAAGCAATTTCTACTTGCCCCCTCTAAAGTGAAGCGATATGTATCCCCCCTACTCATTCCAGGCTACGTTCTTGGACAAAATGGCATGCATTCATTTTTTTGTTGCATCTGACATTTGCAGGTTCTATTTTGTTTTAGTTACACTTTTCAAAATTACATGAGCAAATATTAAATAGGTGAAACCTTTTTTAATATTACGTGAACCATTTACTAGAATGTGTGAACACTTCTGAAGTTCCATGAATACACCTTTACAGGTTGTGAACACTTTCTAAAATTATAGGATTGCTTTCAATATACATGACCTCATCCTTTAAATACATGAACGCTTTTAAAATACGTTAACACTCTTTCAAAACTGAAAGAATATTTTTAAAACTATGACACATTTTATTTACATGAACATTTTAAAAAGTACTTGAACGCTTTTTTGAAATTATACGAACATTTTCTCATACTTTGTATTTGCACTTCAATTATTTACTTCCGTTGAAAACCTAATCAATTTGTCATCAATCACCAAAAAAGGGAGATTGTAAGTGCAACAAGTGCCACCATAGTGGTTTTGGAGTATTGAAGACAAATAGGTTGAGGGACTAATGTGTTTGTGAGTGTACACAGGAGATATAGTCCTTGAGGATTTGATTTAACAAATGGAAGATAACCCCTAAAAATGAATTTCTTCAAGTGAAAAATTTGGTGATGAAATTGGTACGGCCTTTGAAGAAATTGATGTGAAGATTTTTGTCTTCATAGTTTCTTTCTTCTTATTTGAGTCATAAGAAAAATCATAATGTTAACGGGGGTCTAAGTGAATCATGGTTCACATTTGCAAAGTGATGCTCAAACCTATACATACACAATTTGCTTCAAGTGAAGCATTTGGAAATCTCCGGAACAGCTGACGCATTTGCTAGCGACAGTGACCAAGTTCATCTAGTCGCTCATGAATTTGGTCAGGTTGAGGAGTTAGGAGTTCGCCAGTGCGATCTGCCTGTGGAAATTGAGTGCCCCGATGAATTTGAGAGTTCAAATTCCGACCATTGCTGTGCCACGAGCCAGCTGTCGAGTGGATCCTTATCTTCACAATGGTCATATCAGAGAAGGGCATTTATGACAATTCATGTCGGGTTGCCCCTGGCTATAAATAGCCGCCCCCACAACCACTTGTTGGTTGTTGATCAGAGTGAACTTGACACTTGTTATTGGAGAGCAACCCATCCTCTGACGACTTTGAGATAATCCTTAGTGAGAAAAAACCCATAGCCAAAGTGATTGAGCATCACTAAAGAGATTGATCCATGTCATATGACACCTTTTACATTTGAAGACTGACATTCTTCCAGACGGTTAGGCGTCATGTTCTAAGCACCCGAGAGTCATTGTGGTGTGCCGGTGAACAAGTCTGTGAAGGTTTTGGAAGTCTACCTTGAAGACTTACCATGAGTGATTGGCGAGGTCTAAGTGACCTTAGCTCAAGAGGAATACGGTGAGGACTGTATGTCCTCTGAGTCAGCCGCCCCAACCAGACGTACAATTGATACAACAACTGGAATTGGTCTACCAAATCGCAGTGTCTTCACCGAGCCAACCAGCTGGTTTCAAATTCCTCACCCTTCCCTTACATTATTCCGCTGCTGAAGAATTTGTGATCTACAATTTGAAGAACTTGAACTGAAGACTTTCATCATGTTGTATTTTATTTCTTCAATTCATCTTCATCATGGTTGTATGCCTATATGATTTCATGTTCTTCACCTGTATGTATCTTGTATGCATGCTTCTCATTCCTGTGATGATTTAGTTCCCTCGCATTTCTATTTCTTCACTCTGATCTTCGTCAAATTCCTCAGAGTTTGACTAATTTCTAAACATCTCCTATTCACCCCCCCCCCCCATGAGTAAACCCGCGCTTTCAATGTCTCTATATCCATGCAAGGCACTGACGCTTGACACACCTCAGTGGTACTCGAACTATATAGCTAGTGAGTAATTTTAACGTGCTCCCTCTTACCCCCTCTTTTCACATGGGAGGTAAGAAGGAGAGAGTTAATCAGACCACTGCTTAATCAAATCAATGGCTCATATCTATTAAGTACTTTTACCTCTCATATGAAAACAGGAAGTAAGTGGGAGCATGAAAAAATTTGTCATAGCTAGAGACATGATGAGTGTGTAGGAAATGGCATGTGAGGGTTATATGGATATCCGCTAACTAGAATTAATGTAGCAACATTCTCTAATTGTGATGACATAATTCTTAATTTATCAAGTGTGAAATAATTCTTAATTTTTCCTGTGTATTAGTGTCTTGATCTTCAAACTCAAAAAGTTAAGTTACCTCCTATGGTAATTTTTAATAAGATTATTTACCTTGTGTATATATCACACGCAAACATACACACATGCCTCCCGCAACGAATCCCACGCTTCTTGAGCTCTTTCGCCTGGTCTACTTCCAGCTTTGACCACGACCTACCTTGTACCCTTGTGCCTAAGACCCACAACCACTCCGAAACCGCCTCCCACTCAATACACCCGTACCACCCCCTCCGAACATGTCGCCTGGACCAAGCCCAACATCACGGGTTTCCCACTCGACAATGTCACACTCGGCTGCCGCTCTACACTAGCTCGCTTTGTATTTTGTGCCGTTGACCGCATCTTTCTGTCGATCCATGCGCACCCTCTCTCAATGCACCACCTCAGCCATGTTTTCCACCTAGTTCCATCCCAGTAGAACCACCCCACAATGCACACGAGATGCACACATATGGGAAATATCCTGTTATTTCATGACTCCAAGGAAAACTTTCATAGTGTATTTTCTCACCCATTTCTTCTATTAATTCTTCATATAAAATATCACTCCATGGTCTGAACTGTTGTCATGTAGTATGTGATGTATTTAATGCTTTGTTGTAGAATGACACTTGGTCTTTGGTTCCTCGTCCAACATGTGTGAATGCCATCTTTGGAAAATGTATCGTTTGACCCAAATTCAACACCAATGGTATGTTGGCGAGGTGCAATGTAAGGAGGGACAGGGGGTGACCTTGGCTTCAATAAATGTGAGGGTGTTGAGCATAGCGAGATATTAGTCCGATTGTCAAATCGGCTATTATTCATATGGTGCTCAGTCTTGCCACATCCTCCCCTTGCAGTATCTTTTGAATGAGGTCACGGTGAAGAAACACATTCTTAAAAAAGTGAAGATATACTGTATCAACCCACATACTAGTGTAGGTATTCTTTTTGGATTGAGGTGTCCGTTATAGAAAGTCTTTTTTGGAAACAAAAAAATCATAACACTCCGGTCCAGTACATGCACTAAATCTTCAATCCTAATACATAAGCTGCCCCATTTGGTAAAAATACCATTTTCATTTTTAAAAACACAACTACACCTCTAGCTGTTGCATCAATTGATGCACGCAACCTTTTTGCAGAAGTTTTGTGTAATTTATTTTAAAAAGGGTGAACGTGTTCTCAATGAACCTAGGAAGATGACATTGTGCACATACAGGTTATATTCAACATGATATTATATAATATTGGGAACCCAATTAACATGGGCATGTAAAATGTGGAATCTTGCATGAACGTGACACTACAGTCAAGGTAACACTGCATTGGACATGTATGTGCATATGGTTAAGTACACAAGGATGTAACGTATATGTGTGTAAAATTTCATGATGAAATACCATTATTTTATTTAGCCGTCATTTTAGGTGTATTTCATGACTACAAATTTGTTCTTTTATTTAGCCGTTATTTTATCATGAAAATTTGGACACATGTACACTATGTCTCTGGGTATATGTGTATTTGTTGAATAGTTAAAGCATGGTTTGAAAATTTCAAAATTAAGGCCTCCAATTGGCATTTTTTGCTCAAGAGAGCACTCTTTATTTCTCAGTTGATCGACCTAATTACATATCCAAGTGACCTGTGAAGGCCTGTCACGTTGATCCGCTCATCATCACGGGCTGTGGTTTATATCTCTATATCCATGCAAGGCAATGACGCCCGACACACCTCGGTGGTACTAGGACTCTGTAGCTGGAGACATGATGAGTGTGTGGAAATGGTAGGAGAGGGTCACGTGGATATTCTCTAACTAGTATGAGCCCTGCTCCGGTGCTCCCCCCTAACCTAATTTCGGAGGGGTATTTTTGTCCCCGTGAATTTGTTTTTTTCCTGACCCGCCGCAGCCCAGATCCAAGCCCTGTGTAGCCCTGTATAACCCAGACCGTATATGTACAGTACCCTGGTCAGAAAAAAAAAACATAGATACGACCCCACGTCCACGTAAGACCTGCCGATTCCAATCATTCACGCGAGCAGCTCCATTAATCTCGCGAGCATTGACGCAGCTCCATAAGTAGTAGATCTCCACCGGCGGCTATCTCGTCACCGGCGATCCCGTCAGACAGCGGGCGCGACAACGTCGTGAATCTCCAACGATCGCGCACAGGTACCGCATCCCGCGTCCCCCCTCTAGTCTCGCTTGCGGCAACATCGAACGAACTGCCGCCGCGCCAGTGGCAGTGGTTAACCTAGCTACCCGGCGGCGCATGCGATCGTGGATCTTGTTCCGGTAGTGCTGCTCCTCGTGATCTGGGTTCACGTAGCGTCGGTTGCCGTCGGCTGTGCGCACCACCAGTATCGTTATTTGATGTGGCGGCTAACCTAGGTATCCGGCGGCAGAGGTAATCACAGATCTAGCTAGGTTTTGAGATCGTGCAGTTCCTTGCGATTGAAAGTGATCACGACGGGTTCCGTGGCCATCTTCCTTACTAAGTTTGGCAGATCTGAATGGCCTCGGTTGCGGTTGTTTACATAACATCTGTGATCGTGTGCTATGTGTTTTATATTTCATCATTGATAATGTTTGCACATGTGATGATACATATTATTGGTTGTAGGAAATGGCGGAAGAGGAGTTAACTGATATCATGGTAGACATGGAGTATGGAGAACTGATGAAAAACTGGATAGAAGATTGGTCAGATGATGAAAATTCAGATCGTGAAGATCGGTCAGAGAATGGGAACGAATGGGACGATCTTAATGTGAGTGGCATTGTCATGTTGTAATTTTTTGGTGGCATCCGCCAACATTAATTCTTTGTGTTGAAAATTTATAGATCAATGAGCTTGATGATGATCAGGAAAACAACTCGGAGCTCTCGAATGAAGATTACATTAGTCAGGTACGTAAGTGAAATATTTTGTTGGCATGCAAATCGAATTTCTTCTGGAATATTATATGATAAGTAATTATGTATTTGTGTTGTATTATTCAGTTCATTTCTGAATGTCATAATGCATATGACTATTATGGTGATTCCGACGCGGAGACATGCCTTAACGACGAATCATTAGATGCACCTGGTTCTGGGGAGTCCGAGTCGTCGGTCATCATGAGTGAGGTATGTGTGTAATCAATGTTCTATGGAAGTAAGTAATGTTAAACCATAGAAATTTGTTTTCATGGCTGTGGTTTGATTGTGTAGGTGACACAAGATGATGGTGCAAAGAATGTCCAAGATACTGCCAGTGCAGATGATAAGAGGGATATGTTCATGCTGCTAATGGAAATGACCTTTACGTCTCACGATGCTGCGTATGATTTCTACAACAGCTATGCTAGAGATAATGGTTTCAGCATTAGAAAGAATAAGGTCAAGTATAGCAAAACAGAGTCACATCATATGCGTTATAGGCGGTTTGTTTGTTCAAGACAAGGGAAACGTGACAGCAAGTTGCTAACCGAGGAAGGACACAGGCGTAGGCTCAGACCCGAGACACGCTGCTTTTGCGAAGCGCACCTGACCGTCAAGCTTGACCAAAAGTGTGGGGTTTGGTATGTTGAAAGTTTTGAGGACAAGCATAGCCATATGTTGGTAGGACCGGACGAGGTACCTTTTCTTTGGTCCCATAGAAAAATCAAAGAGTACCAGAAGCATGAGATCATGTCCATGGGAGCTGCAGGGATTAGAATTCACGACATGATGGATTGCTTCATCAGCAAGCATGTATGGTACGGCGGTGTTGGTTTTACCAGGCGTGAAATATACAACCTTTGCGCCAAGGAGAAGAGGAAGCTGCTTTCAAAAGGTGATGCTGCCACAGCCATAGGCATCATGGCCAGTAGGAAACAGAGGGATCCTAGCTTCTTTTTCGAGTACAGGCTAGATAAGGAAGGACATTTGAATAGGATGTTCTGGTGCGACTCCCAGTCTCGTCATGACTATGAGGACTTCGGCGACGTGCTTGTATTTGACAGCACGTACAAGATGAACCGCTATGGTATGCCATTCATACCTTTTGTTGGTCTTAACAATCACCGGAAGGCCACTGTTTTTGGTTGTGCCATAGTTTCGGACGAGACCGAGGAGACATACGTGTGGCTACTGCAGACGTTTTTGAGGTCCATGTGTCAAAAGATGCCTAAGAGTGTAATCACAGACGCCGACGCTGCGATGATCAAGGCAATTCGCGAAGTCTTGCCAGATGTGTGGCACCGTATATGTAAGTGGCACATAGAGAAAAATATGAAGATTCACCTCAGTCACAAGTCCTTGAAGGAGTTTGGAACTCTTCTGTACTACAGCACGTCCACGGCAACGTTTGAGGAGAGATGGCACGCATTTTCCAAAAAATGGCAGTCGGAAAAAACTGTAACATGGTTGAGGCGGATGTATAAGAAGAGAAGACTGTGGGCCGCGGCATATCTAACAGAGGGGTTTTGGCTTGGCATGAAAAGCAACCAGCGGAGTGAAAGACTGAACTCATGTCTTCACCTCCACCTAGACGGTGAAATGACCCTGGTGGATATGATTTTGCACTATGAGAACGCCGTTGTGCGTATCCGTGAAAATGAGGCGCGAGATGACTGCACGGCCTCACAGAGTTTACCGGTGCCAGTTACTAGCTCGAGGGAACTTGAGATAGCTGCTTCTCACGTCTTCACTCCAGCAAACTTCTATATGTTGCAGGATGATCTTAGAAAAATTGACGGCATGGAGATTGTAGAAATTAAGCTGGGAGACGGATCACAGCAGTACATCGTGGCCTGGAAGAATAACCGGAAGCGCCGTTTTTGGGTGGAGTATACACCAGTAAATTCCGCAGAAACTATAAGGTGCAGCTCCAGAAGAATGATTCGAAAGGGTCTACCTTGCAAGCACATATTCCATGTACTGAAGCACTTGAACATATCTGAAATGCCAAAGTGTTTAGTTCTTATTCGGTTCACGAAAGAAGCAAGGTTGGGACTGCCCACGAGGCGCACAAGCGATCTGTTGGGATTTGGTTGGACTGGGGCCGGGGAAAGAATGAAATATAGCCAGGTCAGTGTGTTAGCGTCTGAAGCTATGCATGCGGCATGCAAACACCCTGCTTTGTGGGATCAGTTACAGGAGAGTTTGAAGGCTGTGATAGCTAAGAGTCATGAGTATGATCTGCTAGAGGAAAATTTGTTGAAGCAAACAAATGACATTAGTAAGTGTGCAGTTGAATATGTGGACGATGGTGAAGGCAACATGATTGAGGTTAAAGATCCTATGAAAGTGTCAAGCAAAGGTGCAACAAAGGCAGATGAGGGCCGCCCTGTCTCGAAAAATGGTAGACCACTCTCTTTTGATGAGTTGAAAACCCGGTGCGGCGCTTGCAAATTGGTAGGACACACTAGACGTAGCAAGAAATGCAAACTAAATGAGAAGTAAGTGTTTGTATGCATTGTGGATTATTAAAGTTTGTATCATTCATTAACTTAGCTTGTCTTCTATCAGGTGCAGAAAAGTGGAGAAGGAACAAGAGTAGAATACTTGCTTCAAATATTTACTGTGTTAATCGGCCGGCTCATACTTGGAGGCTTTGGCCCCCTGATTGTATCCTTAGTGTATTAGCAAACGAGATCCCAGTCTTTGTTTAAATAAAGTAAGATGTTTCCCTGTAAACAAAAATCAAAAAAATTCTTTACTGTGTAATGACCGGGGCGGGAGGTAGAAAGAATATTATTGTACGTTTCCCCTGCCCACGTCCTAAATGCCATTAAATAAGTAACTGTACCACTCTCCTCCCCACCACACACTCACCCACCTCCCACGGGCGCCGGTTCAAACTCCCCTCTTATCCCCACCTACAGTAGATCGAGAATACCCTCGACGGCGACCGCTGCAACCGCCTCCATGAAGAGAAGCCTCGGCTGGCAGAGAGCGATGCTGGACCTCGCCGGCGATGACGACGGGTGGCGCGCGCAGTTGACGGAGGTGTGCGGCTGGTTCCCCAGCACGGAGATGTTGGTCAACCACGCGCGTGGCCTCGTCAAAGTCCTCACCGACGCTGAGAAGAAGCGCGCCTTCCCCTATGGCCACGGCGTCCCGCCGGCTGTCCTACTCGTGTGGGCAATGCGAGAGGCCACGCTGAGCGACTCCCCTATTCAGCGCGCAAGGTGGTGGATGTACCGCTCCACCACCATGACGCTGTGGCCAGATTTAGCACGCGTCGCGTCGAGGGCGGGCTGCGTCGACGTCGAGCTCGCTGTCCCTGCGCCCGTCACCCCGGACTACCAGGTCCGCCATGTGTCGAAGCCAGTGCTGCCGTTCGGCTCTGACGTCGTGGAGGACGACGTGGAGTAGGTACTGGTCATCCCTGATGAGCATGAGGAGGGCGAGGAGGACGATGTGCAGATGGTAGCGCCGGTCGCCGTCGAGGGTGGCAAGACAATGCCCATCGACGTCGAGCTCCTTCCCCTCCTCCCTAACATAGTGAAGGTGGAAGCAGAGGAGGTGGCTCAGGATCAGGTGGCGCAGCTGTCCAACAGAACGGTGGTCAAGAAGAAGGCTTCTCCATGTGTGGTGCGCCTCTCACGCCGCCTCAAATTTCTGAAGAAGTGAAGATGGGCACATTTGCTGAAGGAGGAGGAAGCTGCTGGTTATATTAAGTTAGGTATGCTGTTATATGTTTCAGCATATAAGTTAACATTATTTTGGGTTTGATGTTGGTTAGGTATGCTTTTATATATAAGCATATAAGTTATGCAATCGGTACGGTTTCATCGGGTTCTTTGTGGCTGAAGAACTGAATATCTACTGCTCACCCTAAGTGCCAAGTTCAGTTAAATTTCTGATTATTGAATAGGTATTGTTGCTTTGCTTCAGTGTTGCATGGAAGCTGCTAGATGTTGCTCCTATATTGCAACAAGACAATGAACTAGTCTACTACATAAATCAGTAGTGTTGCTAGGTGATGTGCCCATGTGCATCACATACCAAATATAGAACATGCCAAAAGTGCATTGTCTGTCAAATACAGGACATGCCAAAAGTGCATTGTCTGCCAAATATAGAACATGCCAAAAGTGCACTGTCTACCAATCATGATGGACCCATGTTATTTATGTTGCAATCTCTGTTACACTTTGCCCATAAACTGAATAGCAAATAATTCAGCATCATTTCATCATGTCAATTACAATGATGTCAATAACTTTATGAACAATCTACTTGCTAACTATGACAGCAATCATAATGGCAAGCAGGCCAAGATACAGAAGACCTCCAAATCCTAAAATCCTATCCCCATAGAGCAATATCTCTTTGTGCATCTTAACCATTGCCCTCTTTTCTTTCTCATTCCTTTTAATTTCAGCTTCATATTCTGTAATCTTAGTCTCCAGTTTCTTGTTCTTCATGGCAAGATACTTAATGACTGACTTTGCTTTGCTATCCCACTCCCCATCAACCCATTCAACATACTCAAAACTGATATCATCCTAAATAAATCATGAGAAATTCAAGTCATTTTATAACTGAACTTGTCGCTGCAAGCGTTAAACACTGAACTTTTTTGCAGCTTGACCGCAATAGCAGTACTAGTTTGAAGATCATGGTCAGTAGACTAACCTGAAACACACATCCCCCGAGTGCGCTGCCAAAATTGTCTGCATCTATGCAGACACGGCCACTAGGAGTTTCCTGATGACCACATAGATGAAGCTTGTCATGGCCACAGGTGATGAATTATGGGCAATAATGCTGGGATGTAAAGAACAACGTTAAAGAACTTACCTTTTTGCCACCAAAGTGTAGCACTGAAGAAACCCTAGCCGTGGGTTCTCCCGGCCCACCGCCGCCCACGAAACCCCCGTCCCCTGTTCCACTAGATCCGCCGCCGCTGCCTCCTGTGCCACTGAATCTGGCCCACCTGCTTGCAGGACCCAGGGTTCGACCTAACTTGCGGTCGCCACAGCTCTTCTTGCCGCCGCCGCCGCCCGACGCCTAGCTCGCTGTCATGCTTTCGCCGTCGAGATTTGGATGCGCAAATAGAGAGGGAGGGCTAGGGATTTGGAAAGCGAAACGAGAAAAGGGGAAAGATCGATGTGAACCTAGCAAAATGGGCTGGTGTAGCGCTGGCGGGAAGATAGCCCGCCTGTGGGGCCCCTCACGTGGTAAGATGGGCCGTGCCTGGCATTATGATGAGGACAGAAAAAGTTAATTATACATATAATTAAAAAACGACGGGTTTGTAAAACAAACTAGAAAAACATAATGCCTGATAACACGCGATAGAGTCAACGAGCTGACATGACTTTGATGAGTGTAATATTACATTATGGCTCGATATATTTACTTATCTACCATGACTGCTTTTCATAATAATGCGATGAGGGGGAATTACTAGGAGATTATGCAAGATGATGACATGCACATAGCTAAGGCAGAATGCTAAGCTTGGTAGAGTTTTAAAAAAAGTTAAGATTGTGAAAATTTTAATATGAAACTTACGAGAGCAGTTGAAGAGAAAAATAGACTATTATAAAAAATTGGAGAAGGAGAAAAATATTAATCAAGAACACTTGATAAGTGAAGCCGTGAAAAATACAATTATAAAAAATTGGAGAAGGAGAAAAATATTAAGCAAGAACAATTGATAAGTGAAGCCAAAACTTTATTGGTACGACCAAATTGTCTTCTCCGAGCGAATTTTATGACCGAATTGTCTTGTACGAGCGAATTGTCTGACAGACACAATACACATGCACGTGCCCTGTTTATTACATAAAAATGATAGAACCCCTAAGATAATCATGTCGTCGAAACCTTCGACTGGACTAAATTCAAACCACTAAAACTTCAATCTTGCATGCCGCATGAATTCTTCAGGCGCGTTTTGCTTGCGATTTCGCGAATTTTGTTCTTCACACACTCCATCGAGTTTGAAGGTGACATAATCAACTCTGCGACGAAACGTCCTCTCCTTGCGTTAACGGTGGCCTGCAAAAAATGACATAAAGGTTGCATGAACCGAAGTTGCTACACCACCATAGTAGCTAGTCTACAAACGAAAATAACAGCATACTTGTGTAAATTTGCGGGTGATTTTGTCCCCGTCCCAATGTTCTAGACATTCTGTCACAAAAAGGCCACAAGAGTTCCTGGTACATATGCAAACATTAGCGGTGGGCAATACAAACATGTGTGTTGTTGTTTGATTCTGCATGGTGTCCTATTAACTCACCGATCCTCTTGCTGGGGTATGTCATAATCCTTGATAGGCCACTTACTTACGTCCGGATATTTCCCTGGTGTAATAAGATTTGCCTGACGCATATCATGTGCTATAGCCATTCGCTATAAAGAGGATAGTGTTAAAGATCAATCATAAACAATATGTAAGAGCAATGGTACAAATGTTGGTTACATTACCAGTGCTTTAACAGTCCTCTCAGTCAGGTCCAGAGGATAGAGCGAATCGAGAGCTTGGAATTCTTTCTTGATCATGTGCATGACCACGGTCATCCAGTGGCTATTGTCGATATTCAACGCGATATACGTCTACAGTGCAAAAAACCATTACGGATCAAAAGAAATACTTGATGAACTATCATGTAGTGAAGAATCACAAACATTACGTACCTTATCACGCACAGTATACTCTTTCGTGACTCTATTAACTGCCCCAGCTTTGGTCAGAGCACTATCCATGTTGCAGCTCGATGGCAATGGATCGTCATGTGCGATAGCACGATCTATAAGGAATTTGGACCTCCACGCTGGACAGAGGTAACGATCGTGACCAACACGCAGCTCCAAATGTCCCATATAAGCATCAATAATCTGCATAGGATATCAGCACATTACATGTTGAGAGTTGAGACATAGATTTTTGAGCATCTTATAAAGAGGACATGCAAGTAGTACTTACATCGTCCGACAGCCATCTATGAGATAGTACCGGTAGAATCCTTTTGGAAGTCAGAGTTATGCCACGGCCTTCCCTGTAGTAAATTTTTTTGTTCTTGTTCTTCTCAGTGCTAGCAGCTAACTTCACAAATGAAACAGCTGCATCAATTATTTCTGGCGTCAACTCATCTGCCACATCCTCCGGCACATTATTGTTTGAAAATAGAGCTGCATGAAATAATATGAACGTCAACAATGGTGATCATATGCATTGGAAGTAAATAAAAAAAATTAAGAATGTTAGTTACGAGACCTCTAGTAGCAGTACTAGTACCAGAGGTTCTCTGACCACGGCTAGTACGCCTGCCGGGCTTGTCAAGTGCATAGGGGGAATCAAATTTCTTGGGAACGGTCGGCTTCCGCTTACGGACATAACCTCCTCATCCTTATCGATTTTTCCACCTTTTTTTCCATTCTCCTTAGCCATGAACTTGCCGACAGAAGATGGACAAATGTCTATGTCCGATGAAGGTGCTTGAGTAGAAGTACCAACCACCCAAGGGTTTTCCGGTGTACCCCCACATACATCATTACGCTTAATAGGTGAAGCTTCCTTGTGTCCTTTCAGCTTCGATGGGGTTTTCTGTTTCGCAAACTAAATCGTGTGAACATTTCTGGACGAAAAAAATTAAACGAGAAAATTATAGACAAAAAGATAAATACATAGTACCTCAGGTACGGTTTTATGGTCGGGAAGCACTTCAGGCTGCGTCATGTCAATGATCGGCTCTCCATCACTGTCCATGTCTTCCTTGTACACGAATTCCTTCTTTTCATATGGACCATTCTCGAACGAATCCACTTCGTCCGGATCATTCTCCGCGGATGGCACGGCAGCAGCCGGCTTGTACATGACACCTTCTTTGTTCAACTTCTCCAACAACCTCTGCAATAGAAATATAAACTTAGTAATGGTAGGATGGTTTAAAACAGGAAACATACTGTAAAGTATAAAGTTTGGGTGTGATACCTCAGCTACTTGATCAGGGATTTGCGTCATCTCGGTGTGTATGAAGTCCATGCACCGCTTCATTAGAAGCTCCATCAAATCTTCCGACAATGCGGCTGACGTCGACTTCTTTGCGTTTCCAGTTGCAGGCTTGGTTTTTGGCTTCATGGTAGGCGCATTATTTGGGATGTTGGGCTCCTGAGCCCTATACTCCTGGGTGATATTATTTTCGATCTGCATGCGATATTGAAGTACATGTGATGAATAAAAAATAAATAGTATTAAGTTACAAAACATTTAATAAAGACGAAACACAATGACTTACCCTTACGTTACCACGGCCGCGCCCATTATCATAGTCGAACCTATCTCTCCTAGTGGCTGCGCCTTCTGTCCAGTTCCTCATAAGAGGTTGTATAGACAAGTTGGGATTATAGGCGCATTCGCCTTCGACCGGTTGCACCTTCTCCCAGTACAAGTACTACAAAAAAAATATAAGGATTTAGAGTTAGTAAAATACATCACATAAAATTTGCAATGATATGATAATTGACATTATGCAACAGGTCTGATATGTGTACCTGCAAGAGAGCCAAATTGCCTTTCGGCCATTGGCGGAGGTGTTTGCCTTTCTTCACTATGCGAAGGCAATCAAGGAGAACACGCATGGTGAAGGCATTCCAGTTAATCTTTGAAATATGTTTCACATCGTAGACCAAAGCGTAGTACTGCTTTGGCACAATCTTGCTCGACATGGGAGCAATAATTGTTCCTAACAGGACCAGCACTACTTTGCGAAGGAAATCGTCGTCGGTGGATTTACTTTTAATTATGTCCTCAATGAGATTATCTATCACTATGTTTTCTGACGTCTTACTGAGAAATTGTGGCGGCACCCGCTCCTTCATGTCCTCGCCTTCTTCAGTTAGAATGTCCGAAGCGGATAGTCCTTGGTTCTCGAGGTTAAAGATGCACTCGGCGTCGACCGCACCGAGAGTCACCTCCCCAACCTGCTTTTGTATAATGAATCTGCCCGTGCTGGCCTGAAAATTCTCAATCATATACCTAATCAGCAGGGTACGCATCTTAATAGATGGTATTTGCAGCATGCTGCGCAACGACGTATCAGCCAGTCTAGCGCGTTGACCGCTCGATAGATCTGCAACAAGCTTGCACCATTTCTCAACTGCGCATACTATTTCTTCATTCAACTCGTCCATCCTGTTGAAAGAAAATATATAACTTCGTGACATTAGCTAACACTAAAGCAAAAATAACAATAGGCATGCAAAAATATAAAACTTTCTGGCAGTAGCTAATACTAATGCAAAAATAACACTAATGGAAATACAATATTATCACCATGTATACTGCAACATGCAGCCAAGTGTGTGCTGACATGAGGCAATAAAAAAATAACTACAATTGGTAATTGAATTTACTTGCATCTGATCAAGTTCTTTGAGTATCATTTAAATTATATAATCAATAAATTTAATATGGTAAACTGTTACTTATTCGTCTAGTTGTCTTACTAACAGGGTGACAAATTGTTCACCTGTAAATAAACTAGAGTCTATAGCAATGGTATCTATTTGAGGTTCATCAACATCTAATGTTAATAACTCTTTAATATTCTATGTGCACAACAATATAATTGGATAGTGTGACAAAAATATATTTGGATCTTGTGACAAAAAATGTATTGCATCATGCTTCTCGAGAAACAACATCTTATTCTACCATGCTATGAAAGAACCGAAGAATGTTTTCATCTACGCCATCTGGTCAGAACGCATCTAGTCCAGTTCATACTAGTTGAAAATATGTGGTAAACCTAAGTCCATCAAAGCAACGAGACGGAGGAAGTAGCTTGCTATGAAAGAGCGAGGGAAGGAGGACAATTTACTTGATCGGTCGACGAAGATGAAAGAAGTCGCCGATGCGTTCTCGACGTAGTTCGTTGAGGTCGGCCTGCACGTGCGGACGACCTTGATCTTCTCGGGGTTTTTGTGGCGTGTGGGATGCGGCGGACGGAGCTGTCGACGCCTCGCCGGCAGGAGTCGATCTAGTCGACGACATGTGCGAGGAGGAGTAGATTATATACGAGGTCGGCGCCTAGGTCGTCGTAACTTCCCTGTGGCCAATCTCACGATCTATATTTTCCTCCGTTGAAGCGAGGATGAACGTGGTCCTCAATCGTAGGGATTAGGAACATATGGATTAGCACGATCCCAGAATTGTGTAACAGAATGGCAACTACTCCCGTGATCGACGTGCGTGTGATCGACGTGCATGGAAAGCGCAGCGTTGTGGGCTCCACAATATGGATCCGACACTTATTTGCGGTCTGGGCCGGCACACCTACCTGCATTGTTTCTTCCCTCAAAATAAATATCATTGGTTCATCCGTAAAAAAAACTATTTGTGACACGTATTAGTTATTGTATACTTGTATATGTTCAACAATATTTATAGTATCTCTATCATTACTACAATATTATACATGCATCGAGTGTTTGGGATCATTTCGTGAGATCGTAGGTTACGCATAAACCACTTTCAGACCTGCCCTCCGGTAGACACGAATGGTCCTGCTTGTACATGGTGCATGTGGAAGCATGCGTGAGATGACCCCAACTTTTTGGAGCATCTGGGCTTGGCCAATGTGGTCCCCCAGGCAAGGTGTGCACGAATTCGGACACAAAACGCACGTTGCGTCACGTGGGGGCAGTGTTGTAGGGTTTTCTCGCAAGAAAACCCTAGAAATTGCATCGAGTGTCGCAAATAAACGATACTTGTCACGCATGCAAGCCATGGTCATCGTGGGTATGCATGTAGTTTGGGATCATTTGGTGGGACCATCAAGGAAAACCAATTTCAAACCTAACCTCCGGCAGACCTGAATGGTCCTGCTTGTACATGGTACATGTGGAAGCATGCATGAGATGACCCAACTTTTGGGAGCTTGTGGGCTTGGCCAATGTGGTCCCCCAGGCAAGGTGTGCACGAATTCGGACACAAAACGCAGGTTGCGTCACGTGGGGGTAGTGTTG
Organism: Triticum urartu; assembly: GCF_003073215.2. NCBI lineage: Eukaryota > Viridiplantae > Streptophyta > Magnoliopsida > Poales > Poaceae > Triticum > Triticum urartu. The sequence goes on from NC_053028.1 coordinate 704,963,630, forward strand.
TAGGGTTTTGTCGCCGGAAAACACTAGAAAATGCATCGAGTGTCGCAAATGAACGATGTCACGCATGCATGCCATGGTCATCATAGGGTATGCATGAAGTTTGGGACCATTTGGTGGGACCGTCAAGGAAAACCAATTTCAGACCTGATCTCCGGCAGACCCGAATGGTCCTTCTTGTAGATAGTGCATGTGGGAAAAATCACATTTTTTCAAAAACTGGCTTAAGTTACACCAAATGGCCCCTCCGGAATGCGGTCATTTTTTCGACCACCTCCAAATGACCTCAACTTTGGCACACATGATCTATTGCACAAACAAAGGTGGGTTCCAAAGGTTTTATATTTTTTTGAATTTTTTATGAATTTATAATGCCCTCTAGACTGACCGGTCAAAACATCGGTCTATACCTCAGGGGGCATTGTAAATAATTCTTTTTCCCAATTTTATTTCATAGCCATGATTGGAACATGTGGGTCACCATGTTCAAGAAATTTTGTGTGATTTGGAGGTGGTGGGAAAAATCACATTTTTTTCCAAAACTGGCTTAAGTGACCAAATGGCCCCTCCGGAATGCAGTCATTTTTTGACCACCTCCAAATGACCTCAACTTTGGCACACATGATCTATTGCACAAACAAAGGTGGGTTCCAAAGGTTTTATATTTTTCTGAATTTTTTATTAATTTATAATGCCCTCTAGACTGACCGGTCAAAACATCGGTCTATACCTTAGGGGGGCATTGTAAATAATTCTTTTTCCAAATTTTCTTTCATAGCCATGATTGGCACATGTGGGTCACCATGTTCAAGAAAGTTTTTGTGATTTGGAGGTGGTGGGAAAAATAACATTTTTTTCAAAAACTGGCTTAAGTTAGACAAAATGGCCCCTCCGGAATGCGGTCATTTTTGCGACCACCTCCAAATGACCTCAACTTTGGCACACATGATCTATTGCACAAACAAAGGTGGGTTCCAAAGGTTTTATATTTTTTTGAATTTTTTATTAATTTATAATGCCCTCTAGACTGACCGGTCAAAACATCGGTCTATACCTCAGGGGGGCATTGTAAATAATTCTTTTTCCAAATTTTATTTCATAGCCATGATTGGCACATGTGGGTCACCATGTTCAAGAAAGTTTGTGTGATTTGGAGGTGGTGGGAAAAATCACATTTTTTCAAAAACTGGCTTAAGTTAGACCAAATGGCCCTCTGGAATGCGGTCATTTTTTCGACCACCTCCAAATGACCTCAACTTTGGCACACATGATATATTGCACAAACAAAGATGGGTTCCAAAGGTTTTATATTTTTCGGAATTTTTTATTAATTTATAATGCCCTCTAGACTGACCGGTCAAAATATCGGTATATACCTCAGGGGGCATTGTAAATAATTCTTTTCCCAAATTTTCTTTTATAGCCATGATTGGCACATGTGGGTCACCATGTTCAAGAAAGTTTGTGTGATTTGGAGGTGGTGGGAAAAATCACATTTTTTCAAAAACTGGCTTAAGTTAGACCAAATGGCCCTCTGGAATGCGGTCATTTTTTCGACCACCTCCAAATGACCTCAACTTTGGCACACATGATCTATTGCACAAACAAAGATGGGTTCCAAAGGTTTTATATTTTTCTGAATTTTTTATTAATTTATAATGCCCTCTAGACTGACCGGTCAAAATATTGGTATATACCTCAGGGGGCATTGTAAATAATTCTTTTTCCAAATTTTCTTTCATAGCCATGATTGGCACATGTGGGTCACCATGTTCAAGAAAGTTTGTGTGATTTGGAGGTTGTGGGAAAAATCACATTTTTTCAAAAACTGGCTTAAGTTAGACCAAATGGCCCCTCCGGAATGCGGTCATTTTTTCGACCACCTCCAAATGACCTCAACTTTGGCACACATGATCTATTGCACAAACAAAGGTGGGTTCCAAAGGTTTTATATTTTTCTGAATTTTTTATTAATTTATAATGCCCTCTAGACTGACCGGTCAAAACATCGGTCTATACCTCAGGGGGGCATTGTAAATAATTCTTTTTCCAAATTTTCTTTCATAGCCATGATTGGCACATGTCGGTCACCATGTTCAAGAAAGTTTGTGTGATTTGGAGGTGGTGGGAAAAATCACATTTTTTCAAAACTGGCTTAAGTTAGACCAAATGGCCCCTCCGGAATGCGGTCATTTTTTCGACCACCTCCAAATGACCTCAACTTTGGTACACATGATCTATTGCACAAACAAAGGTGGGTTCCAAAGGTTTTATATTTTTTTGAATTTTTTATTAATTTATAATGCCCTCTAGACTGACTAGTCAAAACATCGGTCTATACCTAAGGGGGGCATTGTAAAAAATTCTTTCTATATTTTTTAAATTATTTGAATTTATAATGCCCTCTTAAATTTGTTTACCTTTTTAATGCCCTTTTATTTTTTTGAATTTTTTATTTATTGAACTAGGTTTACAAGATGGCTAGGATGGCCCATGCTTTTCCTTTTGTTTATTTTTTCCTTTTCCTTCGCTTTACATAAAAATTACCTGATCACTCCAAAAATAACATAAAAATTACATGACCCCTCAAATAATAACATACAAAAAATTCAAAAGCTATTTTTATCAAACACATCTTTTTGAATATGTATATTTTCTTTTCTTCTAAATTTATATTTAATTCCTTCACACTTTGATGATGGAATATTTGCTCTGTAATTGCAACATAGGTTCAAATGATGGAACATTTGATCTTTTTGCTTATTTAAATTATGAGTTGGTGGAATGTGTGAGGATGAACAATTATCAGTAACTTTACTAAACCCCATGTACTATAATTCATGACAGCCATTTTGGAACATTGCGACATTCGGTATTTGGTATAATTGGCACATGGGCACAGCATGTTGCACTTTCCCACAGCATAGACAAGTGTTGCAGCATGTCTCAAGCAACACTGAAGCGCCATTTGTTTTTTTCGCACCATCGAAACAACAACTAAATATGAAGGAAGCATTCACCACCATTAAAGATAAGGCGACACATATATAGATTGCATTCTAATAGGTAGCAGGCAGTTCACAACAGATCCAGTTCAACCACACAATACATTACATTACATTAATATATCAAGTTTTCTCACAGTTCAGACCCAGATGCAGCTTTCCCAAAAGTAAAACATCATCAAATATACTGATGATGAGTACGGCTTCCAGCTTTCGATGATCAGCATGATGTATGACTACAGGTCAGGGTTTCTCAGGACCTTCAAGAGCGTCTTATGATGACCAATGATCCTGTAGTCATGACTGGAGATCGATGTAGCCCGGCAATGTTCCATCAGATGCTCCAATAACCCAGACCTGGGCTTGGGCTTGCTGCAGTAGGGGCACCGGTACTTTTCATTCCTCCAGTTGTAGTACTTGGCAGGTCCTTGGACCCTGATCTTCAACACCTCCTTCTCTTCAAAGGACTCGAAGTTCCCCTCGACCACATCATCTCCAGATTCATACTGCACAAATTAATGACTGACATTAATACATTATGCATTCAAAAACTATAAACACATAATACTAACTCAATGCAGAAATAACATTTGAACTAGGCCTTACCTCGTACGGCTCATCTTCATCAGACTCATATGGGTAGAACCCAGTCTTGTCCCACTTCCTCTTGTTGCCCACAAGATCCTCCTCCTCCTGCTATATTGTCAAACAAGCACATCAATTACAATGAATTGAATTGCAGTTCACAGAATGTCATTACAAACAAAATTGTGAATGTGAACCACATTGGTATGTTGCAAGTGACCAAATGCTTTCCTTATAAATACAGAATCTAAGCAATCAATCAACAGACAAATGATGTCCTTCATAAATGCTAATGAAAATGCAAGCTGGATTCTTGACATTCCCTGGAGAAACCCAACACTTTACTTTTGAGGGAATTACCCCCCCCCCCCCACACACACACACTACTTAATGGAAACATATAGTATATTTTGTTGCTAGGATCCTGCGTTGGAATGTTTACTTCACACTTTACATATAGTATATACTAATTACAGAAGCCAACTACAAATTTTAATATGCACAAATTACTGTTTTTGGGACAATGCAGCAAAGCTCCTACACATATTAACATAATGCAGTAGTTAATTAGGTACAACTTCAACTATAAATGCATACATCTCCAACAAACATCTAAAATTTCATTACTTACCTAAACAACAACAAATTATAATATAGATGAATCTTGTATCATCTAAATCAATTCATTGGCACATCTTAATTAATGCATTCCAAATCAATATGTTTCCATCCACTATCATTGAACCACAGATCAAATCAAATAATCATAAATGTCAGCAGCATTGAACTACAGATCTAATAATCATATGACGTCTATCTGACCTTAAATTCCCCCTTAAATAAGGTATTCATCCTCATACTAATTAAATTCTAACAAGCAAAAATTCAACTACTAATCTAATAAGCATCTGAAAAAACCCCAAGATGCTTTTATCTCTGAAGCAACAGCATTGCAGAGGATGTTCAATGCTGTCAACATCTCTGAAGCAACGACAAAATTCCTCTACTAACCCAAAGTAAATAAGCATAGACTGCCCCTTCCCCTCGACCACGCTTCCCCTCTCCTTCAGAAGCCCCAATCCAGCACAAAAAAATCCAGCCCTTGAGAAGCTCTTTTTGATTAACATGACAACACCCAGTACATGAGCACATCCTTCACTATATTTACAACCAAACTAATGCACCATCTAATCACCTCACGTAGACAATTTCCAAAAACACAAGGCCATGCACAACCCATCTCATAGCCTCTGCCTGACAGGCATCAATCAAGCATCAAATAACTGCAACTATGACAACATGCATCAATCAAGCATCTAAGAATTGCAACTATGACAGCCATAATCCCTAGAACTAAGCATCCATTTAATTAATCATCAAGCCAAATAACTAAAGCAGGCACCAACCCAAACCAATACAAAAGTATATATTTGACTCCAAACACCTAAAGAATTGCAAAAATTCCACTACTAATCTAATAAGCATCTGAAAAAACCCTAATCTAATAATCATATGTGGTCCACCATTCTTGTACGAATCTAATACAGGAAAACCGTAATGCAGAGAAAACCCTACCTCCAACAAATCTAACCAAGCAAAGTTCTGGCCACAAACCCTACAATCTAAAAACTACCAACTAAAAGTTAGCCGCAGATACCTTCTGCTCCGCTTCCTCCTCGCCGGAGCCGGCCTCCAACTTCTCCACCTTCTCCACCTTCTGCGCCTCGCCAGAGCCCGCCTCCACCTTCTGCGCCTCGCCAGAGCCCGCCTCCACCTTCTGCGCCTCGCCGGAGTTGGCCAGAGCGGGCGCATCTGGCTGGACCGCGCCGCTGCGGCCCGCCCCCACCTTCTCCAGATCTCCAGCGGAGGGAGCACCGCGCTGGACGCCGGCACGCCCCCTCACAAAGGTGCCCGCAGCGATCTGCCGCGCCTGCTCCACCAGATCTGCGCCCCAATCGGGGTGCTCGCCTCCTGCGTCCGCCATTGCGATGGAGAGGATGCGGTGAGGGAGACGAGGAGGTTGGAGAGGAGAGGGAGTGGGGAGTGGAGAGAGGGAGACGATGCGGCGGGGGGAAATGGTGGGCGATGCGGCCGGAGGTGGTTGCCGTCCACATTTATATGATGGGACAGTTTTGGCAACTACCTGTGACACGTGCTGCCCCACGCGCGGGCGGCTTCTTTTTTTTTTGCAGGGGGGGGGCGTGGGCGCGGGCGGCTTCACGCGTGCACGAAAGGCCGCCGTATACGGACGGGCATACGTATACGGCCGGGCATACGATCTAACCGGGCCCGTACGGGCCTCCCAGGGCTCCTCGACGGCTATACGCGGGGCAACAAAGACGATCATGCCCCTCGTTATGAACCGTTTTTGGTTCATCCTGGCCGTCGATGTGTTTTCCCACCCCGCGTTCAGCCCAGGGGGGGAGCACCGGAGCAGAAATGAACTAGTATTAGTGTAGCAGTATTCTCTAACAGCAAGCAATTATTAATTTTGTGTTTATTTTAAGTAGCAAGTGTGAGATAATTCTAAACTTTTCTTGGGTATTTATTTCACAATATCTATAAGAGGTAAATTTATATGTAACAAATATATATTTTAATGGGTAGGTTCTTCCTTCAAAATATTAAGTCGGATGATCAAATGAATATAAGTCCGATGTTCTACACTTGTATCCATGTCTAACAGATCCTTGTCATATCTACCTTTCAGTCGTACCAAATCCTCTAGGATTGCGCTGGATTCAAAACACTTATCCGTGTCCAGCTGTCTTTCACTGTGTGGGAATCTTTGATGGTCGAATTAGACATCCGAATCCGAGTCGGATTCGGACAGTTGTTTTTGTGTCCAATTTTGTGCAGTGCACTAGCATTACAAATGTATATCCATGCAGCTGAAAATGGAACGATGTTGGTTTTGAATAACGCTGTATTCGACATACATTGTTCTGTTTCATGAATATTTGGATATTTTTGTTTCGGAAACGTTTCTTGGCCCCATTGTTCTTCTGATTTCCTATATCAAAACAAGGAAACTCTCATAGCGTATATAGAGTCGAAACAGAGCGCTTTAATTACTCCAATGATGCCAAGATATCTCCAATATATACATTGTGAATACCATCACTAACTTGGGAAATGCTATGTAAGCATGCGACACACTTCACGTTTCACTAGAAGACATAAATACACAAACTATTTCTATTCTTATTTGCAAAGCCACTTTTGGTTTCGGCCAGTGAAGATAAGATTTGGAAATCACAGTACAATTAATGCGTGTATAGTACTAGAACTAGATCGACCTTTTTATCATCCATTAATCTGATGCATATACATTATGACACTTCTCCTCCTTCCCTATCTATATGAAATGGGCACAACACCTGGAGAAACAATCTCATGTTATTCTCTTTCAAACTGTTGAGAAATCAGAGAGTAGATGCTTGCAATATTGAGCTAGCTGTGTATTAATGCAACTCATTAAATAATTGTAAGTCACGATATAAATTTGCTAGAGCTGGACACATGGTATAGTTAACCTATAGATCTAATTTTAGATCGGCTAATGTCAAATAAAACAGCACCAAATAAATCAGCTCAAGAAACTAAGAATCGCATGAAATAGCCTGAAGAATTAGTTTTAGATGCATCAAAGTATCAAACACAAACTGACACACATATATAGCAAACCAGCTTAATTGCAGATTGCAGTCTTCATTTATTTATCTATTGAGCGGGGATCGATCGATCGAGAGCTATTATTTGCACACAAGTCTGGAAACGCAAAGTCAAAGAGAGAAGGCAGAATAAAATATATACTAGAAGCTAAACACCAAATATAGCACACGCAAGCACAGCTCGAACAACTGTCAACTGAGAACACTAGCAAGCTGCTCGATCGATCTGTTCATCACCCCTACTACTCCTCCCCCTGTTCCTGATCTGCCTCGGGAGCCGGAAGGTTCAGATCAACGCCGAACACGACGGGCTTGCGAGCTTCTTCGGCGGCGGCGAGCTCCTCTCTTTCGAGCCAGGAGCAGCCTTTCTTACCATTGTGGCTGGCGCGGTGGCCGCCGAGCGCCTGGCGCGTCTGGAAAGGCATCTTGCAGCGGTCGCACACGTACGGGTAACGCTGCCCGTCCGGCCCGAGCTCGCCCAGGGGTGTCTCCCGGGGCGGCTCCATGCCGCACCAGCTGCGGTCCGTGTGGCTGCGCATGTGGCCATGGACGGCCTTGGCACTGGCGAATGTGCGGAAGCAGATGGGGCACCCGTCAGGCCCTACCGGTGCTCCACGGGCGATGGCAGGGACGACGGCGTCCACCTCGTGCAGGGACTTGAAGGTCCAGGGGTACCTGGGGTCGTCGCCTCCTCCGGAGCCTCCCGCGACGAGGTAGTGGACATGGCCGGCGCCGGGCATGATGAACACTCGGGAGCTCGATCCGGTCATCATGTTGTGGGTTCTGGGTTGTGTGTTGTGGCTGCCGTTTCTGTATTTGTGTATGTAGACGAAGACGACAACACACTCTACCGTGGGACTGCTGCACTAGGCGTGGAGAGTACTAGCCGTGAGTAGGTGGGCCGTACGCGTGGTGAGTAGTATCGGTTTGTCTAGTTCATTCATATTAGTGTCGCCGGTGTGGAGACTGTAAGCTTTGCTAAGAAACATTTGCGTAGTTTCACATAGAGACAAAAATATTTTACAATTTCAGTTTCTGGTTGAGAAGCTGGTTTTTGCAAAAACCGTGGGCTGTTTATTAAAACTGGGCACTCTCCTAACCCTCTCACGACCAGCATGCTTTCGGCGGCCGGACTATGTAATCTTGCTATCGCGAAGGGTTCTAATATGCGGTCCACTCTCGCATGGCCATCTGGCCACCGTGTGCAGATTCGCAGGCCGAGAGTTCTGGACGGAAGTTTTTCGGGGGAAAAAGTGGACCCTATAGGTTAAATGGGCCTCCCTCTCCATGGCGCGCAGCCCGTTTAGCTGTGGGTTAGAGGAAGCAAAGCATGATCGGTTTTCGATTTGCATTGAGAGGTCAACAGGATGTCAGTTGCTCTGCTGCAAAGCAAACCGATTCCGCGGGTGTAGGTTTCCATCAAAAAAATCTTATACCATCGCTGTTCTCTCCCAAGGAAAGAGTCGTGTTCAATCGAGGACCGGTTCTTTTTGAGAGGATGCCCATCCAGCCCCCCCCCACACCACACACACATTTTGAGAGGATGACTATCCGGTCGCCCCCCCCCCCCCGATAAGATTGAAAACTCTGTGCATATGTCCTTAAACCTTAAATGTTAAAACAACAAACATTTTCCACTTGGCCCCCTCTAAAGTTTAGCGGTATGTATCTCCCCCTGCTTGTTCCAGGCTACGTCGTTGGCTAAGACCAGGGCCGTCTCCAGAAATTTGGGGCCCCGGGACGAATCACGAAATAGAATCCTAAAATTTGAAAAATCCACTAGTGCAGAACCGGGCAATAGCACCGGTTCGTAAGGCCCTTTAGTGCCGGTTTAGGAACCGGCACTAAAGTTTCGGCACTAAAGCCCCCCCCCCTTAGTACCAGTTCAGCACAAACCGGTGCTAAAGGGGATCCACGTGGCACGAGTCAGCTCCGGGGGCCGGGAGCCCTTTAGTACTGGTTGGTAACACCAACCGGTACTAAATGGTTGTGGGGTTTTTGGTTTTATGATTTCTTTTTCATTTAATTTTGTGTTTTCCATTTTAATTCTTTTTCGTTTGCTGGTATTTTACGGTACTACACATTGTACACGTTATGCATATATATATATATATATATATATATATATAAATAGAATTTCTAGTAGAACCAATCATATATATACCATCAATGTCTCACAAACCACCATATTAATTTACACATACACACATGTATAGCTATATACAATTTCTCCTACATATGCATGTTGCCTTCGGAGCCAGTGGCATTAGCCTAATTGGTGCCTTCGGAGCACGATGACAATTGGAAGTGGTTCATGAGGGCGGTAGCGGGTAATAGTATTCTCCCTTCGGATTTATGACCTGGTCGAGCAAAAATCCCGCTATTTCCTCTTGAAGTGCTTCTACGTGCTCCGTTTCTAGGAGCTTGTCCCGCACCTATTTGAACTGTTAAGAAGGAGATCAATATGCATGTGTATTAGTTGTGTGACTAGATATCGATAATGGTGTAAAAATTGTGAATAGTGTTCTGACAAGCGTACCCATTCCTGTCTTTGAGATCTGCTCCTTTCGGACGCCATCATGCGAATGTTCTCGCAAACGCAGAATGCACACAGATCAATCCCCTGCGCCCGCTTCAGGGCCTTTATTACGAGAATGGAATTTAATTTGATCAGATAATAATTAGTCAAGCATGATAATTAAAGAGATGGCAGCTAGCTAGCTAGCTAGTACTACTTAATTACTTACCTTGGGTCGAAACCATTTCAGCTGTGGTTTCCATTCGCCTTCCGTGACGCTGATGAACCTTGCCCAAGCCTTGCCCGCCGACAAAGAAAATGAATAAAGGGGTTATTAAATAGTTCATATCATGAAATGACGAACTAAATAGGCCGAGATATATAGTTAATAATGATTGAAATTACCTGTTGACTATCCCAAACAAGATGTTATAGTCACTATTTGCTTTGAGTAGCGAGTCCAGTATTTCAACTGTTCCGGCGTCAACTTTAATGATACACAAGATCTAGTGAAATCTGCATGCACACACGTTTGCATGTCTTAATTAAGCGGGCATATGTAAGCAAAAACATGTAGCTAGCTAGTAGGCAAAAACAGAGAATTTGTAGTACAAGAAAGTGTGACTCACTGGAAGTTGTAAGGAAGTAGTATATCTTCATTGTATTTGAGGCGCTTCAAGAACTCTAGCATGCTGTCCTCTACCTGCTTTTCATAATACTTGTTCATTTTCCATGTGTATTCATTAACGGTGTTTGGGTCAATGAACCCAATGCCATAGCGTCTACCTTTTCTCATTTCATACATCTTCATCCTGCATAATACTACAGAAAAGAATATAGTGAGGATAATTACAGGTAATGATTGATCAAAAGGATCACTACAGCTAGCTTGAGACTTAAATTACAGAAAGAAATCACTTACAGACAATAGCAACTGACGATAGATTTGTCGAGTGCGTCTTGATTGTATAACTGAAACAGTTCAGAATACTCAACGGCCACAGCTTTCTCATGGTAGTAATCATCCTTCTTGACATCCACCATGAGGGACTCTCGATTGGATCTCTTGGTAATGTCCATGTACCATTGATGCAATTCATACATTCTCGTTGGGAGCTTCTTGACATCTTCTGGCTCGACCAAAGGTTGGCCCCGGACATATTTCCGTTTTATTTCCTCCTCTGTAATCGCAGGCATGTCGTCGATCTCGAGGAGTTGTCCAACAGTGATCTTGAGTTCTTCAGCCTGCATTATATGCTCCTGGGTTATTACCACATCGCCCACCTCGGGAACGTAAACTGTTTGGCCACAATAATATTGAGCGCGCGTACTGTCACGTGTTGTTGGCGGCACAACAAGCGGGGGGATCGATTGCGCCGCCTGTTTTCCCAGCTGGGCAACCGTTTTCCCGCATTTTTTGACAGCTGCTTGTTGTTTGCTCGAACTCGAGCTCGCCTCCTTCTGTAGACGTCGTCGATGTAACTTCCTGATGTGGCGCTCATAGTCTGTGTCAACAGGCTTAGGAGCTGGTGGTTGAGCCATACGAATGAAGTGGTCAACTACTTCCACAGGCACTTTCTCCCTTGGCGGCGGTGGCGGTTTCAGTCCAAAATGGGCGTCAAGTTCTGCCTGCACTATGGCATTGGTTTGCTCCTCGATCCTGTCGCAAGCCCTCACAGGAAGAGGAGTAGTGAGGTTTGGACCATATTTATATCGCTTGCCTCCGCTTGTACTTCCTGTACTATGACCTCGACTCGTACCGCTACGCACCATAGCTGCAGGGTGTCTCTTCTGCGATTGCTGAGGTGGCGGAGACGGCTGACGGGGCTGAGTTGGACGAGGAGGAGTGGCCTGAAGCTGTGTCGGACTTGGAGGAGGAGTGGACGTCTGACGCTGTGTCGGACTTGGAGGAGGAGTGGCCTAACACTTTGCCGGACTTGGAGGAGGAGGAGTGGCCTCACGCGTTGGTGGACTTGGAGGAGCGGGAGTCTGCTGACTCGGTGACGGACTTCGACAAGGAGTCGGGTGACGCGGTGTCTGTGGCCTTCGAAAGATGATGCAATCCTTTCTCCATAGGATGACACGATGTATGGCCTCTCCCAATGTGTGCTCGTCGTCACCTCCAGGAATGTCAAGCTGTAGCTCCGAATATGTGTCCACCACCTCATCAACCAAGACACGAGCATAGCCCACTGGAATCGGGTTGCAATGGAAGGTTGCCTCGGGGGAATTTGAAAAAGCAACGGCGTCCTCCACCTTCATGGATATGTTCTTCATTTTGAAGTGTAGCTCGCAGTTAGTGTTCTCCGTGATGTCATCCACGGGGTATCTATCCAGCACTGCGTCGCCCGGGGCGGAACCCACGCTGCTTCTCGGCATGGATGGGGCGGTGCTATCCAATGCTGGATCATCCGCTAGCTGCTGCAGATGCTGAGACCCCCTTTGCTGGCTAAGTGAGTCGATATGCTCCTGCTGCCGCTGGAATTTAACTACCAATTCCGCTTGACTTGCTTCTAGGCCTTGAAGGCATTCATAGTCCCGCTTCCTCTGCTCCTCCTCCATCTTCCTCTTCTTCTCCTCCGCAATCTTCTTTCTCGCACGGGTTCTATAGTCGGCGTTCCAGTCCGAAAACCCCTCATACCACGGAATAGCGCCCTTGCCTCGTGTTCTTCCCGGGTGTTCAGGATTTCCCAGGGCACGCGTAAGCTCGTCGTTCTCTCTGTTGGGCTGGAACACCCCCGATCGAGCCTCTTCTATTGCAACAAGTAGCGCATCGTCGGCTCCGTTCAGACATGCCTTCGTCGAAACATTGCCTGTCTTCGGGTCCAACTCCCCCCCATGCGCATAGAACCAAGTCCTGCACCTGGGGGGGCAGCTCTTAGTAACCGGAGTGACACTTGCATCCTCCATCTCTTTCTCAGACTTATCCCACTTAGGCATTGCCACCGCGTAGCCACCTGGCCCCAGCTTATGGAACTTATCCTTTTTTTCGGCATTCTTCTTGTTTATTCTCGACCGTTCCTTAGCTAATTCTGAATCCTTGAATTTCACGAAATCGTCCCAATGAGCACTTTGATTCTCTAGTATCCCCTCGAATACTGGAGTCTTCCTTCCTCCCTTGACGTACTTCTCCCACGTCGTTCTCTTGTGGTTCTTGAATGCAACCGCCATCTTCCTAAAAGCAGCGCCCTTGACTTTCCGCACATCTGCTTCTGTGAAATTATCTGGTAGGGTGAAATGTTCCATGAGAGTATCCCAAAGCAGTTTTTTTTATTCTCGTCGACAAAAGTAACATTTGGACGTGGCTTTGCTGGCTTTCTCCATTCTTGAAGGGAGATCGGGAGTTGGTCCTTCACAAGAACTCCGCACTGACGAACGAACTTGTCCGCAATCTTCTTAGGCGCTAATGGTTCGCCATTAGGTTTGAATGCCTCGATATTGTACTTTACACCCTCCTTCAACTTTTTGTTCGGGCCTTGTTTCGTCCTTTTGCCTGAAGATTTGCTCGATCCGGATGGCTGAAAGAAGAAAGATCGATTCGTTAATATATCTTCAACTCATTTAAAACATGCGATGATCACCAGATTCCTGCTTATATAAATATATATACCTCGCCGGTGTTTGTTGTTTCAGGATCAACATGTTCTTCGTCGTAGTTCATGACTTCATCTTCTCGGTCGTCGCGATCGAATATCATATCACCCTCTCCGGTGTTGTTTAGAAATTCGGAGCCGTCAAAATCTTCTTCATTCTGATCATCATCTGGCCCGCGTATGATATCGAACATGGTCTGTTCTCTCTCTCTGTCGGTATTGTCCGCCATAGCTTTTATTTAACTATGCCAAAAGAAATATAAAACAATTTAGTATAATCTCGAATAATAGATATAATCTCGAATACATCGTCTCGAATAATAGATATAATCTCGAATACATCGTCTCGAATAATAGATTTAATCTCGAATACGTCGTCTCGAATAATAGATATAATCTCGAATACATCGTCTCAAATAATATATATAATCTCGAATAAATCATCTCAAATATTATATATCGAATACATCACTAGCTAGCTAGCTAGCTAATAAAGATTGAATACTAGAGATTAATCTAGGCGGTGGACAACTAAAGTGAAGGAACCATCACTGGATCATAGCTCGGGTGATCTCCCCAAAGAACCTGCCAGGTATTGGAGAACCTGACGTCCATAGCAGCCATGTAGCGATGGACGTGCTCGTCCTCCTCCCTGACACGGCGACGTACCACCTCCGGCGGGGCCGGCTCCTTCCGCACCGAAAGTGGCCCACGCGAATGCCACCAAAGGAGATGAGGGTCGACGACGGGACCCGGGGCCGGGTTCCTCACCAAGCGTCGCGCCCCTGAAGGTAGCACCTCCCAGTGCCAGCCCGGCGGAGCCCAGTCCCGGTCATGGGTCCTCTGAAGCAGGACGTCGTCGCGAACGGGTCGACGGCGAGGATGCGGGCCGGGCATCGTCGACAACAAATACTATATGCAAATGTAACACTAATTATGCTATCATTGCATATGTTAAAATTATATATGCTATTTCATACTAATTAAGCATCTAACACTAAAAACAGAAAAAACAACTTCTATACATCCATTAAAAACAGAAAAACAACATTATATAAAAAAATTGCATACTAATTAAACACTAATTATATCCATCTAACATGCATTCATACATATATACTAGTGAAAAAATAATAATCTGAAAAATCTAAACTAATTAAACATACAAAATGCGTATATACTAATTAACTTAAGGAAATGTGCGTGTGTGTGTTCATCATGCTTGTGTGTGTGTATGGGCTCGGGGAGGGGCGGCGCCCATGGTGGCCACCGGGGGCGAGGGAGAGGGGTTAGAGGGGGAGAGCTCACAGCGGGGCGACGGCGACAGCGAGGCGATGGGCCGGGGCGGCGACGCGGGGACGGCGCGACGGCGATGAGGGCGGCGACGAGGATGGGGGCGGCGACGACAATGGCGCGCGACGGGGGCGGCGTAGGACGGGGGCGGCGACGGCGTCGATCGATCGGGAAACAGAGGAAGAAACAGAGGGAGAATGAAATTTTTCGAAGTGATGTATATATAGAAGGCACCTTTAGTACCGGTTGGAGCCACCAACCGGTACTAAAGGCCTGTTTTGGCCAGGCCAAGCGGCGGGAAGCACCCCCCCTTTAGTACCGGTTCCTGGCTCCAACCGGTACTAAAGGCCCCCCTTTAGTACCGGTTGGTGCCACGAACCGGTACTAAAGGGGGGTACGCTGCCAGGCGAGGGGCACAAAAGTTTAGTCCCACCTCGCTAGCCGAGGGGCACTCGCACCTACTTATAAGCCCCGCCGTCGCTGCTGTCTCGAGCTCCTCCCTTAAGCAGGCCTTCTGGGCCTACCTCTTCTGCGACGCCCTGTTGGGCCTACTGGGCTAGCAGGCCTGCATCCTGGCCCAACTTGAATTTGGGTTTCTAGTCGTATGCAGGCCGCTGTGGCCCAGTAGGTGGGATTTTTTTCTTTTTTTTTGCTTTATTTATTTTTGTGAATAACTTAACTTTGAAAATAGATTTTTCAGTGATTCTTTTTTCTTATGTTTAATATTAGTGTGTTTTATCATTATATTCAATTTGGTAATGCTTAGGTTATTTAAAAAATGAAATGCCTTTGTAACGGATGAGTTTTCGTCCGAAACCCTGATACTTCGAAACAGATTGTCCATTTTGTACATGAAGTGCATCCAGTTTTTGCGGTAACCCTCTCTACTTTTTTGCACATGCTATGTGGGTGAAATTATGATACCATGCCAACTTTCATCCTTTTCTGAGTTCATTTGAAATGCTTTTCAATTTCAGGGTCATTTAGCTGAAAAAATCAGTAAATGCATGAAAGAATTTGCTTGCACATAAAATTTCTTCGCGTTTCAAATGCCAAAACACATAACTAGCTACCCTAACTATTATAGAGATTCCCTCCTGGGTGTGAAACACAGAAGAAAGTGAT
Organism: Triticum urartu; assembly: GCF_003073215.2. Taxonomy (NCBI): domain Eukaryota; kingdom Viridiplantae; phylum Streptophyta; class Magnoliopsida; order Poales; family Poaceae; genus Triticum; species Triticum urartu. Next base: position 704,979,420 of record NC_053028.1, read on the forward strand.
GATAGTTAAGCCGATCACATCCCAGATCTTTGGGTGTGAAACTTTTTCTTCGCGTGTGTCCCTTTGCGTCGTAGCCATGGAAAATCTTCATCATTTAATGGGATGCTCGGGTCAATATTCACTGTGAATGGAGCAATTTCATCAAACTTTTCATAATCTTCTGACTTGTCTGTCTTGTCATCCACTCCCACGATGTTTCTCTTCCCAGAAAGAACTATGTGCCGCTTTGGCTCATCGTACGATGCATTCGCTTCCTTATCTTTTCTTTTTCTTGGCTTGGTAGACATGTCCTTCACATAGAAAACCTGTGCCACATCATTGGCTAGGACGAATGGTTCGTCTGCATACGCAAGATTGTTGAGATCCACTGTTGTCATTCCGTACTGCGGGTCTTCCGTTACCCCGCCTCGTGTCATATTGACCCATTTGCACCGAAACAAAGGGACCTTCAAACCACGTCGATAGTCAAGTTTCCATATGTCCTGTATATAACCATAATATGTTTCCTTTCCCGTCTTGGTTTCTGCATCAAAGCGGACACCACTGTTTTGGTTGGTGCTCTTCTTATCTTGGGCGATCGTGTAAAATGTATTACCATTTATCTCGTACCCTTTGAAAGTCATTATATTCGAAGATGGTAACTGGGACAGCAAGTACAGGTCATCTTCAATAGAGGTGTCATGCATGGTACGTGCTTGCAACCAGCTGGCGAAACTCCTGGTTTGTTCACGTGTAATCCAATCATCAGACCGCTCCGGGTGTTTGGAGCGTAGCAAATTCTTGTGTTCATCCATATACGGAGCCACCAAGGCGGAATTCTGTAGAACTGTGTAGTGTGCTTCAGTGAGAGAATGTCCGTCCATACATATTATTTGTTCCCCTCCTAGCGTGCCTTTTCCATCCAGTCTGCCCTTATGCCGCGATTCAGGAACACCAATCGGCTTAAGGTCAGGAATAAAGTCAATACAAAACTCAATGACCTCCTCATTTTGATGGCCCTTGGAGATGCTTCCTTCTGGCCTAGCACGGTTATGAACATATTTCTTTAAGACTCCCATGAACCTCTCAAAGGGGAACATATTGTGTAGAAATACAGGACCCAAAACGTTAATCTCTTCGCATAGGTGAACTAGGACGTGCGTCATGATGTTGAAGAAGGATGGTGGGAACACCAACTCGAAACTGACAAGACATTGCACCAAATCATTCTGTAACCTTGGTATGATTTCTGGATCGATTACCTTCTGAGAGATTGCATTGAGAAATGCACATAGCTTCACCATGGCTAATCGAACATTTTCCGGTAGAAGCCCCCTCAATGCAACCGGAAGCAGTTGCGTCATAATCACGTGGCAGTCATGAGACTTTAGGTTCTGGAACTTTTTCTTTGCCATGTTTATTATTCCCTTTATATTCGACGAGAAGCCATACGGTACCTTAATACTGAGCAGGCATTCAAAGAAGATTTCCTTCTCTTCTTTGGTAAGAGCGTAGCTTGCATGACCCTGATGTATGCCGTCTTTTCCATGCATACGTTGCTGGTCCTCCCGTGCCTCAGGTGTATCTTTTGTCTTCCCATACACGCCCAAGAAGCCAAGCAGGGTCACACAAAGATTCTTCGTCACGTGCATCACGTCGATTGCTGAGCGGACCTCGAGGTCTTTCCAATAGGGCAGGTCCCAAAATATAGATTTCTTCTTCCACATGGGTGCGCGTCCGTCAGCGTCATTCGGAACAGGTTGTCCACCAGGACCCTTTCCAAAGACCACCTTCAAATCCTTGACCATATCATGTACATCAGCACCAGTACGGTGGCAAGGCTTCGTCCAGTGATCCACCTCACCTTTGAAATGCTTGCCTTTCTTTCTTACGGGATGCCTGCTCGGAAGAAATCGACGATGTCCCAGGTACACATTCTTATTAGCCAAATATATACTGTCGGTATCGTCCAAAAAGTGCGTGCATGCGCGGTATCCCTTGTTTGTCTGTCCTGAAAGGTTACTGAGAGCAGGCCAATCATTGATGGTCACGAACAGCAACGCCTTTAGGTCAAATTCTTCCCCCATGTGCTCATCCCACGCACGTACACCTGTCCCATTCCACAGTTGTAAGAGTTCTTCAACTAATGGCCTTAGGTACACATCAATGTCGTTGCCGGGTTGCTTAGGGCCTTGGATGAGCACTGGCATCATAATGAACTTCCGCTTCATGCACAACCAAGGAGGAAGGTTATACAAACATAGAGTCACAGGCCAGGTGCTATGGTTGCTGCTCTGCTCCCCAAAAGGATTAATGCCATCTGCGCTTAGACCAAACCATACGCTCCTTGCGTCATCTGCAAACTCCTTCCCGTACTTTCTTTCGATTTTTCTCCACTGCGACCCGTCAGCGGGTACTCTCAACTTTCCGTCTTTCTTACGGTCTTCTGTGCCATCGCATCGCCTTGGCATGCTCTTTGTTTTGGAACAAATGTTTCAACCGTGGTATTATAGGAGCATACCACATCACCTTGGCAGGAATCTCCTTCCTGGGGCGCCGGCCCTCGACATCACCAGGGTCATCACGGCTGATCTTATAGCGCAATGCACCACATACCGGGCAAGCGTTCAAATCCTCGTACTCACCGCAGTAGAGGATGCAATCATTAGGGCATGCATGTATCTTCTGCACCTCTAACCCTAGAGGGCAGACAGCCTTCTTTGCTTCATACGTACTCTCGCGCAATTCGTTGTCCTTTGGAAGCATATCCTTTATCATTACCAGCAACTTTCCAAATCCCTTGTCAGATACACCATTCTCTGCCTTCCATTGCAGCAATTCCAGTGTGGTGCCCAGCTTTTTCTTGTCACCTACGCAATTCGGGTACAACAATTTTTTGTGATCCTCTAACATGCGCTGCAACTTCTTCTTCTCCAAATCACTTGCGCAGTTTCTCTTTGCATCGGCAATGGGCCGACCTAGATCATCAACGGGCTCATCTGATGCCTCTTCTTCAGCTTCTTCCCGCATTGCCGGCTCAGCTTCTTCCCGCATTACCGGCTCAGCTTCTTCCCCCATTGTTGTATCATCGTATTCAGGGAACCCATGGCCAGCATAGCTGTCGTCGTCCTCTTCTTCTTCATTGTCTTCCATCATAACCCCTCTTTCTCCGTGCTTGGTCCAAACATTATAATGGGGCATGAAACCGGACTTAAACAGGTGGACGTGAATGGTTCTTGACGTAGAGTAATTGTGACCATTCTTACAGCGAGCACATGGACAAGGCATAAAACCATCCGCCCGCTTGTTTGCCTCAGCCGCAAGCAGAAAAGTATGCACGCCCTCAACGAACTGGGGAGAGCATCGGTCATCGTACATCCATTGCCGGCTCATCTTCATTACACAACACCGAATAGACCAAATTAATACAAGTTCATACATAAAGTTCATACAACACTTAAATGCAACAAACAAATAACTCTCTAGCTAAAGCATTTAAATGCAACAACAAATACAATCAAGATCGCAACTAAGGTAACAATGGATCCAACAGCATAATGATACCAAGCCTCACTATCAATGGCATATTTTCTAATCTTTCTAATCTTCAAGCGCATTTTCTCCATCTTGATCTTGTGATCATCGACGACATCGGCAACATGCAACTCCAATTCCATCTTCTCCCCCTCAATTCTTTTCAATTTTTCTTTCAAGTACTCGTTTTCTCTTTCAACTAAATTTAACCTCTCGGCAATAGGGTCGGTTGGAATTTCCGGTTCACATACCTCCTAGAAAAAAATTCTATGTCAACTTGATGGGCATAATTTTTCATAAACACGAAATGCAACTAGTTTTAAAAGAGAATATACATACCACATCCGAATCATAACAAGGACTAGGGCCGACGGGGACGGATATCAAAACCATGGCACTATATGTATAACAAACAACGTACGAGTAAGATAATTATACTAGTAACTATATATCCAAATCACACAAACATCAATTTTTATATAAAATTTCATGAACAAGAGGCTCACCACAAGGTGGTGCCGGCGACGGGACAGTGCGGGCGATCGACGGTGGCTACGATGGAGATTTAGAAGGCACTAAGTAAACCACACCTATATATGCAAACTAAGTGTTATTTTTGACCTCAAATTGCATATAAATCAAATACTAGCACATATATATATATCCTCCCAAATTACTAAACTCACAAATTAATCACTATATAAAGCATTGCAAGAGCTAATCTAGCAATGAGAGATGAAAGTACAAAGTTGCTAACCTTTGTGATCATTTGAATGGATGGGGGCCTTCAAATCTTGACAAATTTTGGACAAAATGTGTGATGAGCTCGAGAGGAAGAGGGGAAGAACAGAGAGGAGAGGGGACAGGGGAAGAACAGAGCGAGCTCGGGTGGACGAAGGGTTTATGTAGGATGACCTTTAGTACCGGTTCGTGCCAAGAACCGGTACTAAAGGGGCTGGAGGGGCCCCAGTCTGACAACATCCTGCCACCACCCTCATTAGTACCGGTTCGTGGCACGAACCGGTGCTAAAGGTTCGCCACGAACTGGTACTAATGAAAGCGGCCCGGCTAGCCGTTGGAACCGGCACTAATGTATACATTAGTGCCGGCTCAAATACAAACCGGCATTAATGTGCTTCACGTTTGACCCTTTTTCTAGTAGTGATCGTATAACTAAAGAAGTTTTCAGAGAATACCTCCGATTGCAGTGGCCAAATAATACTTCACAGTTATCCAAGGAAAACCTCATGCCAAAGCATACATAAATTTTCTCGACACACAGTATATGAAGAATTGAAACTCAACGCTTAATGATCGAACCAAATAGCTTAAACATGATAAAAAATACAAATAATAATAAGGGATACAAAAGATACCAAATCAATAGTTTGCTTCATCCATTCCTCTCATATGTGTAGACACTTCTGTTGTTGATGGGCGCCAACGAAAATGATGTCATCATCATATTATTCTGTAACATGAAATAAAATGCATCAATTCGGGTTTAATCCTGCATACGCACATTTATTTTTCAGTTCCAAATCGGTCAATTGTTCAAATGCATAAATTTAGAAATTAACACACACAGCATGTGAGTTCAAACTTTGAATGCATCTTCTATTGTTGCTTGCCTCTCTCCTTCGAAGAAATTAGTAAATTACCCACTGGCCCAGGCAACAAGCAGCACCGGTGTTTCTTGGCTTTGGAGGGACAGCTAGTCTTCGGGGTAGTGGAGGCAAGGCTAGTGTCCAGCAGCCGGACGGAGGACATGAATCACTTCCAGGCATGGTACACTAGTGCTAGCACGGATCAGCAAGTAGGGGAGCTAGACTGGGGAGATCGGCCGCCGGCGGTGCTCTGCACAAGACCAGCAATCGTGGATTCGTTGCACGGGAGTGTGCGAGATCGCGAGAGGCGGCGGCTGAGGACTGGCAGAGCGGTCACAAACCTAGGGCTCAGGCTGTAGCGGGCCACTCGCAAGCGGTTTACCTTCATGTTTTTTCATCAATCGGGGGCCCAATGATCTCGAGGGCCCTGTGCGGTCGGCCACCTTGGCCCCCCTCATGGACGGCCCTGGCTAAGAACCATCATATTTTATATTGAGAGATCAAACAGGATGGCAGTCGCTTAGCTGTAAAAAAAACTAGATTTCGCCGGTGTAGGTTTCCATCGAGAGAACATGGTACCAATCGTTGTACTCTCCCAAGAAAAGAGTCATGGTCTATCAACGACCGGTTCATGTTGAATGTATGCCCATCTAGGGCTCATCCCCCCCCCCCCCCCCCCCCCCCCCCCCCACCAAGATTGAAAACTTTGTAATTATACCCCTCAACCCTAAATGTTAAGATAACAAGCAGTTTCTACTTGTCACCCTCTAAAGTGTAGCGGTATGTACCCCCCCTACTCATTCCAGGCTATGTTCCTGGACAAAATGGCATGCATTCATTTTTCTTGTTGCATCCCACATTTGCCTGTTTTGTTTTGTTTTAGTTACACTTTCGAAAATTACATGAGCAAATATTAAATAGGTGAAACCTTTTTTTAATATTACATGAACCTTTTACTAAAATGTGTGATCACTTTCTGAAGTTCGATGAATACACCTTTACAGGTTGTGAACACTTTCTAAAATTATAGAACTGGTTTCAATATACACGAGCGCATCCTTTACATGAACGCTTTTAAAATGCGTTAACACTCTTTTCAAAACTGAAAGAATATTTTTAAAACTATGACACATTTTTACATGAACATTTTAAAAAGTACTTGAACGCTTTTTTGAAATTATACGAACATTTCCTCATACTCTGTATTTACCCTTCAATTATTTACTCCCATTGAAAACCTAACCAATTTGTCATCAATCACCAAAAAGGGGGATATTGTAAGTGCATCAAGTGCCCCTTTAGTGGTTTTGGAGTATTGAAGACAAATAGGTTGAGGGACTAACATGTTTGTGAGTGTACACAGGAGATATAGTCCTTGAATATTTGGTTTAACAAATGGAAGATGACCCCTAAAAATGAATATCTTCAAGTGAAGAATTTGGTGATGAAATTGGTACGACCTTTGAATAAATTGATGTGAAGACTTTTGTCTTTGTAGTTTCTTTCTTCTTATTTGAGTCATAGGGATAATTGTACTGTTAATGGGGGTCTAGGTGAATCATGGTTCACATTAGCAAAGTCATGCTCAAACCTATACATACACAAGTCGCTTCAAGTGAAGCATTTGGAAATTTACGGAATAGCTGACGCGTCTGCTAGGGAGAGTGACAAAGTTCATATGGTCGCTGATGAATTTGGTCAGGCTGAGGAGTTAGGAGTTTGCCAGTGTGATCTGCCTAAAAGTGAGGAAATTGAGTGCCCCGACGAATTTGAGAGTTCAAATTCTGACCGTTGCTGCGCCACAGGCCAGTTGTCGACTGGATCCCTATCCTGAGAATGGTCATATCGGAGAAGGGCATTTATGACAATTCATGTCGGGTTGCCCCTGGCTATAAATAGCCACCCCCACTACCACTTGTTGGTTGGCTGATCAGAGAGAACTTGACACATGTCATTGGAGAGCAACCCATCCTCTGACGACTTTGAGAGAATCCTAAGTGGGAAAAACCCAGAGCCAAAGTGATTGAGCATCAGTGAAGAGATTGATCTGTGTGATCCGACGCCTGTTATATTTGAAGACTGCCATTCTTCCAAACGGTTAGGCGTCTCGTTCTGAGCACCCAAGAGTCATTCTGGTGTGCCGGTGAACAAGTCTGTGAATGTTTTGGAAGTCTACCTTGAAGACTTACCACAAGTGATTGGGTGAGGTCTAAGTGACCTTAGCTCAAGAGGAATACGGTGAGGACTGTGTGTCCTCTAAGTTTGTCTCAGCCGCCTCAACCAGACGTACAGTTGATACAACAACTGGAATTGGTCTACCAAATCGCAGTGTTTTCACCAAGCAAACCTGCTTTCAAATTCCTCACCCTTCCCTTACATTATTTCGCTGCTGAAGAATTTGTGATCTACAAGTTGAAGAACTTGAACTGAAGGCTTTCATCATGTTGTATTTTATTTCTTCAGTTCATATTCCTCATGGTTGTATTCCTATATGATTGCATGTTCTTCACCTGTATGTATCTTGTATGCATGCTTTTCGTTTCTGTGATGATTTAGTTCCCTCCCATTCACCCCCTTTGGGAGTAAACCCTCACTTTCAATGTCTCTATATCCATGCAAGGCACTGACGCTTGACACACCTCGGTGGTACTAGAACTCTATAGCTAGCGAGTAATTTTAATGTGCTCCCTCTTACCCTCTTTTCACATGGGAGGTAAGAAGGTGAGAGTTAATCAGACTACTGCTTAATCAAATCAATGGCCCAGATCTATTAAGCACTTTTATCTCTCATGTGAAAAGGGGAGGTAAGAGGGAGCATGCTAAAATTTGTCATCGCTAGAGACATGATGAGTGTGTAGGAAATGGCATGTGAGAGTTATATGGATATCCGCTAACTAGAATGTAGCAGTATTCTCTAACTGTGATGACATAATTCTTAATTTATCAAGTGTGACATAATTCTTAATTTTTCCTGGGTATCAGTGTCTTGATCTTCAAACTCAAAAAGTTAAGTTACCTCCTATGGTAATTTTTATTAAGATTATTTACCTTGTGTTTATATCACACGCAAACATACACACATGCCTCCCGCAATGAATCCCACGCTTCTTGAGCCCTTTCGCCGTCTACTTCCAGCTTTGACCACGACCTTGTACCCTAGTGCCTAAGACCCACAACCACTGCAAAACCGCCTCCCACTCTAATACACTCGTACCACCCCCCTTCGAACACGTCGCCTGGACCTAGCCCAACATCACGGGTTTCCCGCTCGACAACATCACACTTGGCTACCGCTCCACATCATCTCTCTTTGTCTTTTGTGCCGTTGACCGCATCTTTCTGTCGATCTATGCGCATCCTCTCTCTACGCACCACCTCAGCCATGTTTCCCACTTAGTTCCATCCCAGTAGAACCAACCCCACAATGCACACGGTATGCACACACATGGGAAATATCTGGTTATTTCATGACTACAAGGAAAATTTTCATAGTGTATTTTCTCACCCATTTGTTCTATAAATTCTTCATATAAAATATCACTCCATGGTCTGAATTGTTGACATGCAGTATGTGATGTATTTAATGCTTTTTTGTAGAATGACACTTGGTCTTTGGTTCCTCGTCCAACATGTGTGAATGCCATCTTTGGAAAATGTATCTTTTGTCCAAAATTCAACACCAATGGTATGTTGGCGAGGTGCAAGGTAAGGAGGGGCAGGGGGTGTCCTTGGCTTCAATAAATGTGAGGGTGTTGAGCATAGCGAGATATTAGTCCGATTGTCAAATCGGCTATTATTCATATGGTGCTCAGTCTTGCCACATCCTCCCCAGGGCAGTATCTTTTGAATGAGATCACGGTGAAGAAACACATTCTTAAAAAAGTGAAGATATACTGTATCGACCCACATACTAGTGTAGGTGTTCTTTTTGGATTGATGTGTCCGTTCTAGACAGACTATTTTGGAAACAAAAAAAATCATAACACTCCGGGTCCGGTACATGCACTAAAATTTTAATCCTAATACATAAGCTGCCCCATTTGATAAAAATACCCTTTTCTTTTTTTAAAAAACAGCTACATCTCTAGCTGTTGCATCAATTGATGCACCCAACCTTTTTGCAGAATTTTTGTGTAATTTATTTTAAAAAGGGGGGACGTATTCTCAACGAAGCTAGGAAGATGACATTGTGCACATATAGGTTATATTCAACATGATCTTATATAATATTGGGAAATCAACATGGGCACGTAAAATGTGGAATCTTGGAACAGAACATGTTCTGAAAAGCACAAATTTGTTCTTTTATTAGCCGTCATTTTAGTGTATTTCATCATGAAAATTTGGACACATGTACACTATGTCTCTGGGTATATGTGTATTTGTTGAAACGTAAAAGCATGGTTTGAAAATTTCAAAATTAAGGCCTCCATTTTGCATTTGTTGCTCAAGAGAGCACTCTTTATTTGTCAGTTCGTCGACCTAATTACATATCCAAGTGACCTGTGAAGGCCTGTCACGTTGATCCGCTCATCATCATGGGCTGTGGTATATATCTCTATATCCATGCAAGGCAATGACGCCTGACACACCTCGGTGGTACTAGGACTCTGTAGCTGGAGACATGATCAGTGTGTGGAAATGGTAGGTGAGGGTCACGTGGATATTCTCTAACTAGCATTAGTGTAGCATTATTCTCTAACAGCAAGCAATTATTAATTTTGTGTTTATTTTAAGTAGCAAGTGTGACATAATTATAAACTTTTCATGGGTATTTATTTCAAATATCTAAAAGAGGTAAATTTATATGTAACAAATATATATTTTAATGGGTAGGTTCTTCCCTCAAAATATTATGTCGGATGATAAAATGAATATAAGCCCGATGTTCTACACTTGTATCCATGTCCGACTGATCCTTGTCATATCTACCTTTCAGTCGTACCAAATCCTCTAGGATTGTGCTGGATTCGACACACATATCCGCGTCCAGTTATCTTTCACTGTGTGGTAATCTCTGATGGCCGAATTAGACATCCGAATCCGAGTCGGATTCGGACATATGTGTTTGTGTCTGATGTTGTGTAGTGCGCTAGCATTATAAATGTCTATCCATACAGCTGAAAATGGAACGATGTTCGTTTTGAATAACGCTGTATTCGACATACATTGTTCTGTTTCATGAATATTTGGATATTTTTGTTTCAGAAATATTTCTTGGCCCCATTGTTCTTCTGATTTCCTATATCAAAACAAGGACACTCTTATAGCATATATAGAGAGTCAAAACAGAGCGCATTAATTACTCCAATGATGCCAATATCTCTCCAATAGACATTGTGAGCTATTTCTTGGCCCCTTTGTTCTTCTGATTTCCTATATAGAAACAATGAGACTCCTATAACATATATGAAGTCAAAATAGAGTGCATTAATTACTCTAGTGATGCTAATATATCCCCCACATATATATACATTGTGAAGCAATATCATTAAGTCTGATGTTTACAGTTGTATCCATGTCCGACTTATAATTGTCATGTCAAACTCAGTCATACCCAATCTCTCGGACTACGATGGATTCAACACACATATCCAAGTCCAATTGTCTTCTAATATGTGGAAATCTCTGATGTCCGAAATAGACATCCGAATCCGACTCGGATTCGGACAGTTATGTTTGTGTCTGATGCTATGTTGTGCGCTACATTATAAATGTATATCCATGCAGGTGAAACTGAAACATTGGTTTTGAGTAACAATGTGTTTGACAAACATGGTTTTGTTTCATGAAAATATGGATTTTTTTTGTTTCAAAAATATTTTTTGGCCCCATTGTCCTTCTCATTTCCTATATAGAAACGAGGACACTATTATAGCATAAAGAGTCCAGATAGAATGCATTAATTACTCCAATGATGCCAATATACATATCTCCGATATATACATGTGATGCAGCATCGTTAACTTGGGAAATGGTATGTAATGCACACGGCACACTTCATGTTTCACTAAAAGACATAAATACTCAAACTAATTCTGTTCTTTTTTGCAAAGCCACTTTTTCTTTCTGCTAAGGAAGAAAAGATTTGGAAATCACAGTGCAATTAATGAGAGTATATCATACTAGGACTGGATCGACCCGTTTATCATCCATTAATCTCATGCATATACATTGTGACCCTTTTCCTCCTTTTCCTATCTCTATATAAAATAAAATAGGCACAACACCTGGAAAAAAACTCATGTGATTCTCTTTGGAACTGTTGAGAAATAAGATATATGCGTGCAAAATCAAGCTAGCTATGGATTAATGCAACTCATTAATAAATAATTTAATTCACCATACAGAATTTCTGGAGCTGGACACAAGGTCGTTAACCTATAGATCTAATGTTAGACCGGCTAATTTCAAGTAAAACAGCACCAAATCAGCTAAAGAAACAAAGAATCACATGAAATAACCTGAAAAATTAGTTCTAGCTGCATCAAAGTATCAAACACAATCTGACACACACACATATATAGCAGCTTAATTGCACTATTCATTTATTTATCTATTAAGCGGGGATCGATCGATCGAGAGCTATTTGCAACCCAAGTCTCGAAACACAAAGTCAAAGAGAAGGAAGGCAGAATATAATATCGGAGAAGCTAAACACCAAATATAGCACACGCAAGCACAGCTCCAGCAACTGTCAACTGAGAACACTAGCAAGCTGCTCGATCGATCTGTTGATCGCTCCTACTACTCCTCCCCCTGTTCCTGATCTGCCTCGGGAGCCGGAAGGTTCAGATCAACACCGAACACGACGGGCTTCCGAGCTTCTTCGGCGGCGGCGAGCTCCTCTCTTTCGAGCCAGGAGCAGCCTTTCTTACCATTGTGGCTGGCGCGGTGGCCGCCGAGCGCCTGCCGCGTCTGGAACGGCATCTTGCAGCGGTCGCACACGTACGGGTAACGGATCTCGCCCAGGGGCGGCGGCCGGGGCGGCTCCATGCCGCGCCAGGTGCGGTCCGTGTGGCTGCGCATGTGGCCATGGACGGCCTTGGCAGTGGCAAACACGCGGAAGCAGATGGGGCACCCGTAGGGCTCTACCTGTGCTCCACCGGGGACGGCGGCCGGCCTCTTGCTGCCACGGGCGATGGCAGGGACGACGGCGTCCACCTCGTGCAGGGACTTGAAGGTCCAGGGGTACCTGGGCTCGTCGCCTCCTCCGGAGCCTCCCGCGACAAGGTAGTGGACATGGGCGGCAGCGGGCATGATGAACACTTGCGAGCTCGATCCGTTGTGCATGTTGTGGGTTGTGGCTGCCGTTTCTGTATTTGTGTATGGACTATGGACACTCTAGATGCACTGTGTATTTATGTATGTGTAGCGGCTTGGGACTGCTGAGTAGGTGGGCCGCACCGCCGCAGCACCATCTATCAATGTACTAGTACTTAGAGTATCTGTTTATCTAGTACTATGTGGTCTTTATTAATCTATATTAGTGTCATCGGTGGGGAGACTGTAAGCTTTTCTAAGAAACATTTCCCTTTTACTTGGTTTTACTTGGTGGAAAGATGCCGGTATGTGCAGTGCAGGTGCCATCCTATTTATGCCCTATAACAATATTTGCAATCACAGCGCCCTAACTATTAATCCAGATAGGAAAAGGAACAAAAACAAAAAGGATCGAGGAAAAGAAAAGGAGACAACAAAAGGTTTTGTCAAATCTGACGTTGGTTGTTCCAGGATCGTCAAGGCTGAGCCTATGTAAGCATTGCAACCTACTTTATATGGTTTGGTCTCAACTAGGAAGCTTCCCTTTTCGCAAGGAAAAAACACTAGGAAGCTTCCATATAGTGCAGCCATATCCGATGTTGGTATATCGTAATTTCACTTCTAGACGGAAGTGTTTGTAATTTCAGTTTCTAGTTGGGTAGAGAAGCCACCCCTAGATTTTGCAAAACCTGTGGGCTGGTTTGGTATTTTGCACATATATTTTGATGACATCAATATTGAGCACCGTCCTAACCCTCTTACAAGTGCGCTTTTGGCTGTTGGACTTTATGGTCTTACCCTCCTAGAGCATTCTAATATCTTGTCTTCCCTTGGGCTCCAGCCACGACTTGCATATTCCATAGGAAAAATTATAGCCCATAGGTTCATTAAGCCTCTCTCCATCGCAAGAAGCCAATTAACTCACTAGTCTCCATATGTGTGGCGCTCGGTGGACACACTGATCTTTAAAGTAAAAGGAGGACCACTAGATCTAGATTTCCATCGAGAAGAATGCATGATGTCCATTGTTGTGCCGTAGTAAAAACCCTAGACCGCCTATGTAGGATTCCATCGAGAAAACCAGGTATCGGTCCCTAAAAAATAGTCATGGTCGATCAATGAGTGGTTCATTTTGAGAGGGTGCCATTTAGCGCGTGGTCATTGTGCCCACTAAGATTGATTTTTTTACATATACCCTTCAATCATATATGTAAAAAAGAAACAATTCCTACTTGGGCCCGTCTAAATTTTAGTGGTATGTATCCCCCCTGCCTTGGCTTCGTCCCTGGCTAAGCCACATTCTAGTTTGTGATCATTGCTAACAAATACCTCCTCACAAATGGTGCTAGCTCCTTCCCCGCCTCTCACTCCTCACAACGACACACATCATCTTCAGAACGCGCCCCCTGCTTTACCATGTGGAACGCCATCTTTGTGATGTTGCTCGGGGCTGAAGCTTCAAAGGATGTTCTCAACTCACAATTCTCTTTCATGTCCCTTTTTTCTTCTACTTGCAGGACATGTAGTATTTCCGTTGAACAACTAATGGAAAGAGGATTAGCTCTCTTAAAGAAAATTCAATCAACTTACCATTTCACAAAATAAGGCTAAGTTGTGCACCCAAGTATGACACGTAGTTAGGCTCAAAGTAAAGCTCGCATGTAGTAGCTTCTTCACTGCCAAAAAAGATATATGGTTTTTCCCTAAATGTTATATACCGCTTATAGCAGTATTTAGCATAGGAATCTTACGTTCGTACTTGGTGTGGGCCAATGCCCAACAGCATAGGACTGGATGGGCGTGTTCCATTTTTTTCATCTGGCTTTGCCAGTTTTTCTTCATTTTTTCTTCCCTTGATCTTTTTATGTCGTCAGTTTTCCATTTTCAATTTTAATTTTACTTTTATTTTGTTTTTCCTTTTGTATTATTTTTTCCTTTTATTTTTCTGTTCATTTCTGTAGAAAAAATCTATTTTTTATTCACAAGTAATATAAATATATGTTGAATAACAAGTGAGCATTTTTAAAACCAAACGATTTTATAGAAAAAGTATGTGAACACTTTTTAAAGTTACATTATTTTTTTAAATAGGTAAACAATTGCATGAACATTTTTCTAATATGCGTGAACAATTTTATAGTTTCATGACTATATTTTTAAAGGCCATGAGCACTATATGAAAGCATATGACTATTTTGAAAAAATACATGAAGACCTCTTTTAATTACATGAATACTTTTGAAATGCATGAACACTCCTTTGACATTCCATGAATATGTTAAACCATATGAAAAATTTATTTAATTACACAGACATTTCTAAAAAAAACATGTACACTTTTAGAAATGTACACCAGTATCTTTAGGAGTAAATGAACGTTTATTTTGTTAATATGGTTGGGTAATATTTTTAAAAATAATATCTTTTATTACTTCTTTGTTTACTAACTGGTAGTATTGTATGTTTCTCATAAAAAAATGAAACGAAAAAATGAAGCTGTTTTTGTAATTGTCATGTCCCATTTAGGCTCCATGTGGGCGACCAGCAAGCTTCCGCCGGTCACGTTTTCACAAATCTTCATAGGGAGCATATATAGGGATCTCATCTCTGCCGCATTCTGCAGCAGACTGACGGGGCTTCGCATAGGGCAGTCTTGGCCTCGGCCGGCCCATGCAGGAGCAGCCAATGGTTTAAAAAACTACTCAGAAAAATGCGGCAGACTGGCGGGGCTTCACACAGGGCAGTCTTCGCCTTGGTCAGCCCACGCAGTTGCAGCCAGTGGTGTAAAAAAACAACGCGGAAAAAGGGATGTTTCGGCAAGGATTAGAACTCGTGAGTCGGCGCTAGTAGAGACAGCTACCTATGGAATGGAGCTAATCAACGCTAGTTTTAAACATCCGGAGCAAAAACCTTTAGAACTAACTATATCGGTAGATCCAAATATTTTATCTTTTTTCAAACAATTAAAGAAAGTTCCGAATACATTTAAAAAAATCTGAACAATTTTAAATACCTGAACAAGTACTACCAATTTTTTTGATTTGTAACCCAATTTAAAAATGGAAATATGAATTTGTGAATAAATTTTGAAAAATGGGAACATTTTTCCAATTCCAATTGTTTTGACAAAAATGGACAATTTTTGGAATAAATTTATAAACATGAACCTTTTTTGAATTTATGAAACATTTTTTGAAAACATGACAAATTTGAATAAAGTGAACATTCTTTGCATCTGTGAACAAAATTTGAAACTCTGAACAAAATTTAAAATTTCAAATATAATATCATTTGTTGAATTTGGGAACAAAATTTGAAAATCGGAACATATTTTGAAAGGTGAACATTTTTTGAAAATCAAGTATTTTGATGAATTTTGAAAAAAATGGCACAGAAACAATGTTTTGAACTTATGGTCTGTCTAAAAGGCTTATGTTTTTTCAAGTATGTGAATAGTTTTTTTAAATCACCAATGTTTTTGGAATTTTTTAAAAAAGAGCAACATGTTTTTCTAATTACAAACATTTTTTGAAATTTCACACAAATATTGAAATTCTGAAACATAAAAATAGAAAGAAAAAATAGTAGAAAAGGAATTACAAAGGATATTGAGAAACTGAAAAAAGAAAGAGAAATACGAAAAAGGAGAAGGAAAAAATGAAACAGAAAAAGAGAAAGAGAAAAAGAAATAAAAAACCACAAAAAAACTGAAAACCACTTAAAACTGGTTCAGGAACCTTCTAGAAGCTTCCGAAAACCAATCAGCAATCTTCTAGGAGGTTCCCAAAACCGTAAACTGTAGCGCGTGAGTTATCTCATCTTTGGGCCAGCCCACCTTGTTCGCTAATCGCTCACTCGGCATCTGGGTGGGAATTAGCGAGCCTGCTGTGCGTGATGGGCTGCCCTATTATCCCGTCTGATCCCACTAGTGTTTAAAAGCCCCTAAAAAAACTAGTGTTTAAAAGAATTGATCCCACTAGTGTTTTAAAGCCGGGTTTGCAGGCTATGTACAGCTCGCTGGTCTAAAAAGATGTACAATTTCTCCTGATTTATATATTTGGAAACATGTTTTGACTTAATTTATTAAAATGTTAACAATTTATTAGAAGTTCCATCTCAGTTGGTGGTGGAGCAATTTTAGCGAATCGTAATGTCAAGTGTCAGAGCTAATTTTAGCAAATCTCCAGAATGCATCTAAGGAAATTAAAATGCATATGATATTTCAAAAATATCCATCCGGTTATAAGAAATTGGTCTTCCATTACCTAGAAAATTGGTCTTCCAGTACCCATAATGCACCATGTATTTCAAAAATGTTCTTCGTGCATCAAAATTATTAGTCATGTATTTAAAATGACTATTGTGTATCTAGAAAGAGTACATCGTGCATTAAAAAATATTTGCCATGTACTTTAGAAAAGATTCATATTTTAAGAAATACTTTGGAAACCCTATTTAAAACCGACACGTTAAAGTGTATCGCAAGCTAGAGTGTTTCTAAATGGACCGCCTAGATGTATCGCGCCGGTGCAAAGGTGCGATTGTTTGACGCATGCGGGCATCGTACAGGACCTCTCTCTAGTATAGGCGGAGGCCCGGTAATACTAGTTCCGTTTTTATTTATTTCATTTTCATTATATATGATCCTCTTTTTCTTTCGTTTCCTTTGGTATTTACGTTTTATGGTTTCTATTATTCTATATTATTTAATTTCATTCTCTATTTATCAATGTATTAAAGTTTGGCTTTCTTTTTTCTCTCCTTTTTTGTTTGTTTCTTTGCTTCCTTTTCATTTTTGATATACGTGCACAAACTTTTTAAAATCGTGAAAATATTCTCACAAACAAGAACATGCGAATTATATATGCATAATCTTTTGACACACAATAACCTGTAACCTAGACGAGTTCTTTCGTTGGAAAATTCCACAACTATGACCTGGAGGACTACATGTCCGAGTTCTTTCCATTGTGTGCCCCGCACCTCCCTTCAAAATGGAAAGTCGGGCATCTCCTCTGGGCCACTAGCGATATCATGCACAAGGGGTATCGGTGTCTTGATCTTCAAACTCAAAAAGTTAGTGTCCTCCCATGTTATTTTTTTATTAACATTGTTTACCAT
Source organism: Triticum urartu (assembly GCF_003073215.2). NCBI lineage: Eukaryota > Viridiplantae > Streptophyta > Magnoliopsida > Poales > Poaceae > Triticum > Triticum urartu. The sequence continues at coordinate 704,996,924 of NC_053028.1, forward strand.
ATGTTTATACCACACACTAACCTACACACATGCCTCCCGCAAGGAATCATGTGCCTCTTGAGCCCTTTCGCCTAGTCTACTTCAAGTTCCGACTGTGACCTGCCTCATACCCCTTGTGTCTGACACCCACATCCACTCCAATCCGGGATTGCCTCCCACTCTAACATGCATGCGCCACTCCCCTCCAAAAACGTTGGCTAGACTCAGCCCAACATCACTCGTTTCGCGCTCGACAACATCACCCTCGGCTCCCGCATCACACCAGCTCGTTTTGTCTTTTGTGCGGTTGACCACATCTTCCTGTCGATCTATGCCAACTTCTTCGTACACGCCACCTCAACCCTGTTTTGCACTCAATTCCATCCAGTAGAGACAATGCATAATGCAAATGAGATGAATAGTACCTATGAGAAATATCGGGCTATTTCATCCCAAAAAAGAAATTTTCAATGTATATTTTCCTGTCTATTTCGTGTATTACTTCTTATAAAGTAGTAATCTAGGATCTGAACTGGCATCATGCAATGTTTGATGTATTTCATGCTTTGTCGCAAAACGACCTTGGTCTTTGGGTCCTCATCCAACATGAGTGAAAGCCATCTTTGAGAAATGGATCTTTCGACACAACTTCAACACCAAGGGTATGCTGGCTAGGCAAAGGAAGGGGGCGCAGGGTGAGGGGTCATGGCTTCACTAAACGTGAGGGTGTTGAACATGGCGGGATATTTGTCCAATTGTCCTATTTTTCATACTGTGCTCAGTCTCACTACATCCTCTGCATGGCACGTGTCAGTATCTTTTAGCATAGATCAATGTGAAAAAACACATTCTTAAAAACAAATGAAGATTATATTGTATCAACGCATATTCTAGTGTTGCGATCCTTTTCGGATTTAGGTGTCCATTCTAGAAATACTATTTTGGAAACACAAAAAATCATAACACTCCGGGTCCGGTACATGAATTCAAATTTGACTCCTAATACCGAATCTGCCCCCATTTGGTAAAAAAAGTTTTTTCCCTTTTGAAAAGGTAGGTACACCCCCAACTGCTGCATCAAGTGATGCACACAACCTTTTTCATTGAGGATTTTTTGTGTACTTCTTTCTTAAATGGGGAGAATGTATTCTCGGCAAAGCTAGGAAGCTTCAACAGTATACTTATAGGTTATTCAACATGATCTTATATATTATTGGGGACCTTATCAACATTGGCATGTAAAAGGTGGAATCATGCATGGACATGACACTGCAGTCTGGGTAACACTGCATTGGACATGGATTTGCATATGGTCAAGGACACAAGGATGTAATGTATATGTGTGTAAAATTTCATGAAGAAATATCTTGAATTGTAATTTGCACAAAAGAAATCATGGAATTTGAGGATGAACAATACATGTGCTGAAAAGCCACAATTTTTTTATTTACCTCTCATTTTAACCTATTTCATCATGAAAATTTGCACACATGTACAATGTGTCTTTGGGTATATGTCTATTTTTCAAAAGTTTTTGAAACGTAAAACTATGGATTTGAACTTCCAAAATTAAAGCTACCATTTGGCTTTTTGCCCAAGCTTGCACTCTTGTATTTGGCAATTATCGGGTTAATTACATTTCCCAGTGACCTATGAAGGGCTGTAATGTTGAGCTCCTCCTCATCATGGGTTGTGGTTTATGTCTCTGTATGCATGCAAGGCACTGACGCTTGACACACCTCGGTGGTACTAGGACTATATAACTAGAGACGTGATGGGTGTGTAGGGAATGGTAGGTGATGGTTACGTGGTATTCTCTTACTGGCATTTGTGTAGCACTATTCTGTAATAGCGAGCAAGTATTTATTTTGTGTTGTTTTCAGTAGGAAGTGTGAAATAATTCTTATTTTTTCTTGGGTAATTATTATAACTAGTCGCCAACCCGTGCATTCGCACGGGGTAGTTATTTTGAATGATAGACATTTTAAATTTTGAACTCTGTACATTTTGTATATTATTTAGCGTCCAACACATAAATTTGGAACCATTTATAATTTGATATTTTAAAATTTGGTACTAATATAATTTAAACAAACATATAAATTTATGTCAATTCAGTGTGATTTCATAGTCTTTCAGTCCATATTTTATCCTGCTTATGTGGCGATTCCATCCCTATATGTTATCTAGATAATTATAATTGGAAAATTCAAATTTGGTATCAATATATATAGTTTAAACAAAATATACATTTATTATTATTATTGTGTAATTTCATACTGTTTTAGTCACTATTTTATCCTAGTTATGTATGGATTACATGCCTATACATTACATAGACAATTTCTTTGTTATCTTTGTTTTCGGAGTTGGCTTAAAATGCCAAGTTTGTAAGCTCAGATTACCTTGCCCACTTAAGCTTGTTGCTAGATATGTGAGCACTTCCATTCTATATTTTGGTTTTGATGTAGATATCATTCATTAAATGAAATTAACTGCAAGAGAATCCCTATCAAGAAATTATGGGGTTAAATGATATGAACATCGTAAGAATATTTAACTGCAGATCACAGTGTGAATTATAGCTACTTCCATCTTTATAGATTACCCATGACTGCAAAATATACATTGTGAAATTAAATTAATGAAAGATTAGTGAGAAAGGAACAAACATGCTGATGACAAAATATCATGTTATACGAATGCATATAGTGATATATCATTCTAATAAATGGGGATGTCAAGAATTATTATAATTTTTTTAGGATACTCCACATGATCTGGTTATGGATGCAAGTGATTATGCAATAGACGATGATTCTCACACAAATTTATCATATCAAGACATAGCTAATTCTTACTTATCAATTTTATATAAATTAGGTATACATCAAGTTTGTGCGAGCATGCATTTCGGTGTCAACTTGTGATATACTCCCTCCATTCCACAATGTAGTGCTTCCTCTATCCACGTGCTTCAACTTTGACCATAAATTTAACTACCAAGACCGATTGCGGCGGGAGCAAAAATTATATCAGTGAATTCGTATTCGAAAGAAGTTTTCAATTATATAATTTTTTCTCCCGCCGCAGTTGGTCTCGTTGGTTAAATTTACGGTCAAAGTTGGACCTCGGGAAGCGCGGGCGCACTATATTTTGGAATGGAGGGAGTATTTATTTAGATAAATATGTGAAATATAGTGCACAAAATAAGTAATTTTGCTTTCTTGCATTTGAAATGTCAAATTAAAATGAATTTCTTTTATTATGTCATGTTGATATCAACATAAAGAAAACTACAAATAAAATGCATTTACGACTTATTTTGTTTGAGCACACCGATTCTCGTAATGCAAAACTATGTGACTTCATTTCCTAATGAAATATTTGTATGTGTTACTTGGAGAAAGCGGGCAACAATCCCTCCGTGCCTCCGCTAATGGTCATGGAGTGGGTGGATTTTGGTGTCAACCTGAAAGTGAGGGAGAAGCTTTTGTTCGAACTGCAAGTGATATCAGGAATACCACTTCTAAGTTCATACAAAATCCATAACACATCTACTCCAGATTTCTAATGTATGAAGCCATATTCTCTATATGTCACACCTACTCCTCGTTCACTACTGCTACTTCTTGCGCTACAAACTACATGAAACAAAGCAATGCAAAACTCTGATCTCCAGGAAACAACACGATGCAGATGGTTCTATTCTAATCACATGAAGCCACAGATCCAAGAAAAAGACACCTTTCATTATCTGGACATGCAGGTGAAATCAGGAAGATCACTTCCAAGTTCCGATGAAATCAAGAGCACACCCACTCCTTATTTCTAATAGATGAAGCCATCATCTCAATATGTGGCACCTGCTCCTCGTTCACTAACTGCCAGCTCTTGGGCTACAAATCCATGAAACTAAAGCAACGCTTTGAAATTTTGATCTCCAGGAAACAACACGATGCAGATGGTTCTACCCAATGACTTGAGGCCGCAAATCCAAGGAAAAGGCAACCTTCCAATTTCGGATACACGGTCCATCCACTCTCTTGGTCGTTCCATATGTGGTTGCATGCTGCCTGGTGGTGTACATACATAGTGATACGACAAAGCAGTGCCGGCAATTGAAAGAGAACTCTATCATTAATTGATCTCCGTGGACATACCTGCTATACCTTTTTTTTACAAATTGGCATTACATACTATACTAAGAAGGCCATCATTCAGGAACATAAAAATTAGATTGGAAAAATACATTTCATGTAAGTTACTGGTACCTGCACCGAGAGGCCTTCCTGCAGGCTCACGGCATGCATATACCATGATGAGAAGCAGAAGAGGAATCGATGGAAGGACTCGCTAGTGCCGCTAGTGGATCATGGTGACCCAAGTAAGTAGACGATCCAGCCTGTTGGTTGATAATTTTTTCCGTGTGACAAAAGCTAGATCAATATATAATTGTTAATGATTTGTTGCGGATTCCTTTATTGACGCTTTATGTATGAGATTGATGGCATGAATATTGTCTGAAGTAAACTTGCTTCTGCTAAATCAACAAACAAAGTCAGCACTTCTCATAGAGAGAATTCCTTATTTGGCCCTTTATTAAAATTTGGTTCCTTTTTTGGCCCTAAAAATTTTATTTTTACTTTTTTGACACAACAACTTCATTTTCTTCCTTCTTTGACACTTCCGTTAGTTTTTGCTGTTAACACCGTCAACCGCGACTTGAAAAGTCATTTTTGCCCCTGTTGTAGGACGTTGAAAAAAACAGAAAAACAAAATCCCGCACACCGAACCGTCACGAGCCCTTCTTCTCCAGATTCCCCTTCTCCTTGATCACTAACTCTACACAGTGGCGGCGGTCGATCCCTAATCCTCACAGCGGCGGCGCGAGGCTAGAAGAGCGGATGGAGGAGGGCGTGGTCGACGTTGCTACAGGTGAAGGGATGGACGGCGAGGTGGAGGAAGGCCACAGCGCTGCACCGGCCTCGTCCTCGGGCGACCATGGCGGGCGGGCGAAGGGCGGCCATGGCGGGATGAAGTAGGACGGTCAAGGCGCGGCGTCGGAGGGCAGCCATGGCGGGGAGGTGGAGGGCGGTCAAGGTGCGGCGCTAGAGGGCGGCCATGGCTGGGAGGTGGAGGCCGGTCAAGGCGCGACTGTGATGCCCCCGATTCAATCGTACACTAATCATACACGCAAACGTGTACGATCAAGATCAGGAACTCACGGGAAGATATCACTACACAACTCTACAAATAAAATAAGTCATACAAGCATCATATTACAAGCCAGGGGCCTCGAGGGCTCGAATACAAGAGCTCGATCATAGACGAGTCAGCGGAAGCAACAATATCTGAGTACAGACATAAGTTAAACAAGTTTGCCTTAAGAAGGCTAGCACAAACTGGGATACAGATCGAAAGAGGCGCAGGCCTCCTGCCTGGGATCCTCCTAAACTACTCCTGGTCGTCGTCAGCGGGCAGCACGTAGTAGTAGGCACCTCCGGTGTAGTAGGAGTCGTCGTCGAAGGTGGCGTCTGGCTCCTGGGCTCCAACATCTGGTTGCGACAACCAGGTAGAAGGGATAGGGGGAAAAGAGGGAGAAAGCAACCGTGAGTACTCATCCAAAGTACTCGCAAGCAAGGAGCTATACTACATATGTATGCATTGGTATCAACTGGAATAAGGCTATTATATGTGGACTGAACTACAGAAAGCCGGGATAAGGGGGGATAGCTAGTCCTTTCGAAGACTACGCTTCTGGCAGCCTCCGTCTTGCAACATGTAGAAGAGAGTAGACTGAAGTCCTCCAAGTAGCATCGCATAGCATAATCCTAACCGATGATCCTCCCCTCATCGCCCTGTGAGAGAGCAATCACCGGTTGTATCTGGCACTTGGAAGGGTGTGTTTTATTAAGTATCCAATTCTAGTTGTCATAAGGTCAAGGTACAACTCCAAGTCGTCCTGTTACCGAAGGATCACGGCTATTCGAATAGATTAACTTCCCTGCAGGGGTGCACCACATAACCCAACAGCTCGATCCCATTTGGCCGGACACACTTTCCTGGGTCATGCCCGGCCTCGGAAGATCAACACGTCGCAGCCCCACCTAAGCACAAAAGAGAGGTCAGCACGTCGGTCTAAATCCTATGCGCGCAGGGGTGTGGGCCCATCGCCCATTGCACACTTGCACGTTGCGTACGCGGCGGGAAGCAGACCTGGTCTCCTTAATACAAGCGCAGGCTTACGTTCCAATCCAGCGCGCGCCGATCAGTCGCTGACATCAACAAGGCTTCGGCTGATACCACGACGTCGAGTGCCCATAACTGTCCCGCGTAGATGGTTAGTGCGTATAGGACCAGTATGCCAGACTCAGATCAAATACCAAGATCTCGTTAAGCGTGTTAAGTATCCGCGAACGCCGACCAGGGCCAGGCCCACCTCTCTCCTAGGTGGTCTCAACCTGCCCTGTCGCTCCGCCTCAAAGTAACAGTCGGGGGCCGTCGGGAACCCAGGCCCACCTCTACCGGGATGGAGCCACCTGCCCCTTCAGCCCCCCATCTCCGAACAGTATCACTAAGGTAAGTGTAACTGTGTAAAGTATTATAGTATATGCCCGTGATCACCTCCCGAAGTGATCACGGCCCAGTAGTATAGCATGGCAGACGGACAAGAGTGTAGGGCCACTGATGGAACACTAGCATCCTATACTAAGCAGTAGGATAGCAGGTAATGGTAATAAAAATAGTAGCAAGGACAGGCTATGCATCAGGATAGGAATAACGGAAAGCAGTAACATGCTACACTACTCACATGCAAGCAGTATAGAGAGCAGGCGATATCTGGTGATCAAAGGGGGGGCTTGCCTGGTTGCTCTGGCAAGAGAGAGTGGTCGACAACACCGTAGTCGAACTGGGTAGCAGCGGCGTCGGTCTCGGTGTCTAGCGAGAGAAGAGGGGGAAGAAACAATAAATACAATGCAAACAAATGCATGACAATGCATGACATGACAAAGCGTGGTGCTAGGCGTGCCCTAACGCGGTACGAGGTGGTACCGGTGAAGGGGGAAAACATCCGGGAAGGTATTCCCGGTGTTTTGCATTTTCGGACAGATGAATCGGAGGGGGAAAGTTGCGTGTTCGGTATGCTAAGGATACGTGGCGGACGAACGGCCTGCGTATCCGGGTTCGTCTCGTCGTTCTGAGCAACTTTCATGTTGAAAATAATTTAATCCGAGTTACGGATTAAAAGATATGATTATCTAAAGATTTTACTAATTTCTAGAATTCAATTAATTATTTAATTTAATTCGAAACAGGATTAATGACATCAGCATGATGTCATGTTGACATCAGCAGTCAACAGGGGTTGACTAAGTCAAACTGACATGTGGGTCCAGTGGGACCCACCTATCATACTCTGTTTTAGGTTAACTAGGATTTAGCTAAACTAATTACCGTTTAATTAATCTAACTAGTTAATTAGATTAATTAAACAGGATTAATTAACTTAATTAACTTAATTAATAATTAATTTTATTTATTTATTTTCTTCTTATTATTATTTTTTTTATAAAAAACGTTTTGGGCAGGGCCCATGTGTCATAGGCCCACGGGGTCCATGCGGGTTAGCGGGCACGCAAGCGTGCGGGTGCGGACGAGGGGGCACTGGAGGTGCCCGACCCGGACAAGGGCCAGCGGGCACGAAGGGGCGCCGGGCGCCGGAGATGGCACCGGCGAGGCCACGGCGGGGCAGCACCGAGGCTGGGCGGCGCAGGCTGGGGGGGTGGTGCGACCGGGCCAGTGCGGGGCAGCACGGTGATGCGGGACCCGAACAGCGCGGACGCGCGGTGAGCGGCGCCCGCTGCGGAGCAGCAGCAGCAGGGCTGCACAGCGGAGGGAGAGCGGCGGCAGGTGAGCGGGACGAGCCGGGCGGGGCTTGGCACACGCCCGGACGGCGACGGACGTGGCGGGGCACGAGCGGGGCGGCAGTGTCCGCGAGCACGGGCGAGCACGGCGGCGCCACGACGAACTAGCAGGCGGGTGAGGATGGCAGAGAGGAGAAGGGGAGGTGGCTCACAAAGCCCTGTAGTTGAGCGAGGCGGGCGCGGGGAGGAGTCGGGGTTGGGCGATGGGTCGGCGTCGCAGATCCGGCGAGGAGGAGGTCGAGGACGGAGGAGCTCGACGTCGGGGCGGTGCCCGATGACGGCGCTCGGGGAGTGGACGAGGAGGCGAAGCGGCGACGGTGGGGAGGGGGACGATGACGGGCGGCGGCGAGGTGGCCTCGACCGGTGGCGTGCGGCGAAGGAGAGGGGTTCGCCGCCGGCGGGTGGCGGCGCCAGGGGCGGTTGGAGTGCGGTGACGGGGTGGGAAGCCAACGTCGGGGCGCGGTCGTCGGCCCGATCCCGATCCAGAACTGGATCGGGGGGAGGGGGAGAGATCGAGTGGGGTGCGGGTGGTTGGTTAGGGTTTGGCTGGGAGCAGCGTGGCCTAAGTAGGCCAGTAGGTGGGCCGGCCTGGCTAGCCCAGCGGCCAGCTGGGCCGGTTGGCCCCGGGGGAGGGTTTGGTCTTTTTTTTTAGTTTTACTTTTCGTTATTTTTCTTTTCTGTTTTATTTTAGTTACATATTAATTTTAGTTTAGTAAAATATGACTACAACCCCTAAAATAACGTTTCAGAACAATCCACTACTGTAAAAAGGTATGGCCCGATATAAAATAGTTTAGTATTTTATAAAATACCAAAGGTGTTTAAATAGTTGTTTTTGCTACTGTTTGAACCATTTTAGTGCATTTAATCCTTCTACAAAAATGTGGTTCCTCCACCATTATGACTTAGGATTTATTTGTCGCATTTTGAACATTTTAGTGTTAACGTTTGAAAACTTTTGATGTTTTGCCTTTGTTTCAAATTTGAATTTGGATCGGTTCTGAACTAACGCGAGATTAGCAATAGTAACCATGGTGACGTGGCATCATTAACGTGTGATTACTGTAGCCTAATTATCTGGGCGTCACAATTCTCCTCCACTACAAGAAATCTCGTCCCGAGATTTAAGAGGTGGTGTAAGGGGGGAAGTTGTGGTTGCGAAATTCTAATGGATCTTCTCGGTCTTGGTTGCTCTTCTCGAAGAAGTTGATCCCTTTCGTTGATGTCTTTATTTCTCTGCTCCAGCTCATCATGATGAAGTCGTCATCCTTTCTTCAGGAACTTCATCGTACTTACGTAAAATGATAAGGGGTAACTCGAAAGAACGGAACTCTCCACAGTTGCTTATCCGGTAGCTAACATCGGGGAAGGTGGCGGAAAGTAACTCTTGAACTGAAACTTAAAAAAAATCGAGAGCAAAGTAAGAAGTTACCATGAGAAGTTTAAGCGGGTAGGCAATCGTTTGATGCGTGAACAAAGTGGGAAAGGGGTCCAGAGCAACGAGAATAAGTATTGCGTCTGATACAAAAGTAGATTTCTAAGAAGATGACCCATGAATTACATATGAGGCCACGCGCGAGGAACAACCTTGCGAAGAGGGGTTGTACAAAAGAGTCAGGTTTCGATCCTGTGGAGTTGTGGGTTATGAGCCCACCATGTGGGTTGAAGGTAGAAAGGGTGATGAAATCTTGCACGATCATATAAGCAAGTCAAGTCAGAGGATAGCCTGTCGGTCATGTCGGCAACAAGATAGGTACCAAGGGCGAGGGACGAAGAGAACCATTTTCCTGCTCGTTGAACGAGGCGGACCAGTGGGCAAAGTTCTCGTCCATCGGTGGTTACCGGAATGTCATCAACAATAGTAACAGGTTCTTACTAACAAAGTTGTACACCAAGGTGCTTACAAAAGCAGTGACTTATTACTGCTTAGATCATATAAACCTCAAGAAGGTTAAACAAAACAATGGAAAGAAAAATGTGATTATCAGATTAAACAAAACAATGGAAAGGAAAATGTGTTTAAACACATATATCAGGAGTATAACCTTCCCCAAGGACAAACAGAGCATGATATCCATGTCAGGATATATTGTAGAAAACTCTTTAGGTAGGGGAGAGAAATTTCATGATATTACCCATACAGCGGTGTTTGGATAATTGAGCAGGAAACATTTAGCATTGGGCTTCAAATGTTCTTGCTGAAAATCGGAGTACCATAGACATGCTTCGAGATAGTATTGACATGGTCTTCAAGCAAAGATCGGACTTTGGATACACAAAGGATCCATCAGGATAAACTTATTAAACAAGGCATTCAATTTCCTCATGGAAAAATGATTTAACCATGTTAAAAGGAAACTATAACACTAGGTCCTCTGGTCAGGTGTGCTAGGCATGACATCACCTTACCAGGGCATATAGGGACCAATGTTATAACTCTTGAAAATATGTTCCAACCATCATATCTGACCAGATTCAGATCTAATTGGTGTTAGGATACCTTAGACTCAGGATGCCTGAGAAGAAAGGTGCAACACAAATTGTCGAGGTGACATTGTAAGATTCTCGGGAATTGAACTATGGAAGTGAGTTCCGAACCAAGAGTCCATCAGTAAACCAACGAGAGGATGAGGAGGTGGCTGATGGAATCAGCGACAATTCATCGAGATTAACAAAACATGGATTTCCACAACTATGTGAACAAGAAGATAACATTTGTCAGATCAAATGGTATAATGATGTATGCTCGAGCAAAACATACACAATTAAACATTGGTTGAAATGTGCGCCCAAAATATAGGCATAGGTAGCATGATCAGTGTTAGAATGGTGATTCGATAACCAATGGTCTAAGAATGAAATGGCGACCATTAACTTCAAAGCAATAGGGTGGCTAGAAGTTTCGCATTCGCACGTCATAGTTCAATTGTCAGTTTCCCGAGTAAGAAATAACACGGGGAGCAAGGAATGAACTACGATGGCAAGAAGTATCACTAGTATCAAGAATTTTTAAGAGGTGGTGAAATTCTCACGACATTCCTGACATAAAAGATGGTAATACTCCAAGGTAAAGAAGAACAAATGCTTGATAGCAAGAAACTCAAGGTACTACATGAAACATGAACAAGTTTGTGTGGGAGTGAGGGCAAATAAAGTAGCCGATGATAACACAATTCATCGAGGGGCAAGGATGTTATTTCTTATCAAGAATTCGATAGATATCTCGAAAGAACCCAGAATGTTGATGATCACAACACCATTGTCGAGAGATTTTATGAAGATGTAACCGATCAGAGATGACATCAAGTCAAAGGAATGATGAAGCCAAAGGTTATTGGAACCATAGATACGACACAAACTCAAAATCAAGCTTGTTGTTTGAGGTGAAACGATAAGACAAGGAAGATCGACGTAAGCTTAGCTCATCATCGAAAGTTGTGCTCTGGGAATAAGGACCATGTAGCACAGTTTAATCTTTAACATGACGATGATGATGTAGCCAATCGGCTGGGAATGACATCAGCGAGTACAACTCGCAGGTAATAAGGATTACAAAGAGTAGTTGAACCATAGGGCGGACTTGATTCAGTTATCGGTGTTTCGAGTGACAAACAACTCAAAACCCGGAGAAAATTGGAATCAGCGAGAAATAATAGTTGATGAAGAACTCACAAGAAGTTACGTAGTTCGGTGATATTCTCGAGATACCAGAGTGTAATACTCGACGATAGAGCAGAGTAGACGGTGTACACATGAAATGATCTGCAGAAGACAAGTACTTCATCTTGTCTGAGAAATGGAATCAAAGGAGAACAATCATGGTCGGAACCATGGTTGCAAAGGACCAAACATGGATACTAGATGAACTTATATCAAGGAAATAGTTATTATTACAAGAAGTTTCCATGATAGGATCTACATCGTGTCCATGGGCATGAACCCAAGTTCAAGGTTGAATCCCACTTCTTCAATGTATAACCTTCCATTCACCTCTCGCTTTTCGAAAATGACATTGGTTGTTGAAAGTTTTACCTGGTGCAATACCAGATAAGTATGACCCGTGAAATTTCGGGTTCACACAGATTAAGGAAGGCATAGGTTCAACCCATCAGGGCATCATAGAAACATATACCATAAACTTCAGGAGTAAATAATACAAGCTCGAAAGTAGAACATGGTTGACAAAGCAAAGGATACAACTTACCAAAGGCATTATGTATCTGAGGAAAGGCTCACAAGCTTATTGAATATGAACGACGTTGTCAGATAAAATCCGACAAAGGGTCTGGTGGTCCATAAGGGATCTGATGTGAGCATCGGTACTCAAACCAAAGGAAGAAGGAATGCGAGGAAATCAGATTATAGAAATAACTGACTAACTCAAGCTCAAATGCAAAGGAATTATTAATTCCAAGACAAGGGGTCAGAAGCAATGCTCTGATTAGGGATGGATAAGATGAATAGCCCTAGGGGTACAATCGATGACAATTTGATTGGTTGAGATCCAGCTCATGTTTAAAATGGCGTCTGAGCTGGAAGAAAGAATTCTAAGATTCTTCTGAGGATTGCAAGCAATCACAATTGAATCAATGGACTCAAAAATTATAATGGCAATGGATGCCAACAAGATTACTAGACTTATGGGATTAATCGTAATGCTTGTAAGCAAGAATTTCAAAAGCAATAAGCTGCTAAGGATTTTCGGAAGATCGAATATTATTTTGAAGACCTTAGTGAAACACATGAACAACTAGGGATGGGTGGATACTCGGTAAGTGTGAGAAATTATCCGTAGGGGAGTATATGTGGATAATGACTTGGAAGGCAGTAGATACAGAGTAATCTCGGAACAATAGAGAGAATTTCCGAGGTATCTTATAATAACAAGATCAACTGGGAATGAAGTTATGGACAACAAGTGTATGTAGCTTTCCATAGGGATTATCGGGGGTATGGAATTGCAACGACGAAGGGCACAAGGGTCTCGGGAAAGCATCAGAGAAGTGTCTTCAGAATCTTCTGGTGCAACTGGCGATCATCTAGCCTGAAGGGGCTCTCCGGGTGAAAGTGATAATGAGATCCTAATGTTAGATTTAGCAAAATTCATTTAACCCGAATAGAAGAGAGATCAGAGTTCCAGAGTATAGACAAGCAGTAAAAGATCCTAATACCACCCAATGGCGACGTGGGCCCGTAAGCCACACGGCCATGTTAGTAAAAGTTTTTCAATGACTAGACTCGACTTCGGCCAAGGAGTTGGGAAGGGGGATTCCTACAGGCAGTCGGCTCTGATACCAACTTGTGACGCCCCCGATTCAATCGTACACTAATCATACACGCAAACGTGTATGATCAAGATCAGGAACTCACGGGAAGATATCACAACACAACTCTACAAATAAAATAAGTCATACAAGCATCATATTACAAGCCAGGGGCCTCGAGGGCTCGAATACAAGAGCTCGATCATAGACGAGTCAGCGGAAGCAACAATATCTGAGTACAGACATAAGTTAAACAAGTTTGCCTTAAGAAGGCTAGAACAAACTGGGATATAGATCGAAAGAGGCGCAGGCCTCCTGCCTGGGATCCTCCTAAACTACTCCTGGTCATCGTCAGCGGGCAGCACGTAGTAGTAGGCACCTCTGGTGTAGTAGGAGTCGTCATCGAAGGTGGCGTCTGGCTCCTGGGCTCCAACATCTGGTTGCGACAACCAGGTAGAAGGGATAGGGGGAAAAGAGGGAGAAAGCAACCATGAGTACTCATCCAAAGTACTCGCAAGCAAGGAGCTATACTACATATGTATGCATTGGTATCAACTGGAATAAGGCTATTATATGTGGACTAAACTCAGAAAGCCGGGATAAGGGGGGATAGCTAGTCCTTTCGAAGACTACGCTTCTGGCAGCCTCCGTCTTGCAGCATGTAGAACAGAGTAGACTGAAGTCCTCCAAGTATCATCACATAGCATAATCCTAACCGATGATCCTCCCCTCGTCGCCCTGTGAGAGAGCGATCACCGGTTGTATCTGGCACTTGGAAGGGTGTGTTTTTATTAAGTATCCGGTTCTAGTTGTCATAAGGTCAAGGTACAACTCCAAGTCGTCCTGTTACCGAAGATCACGGCTATTCGAATAGATTAACTTCCCTGCAGGGTTGCACCACATAACCCAACACGCTCGATCCCATTTGGCCGGACACACTTTCCTGGGTCATGCCCGGCCTCGGAAGATCAACACATCGCAGCCCTACCTAGGCACAACAGAAAGGTCAGCACGCCGGTCTAAATCCTATGGCGCAGGGGTCTGGGCCCATCGCCCATTGCACACCTGCACGTTGCATACGCGGCCGGAAGCAGAACTAGCCCCCTTAATACAAGAGCAGGCTTACGGTCCAATCCGGCGCGCGCCACTCAGTCGCTGACGTCACGAAGGCTTCGGCTGATACCACGACGTCGAGTGCCCATAACTGTCCCTGCGTAGATGGTTAGTGCGTATAGGCCAGTGGCCAGACTCAGATCAAATACCAAGATCTCGTTAAACGTGTTAAGTATCCGCGAACACCGACCAGGGCCAGGCCCACCTCTCTCCTAGGTGGTCTCAACCTGCCCTGTCGCTCCGCCACAAAGTAACAGTCGGGGGCTGTCGGGAACCCAGGCCCACCTCTACCGGGATGGAGCCACCTGCCCCTTCAGCCCCCAACTCCGAACAGTACCACAGGTAATGTAACTGTGTAAAGTATATAGTATTTTCCCGTGATCACCTCCCGAAGTGATCACGGCCCAGTAGTATAGCATGGCAGACGGACAAGAGTGTAGGGCCACTGATGGAACACTAGCATCCTATACTAAGCAGTAGGATAGCAGGTAATGGTAACAACAGTAGTAGCAAGGACAGGCTATGCATCAGGATAGGAAGAACGGAAAGCAGTAACATGCTACACTACTCTAATGCAAGCAGTATAGAGAAGAGTAGGCGATATCTGGTGATCAAAGGAGGGGCTTGCCTGGTTGCTCTAGCAAGAGAGAGTGGTCGTCAACACCGTAGTCGAACTGGGTAGCAGCGGCGTCGGTCTCGGTGTCTAGCGAGAAAAGAGGGGGAAGAAACAATAAATACAATGCAAACAAATGCATGACAATGCATGACATGACAAAGCGTGGTGCTAGGCGTGCCCTAACGCGGTACGAGGTGGTACCGGTGAAGGGGGAAAACATCCGGGAAGGTATTCCCGGTGTTTTGCGTTTTCGGACAGATGAATCGGAGGGGGAAAGTTGCGTGTTCGGTATGCTAAGGATACGTGGCGGACGAACGGCCTGCGTATCCGGGTTCGTCTCGTCGTTCTGAGCAACTTTCATGTTGAAAATAATTTAATCCGAGTTACGGATTAAAAGATATGATTATCTAAAGATTTTACTAATTTCTAGAATTCAATTAATTATTTAATTTAATTCGAAACAGGATTAATGACATCAGCATGATGTCATGTTGACATCAGCAGTCAACAGGGGTTGACTAAGTCAAACTGACATGTGGGTCCAGTGGGACCCACCTATCATACTCTGTTTTAGGTTAACTAGGATTTAGCTAAACTAATTACCGTTTAATTAATCTAACTAGTTAATTAGATTAATTAAACAGGATTAATTAACTTAATTTATTAATTAATTAATAATTAATTTTATTTATTTATTTTCTTCTTATTATTATTTTTTTAATAAAAAACGTCCTGGGCAGGGCCCATGTGTCATAGGCCCACGGGGTCCATGCGGGTTAGCGGGCGCGCAAGCGTGCGGGTGCGGACGAGGGGGCGCTGGAGGTGCCCGACCCGGACGAGGGCCAGCGGGCACGGAGGGGCGCCGGGCGCCGGAGATGGCACCGGCGAGGCCACGGCGGGGCAGCACCGGGGCTGGGCGGCGCAGGCTGGAGGGGGGTGGTGCGACCGAGCCAGTGCGGGGCAGCACGGCGATGCGGGACCCGAACAGCGCGGACGCGCGGTGAGCGGCGCCCGCTGCAGAGCAGCAGCAGCAGCAGCAGGGCTGCACAGCGGAGGGAGAGCGGCGGCAGGTGAGCGGGGCGAGCCGGGCGGGGCTTGGCACACGCCCAGACGGCGACGGACGTGGCGGGGCACGAGCGGTGCGGCAGTGTCCGCTAGCACGGGCGAGCACGGCGGCGCCACGACGAACTAGCTGGCGGGTGAGGAAGGCAGAGAGGAGAAGGGGAGGGGGCTCACAAAGCCCTGTAGTTGAGCGAGGCGGGCGCGGGGAGGAGTCGGGGTCGGGCGACGGGTCGGCGTCGCAGATCCGGCGAGGAGGAGGTCGAGGACGGAGGAGCTCGACGTTGGGGCGGCGCCCGATGACGGCGCTCGGGGAGTGGACGAGGAGGCGAGGCGGCGACGGTGGGGAGGGGGACGATGACGGGTGGCGGCGAGGTGGCCTCGACCGGTGGCGTGCGGCGAAGGAGAGGGGTTCGCCGCCGGCGGGTGGCGGCGCCAGGGGCGGTTGGAGTGCGGCGACGGGGTGGGAAGCCGACGTCGGGGCGCGGTCGTCGGCCCGATCCCGATCCAGAACTGGATCGGGGGGAGGGGGAGAGAGCGAGTGGGGTGCGGGTGGTTGGTTAGGGTTTGGCTGGGATTAGCATGGCCTAAGTAGGCCAGTAGGTGGGCCGGCCTTGCTAGCCCAGTGGCCAGCTGGGCCGGTTGGCCCCGGGGGAGGGTTTGGTCTTTTTTTTAGTTTTACTTTTTGTTATTTTTCTTTTCTGTTTTATTTTAGTTACATATTAATTTTAGTTTAGTAAAATATGACTACAACCCCTAAAATAACGTTTCAGAACAATCCACTACTGTAAAAAGTTATGGCCCGATATAAAATAGTTTAGTATTTTATAAAATACCAAAGGCGTTTAAATAGTTGTTTTTGCTACTGTTTGAACCATTTTAGTGCATTTAATCCTTCTACAAAAATGTGGTTCCTCCACCATTATGACTTAGGATTTATTTGTTGCGTTTTGAACATTTTAGTGTTAACATTTGAAAACTTTTGATGTTTTGCCTTTGTTTCAAATTTGAATTTGGATCGGTTCTGAACTAACGCGAGATTAACAATAGTAACCATGGTGACGTGGCATCATTAACGTGTGATTACTGTAGCCTAATTATCCGGGCGTCACAGCGACGGCCACAGATGCAAGTACTCCGGCATGGCTAGAAGGGTAAATGCCTCTCTTCTCTAGATTTGAGTATTTGCTTCACCACTGTTCATATAAAAAAAGTGTACTTAGAGATGGACTGAAGATGCATCAGTGTACTTAGAGATTGATCTTTTGCTTTCACAGGGTGGATCCAAACTCAACTTATTTACTGAAAATCAAATTGCTTGGCAACCCCAAAAAAGCTAGGAAGGATGTCAAATGCTTTTGTTATGATATGGTTATTGATTCCGACTTAACAAATTATAAGGACTTTTTGAATCAATCACAAAGCAGTACACGCCTCGTTATTTGGAAGTTGCTGTGAAGGTACATGCCAGAAGAAAAAGCAAAGAGGTTGTTGAAATTACTCCGCACCTTCCTATTGTGCCACTTGACAGCCCTGCAATGAGCACATGTAGCAAAAAAAAAACCCAGCTAGCCCAGCAATGAACAGACGAAGCAAAAGAAGACTTAGTTTGTGATTTTGATGTGATTACTTTCTCTCTTACTTACCATATCATGTTTCATTTTGGAAACTTTTGAGCTGTTTATGTGACCTGGGCTCTTCTACGTACTATATGTAACCTGTTGTGGACCTGGACTATTGTACGTCACCTTTATGTGTGTGGAGGACCAAATATGTTGACTGTTTGCATATATGTAAACCTGGGCCAAGTATGTGTGATTCTTTTGTTCGCATATATGTGAAGCTGTACCAAATATGTGATAATTTGTGCATATGTGAACTGTACAGAGGATATGGCATCAAAATACAAGGGAGGCTCTGTCCAATTTTTCAATTAAAATTGAAGATGTTATTTGAATTAAAAATTGTTATGCAGATATGCTAAATAGTAGATTTTGTTTCATTTGGTAATATATTCCAGTTCATATTGCCATTGCTTTTGACTTCTAGTTCACAATTTTGGTCACAAAATACATCAAGGGTAAAATGGACTTTTCATGTCGTATTTAACGGTGTTAGTTGTCAAAACTAACGGAAATGTCACAAAGGGAACAAAATGAAGTTTGAGTGTCAAAAAAGAAAGATTTTTCTTTTTAGGGCCAAAAAGGGAACCAAATTTTAAGAGAGGGCCAAATAAGGAATTATCTCCTTCTCATAAGAGAGACTAACCAATCCATTGGGTCCAGATCAAACTCGCTCAAGTCTACAGTTAAAAAACAGTTGCATATGAAAACTATAGACAACACGCATAAAAAAATGAACAAAATATGAATGTATACATCCTTGGTGCTGATCAACATTAACTCCAAGTATAACCTCGGCGTGGCACATAGTCTAATTCTAATCACTCAGATAAGTCTTTGAGAAAAGTCCACTTTTCGTCCCTCAATTCTTCGGTTTGCTCACTTTTAGTCCCTCAACTCTAAAACTGGACAGATTGCATCACGAACTCTCGAAACCAGCCGCTTTTCGTCCCAGCGGGGTTTCGCCGCCAAGTTAACCCGGTTTTGACCACGGGATGAACAGTGCACAGATGAACAATAAAATAAAAAAATAGCAAAAAATCTGAAAAATCTGAAAAAAAATTACGCCAGAGAAAATCAGGTGCACAAGGTGCGTGCCAATTTTTGTCATGTTTGGACGTTCGAGGAGCTCGCGGCAAAAAAAAAAACTAAATGTACTCCTTGATGAATAGTAAATTCAAAAAATCAAAAAAATCTGAAAAAAAAATCGTCGAAGATTCTCAGGTGGGCAACGTGCATGCAAATTTTCGTGCTGAAATGACATCCGAGGGTTTGAAAACCACCTGAAGCGGCGCACATACATACACTATTTTGTTTTTTTTTTGCCACGAGCTCCTCGGATGTCATTTGCAAGGGAAGGCATAAAGGATACAACGCGGTGCAACACTTTCTCCTCCCTGCAACACTTCACAACACCTACCATTCCAACCCGGGCGCCCTAGAGGAGTTGCACTCAACTCAAATTAGATTATGTTTTTCCAGTAAGAGCAGCCTAGATTTTTGGAAAGTCGGTTCATTACTTTTGGCATCTGCACCTATAGGGTACACACGCGTGCAGATTATAAGCAGCACATTGATATTTTATAATTACTTAATTTGTAGGTTTATAGACTGCTTAGTACGTACTTGATGAAATAAGACCAGGCGTTGGAAATTTCTTGCACAAATCAATCGTAGTGGACCAAGGGAACCTGATTCGAAAGAGAGGAGATTGGTGGCCGCCTGCTACAGTTGAGGAGGAAATCAACCCACGGATAGATGATATGAACAGACACAGACGGCTTCTCCAGCTTGCAGTTGCGACATAGTTCTATCGAGGACAGAATCCTTATGTCGTAGGACTCCTGGATATAATTTTTTAGGAGATCTGCTTTGTATGGATGAGCACACCGAATCCATGCCTCCATGAATTTGTTTTTCATTGGCGAGAGCGAGAGAGAGAGAGAGATCATGGAGAAGAAGAAGTCGTGGAGTACTAAACAGGAAGAGACCTTGGAGTAGAAGAATAGATAGAGATTGGTTTTTCTTCGGAAGAGATAGAGATCCTTTTTTCTTCTGAAGAGATAGAGATTGCCTTGATTAGAGGTGAAGAAACGGTGGATTAAAACAATTGCGGGCCTTCAAGCAATTTTTTTACAATCAACCGTGATTTGTTTAGGAGGCATGGAGGGTACGTGATGTGTTGGAGCTACAACATGCGTTAGTTGCATTGAATCTGAACGTACGCAAACACAACCCCTTGATCTATTGCTATTTTATCTTCGATTTCTTTGGAAAAAAATGATTCTGTGGGTTAATCTACACCGTAATAATTCGGTCCCACCAGATAAACAGCTCCTATTTTCTAATTAATGTGGTAATTTCTTAGAAGTGCCTAATTAGTATAGGTAGGTATAGAAACCTATAAGGGGTAAATTTATATATAACCAATATATGTTTCATGAGGTAGGTTCTTCCTTCAAAAATATTAAGTCGGATGATCAAATAAATATAAGTCCGGTTGTTACACTTGTATCCTTCTCCGATTGATAACTGCCATGTCAACCTTTCAGTCATGCCCAATCCTCTAGGACTACGATTAATTTAACACACATATCCATGTCAGATTGTCTTCGGCTACACGGAAATGTCTGATGGTCGAATTAGACATCTGAATCCGAGTCTGATTCGGACAGTTGTGTTTGTGTCTGATGTTGTGCAGCGCACTAGCATTGTAAATGTATATCAATGTAGCTGAAAATGAAACATTGGTTTTGAGTAACACTGTATTCGATACACATGGTTTTCTTCCATGAAAATGTGGGGAGAAATTCAAAAAATATTTCTTGGCCCCTTTCTTCTTCTGATTTCCGATATAGAAACAATGATACTCCTAGCTATAACACATATAGGGTCGAAATAGAGTGCTTAATTACTTGCGAGCTCGATCTGTTCAGCATGTTGTGGGTTGTGGCTGCCATTTCCGTATATTTCTGTGTATGTAGACGAATTCGACACCCACACACTCTAGCAGCACTACATTTGTGTATATATATATAATGGCGTGGAGAGTAGTATGTGAGTAGGTGGGCCATAGGCATGGTGAGTATCTGTTTTACCTAGTTCTGTTTGAGAATGGCGTTTTGACTCCCGGGAGCGCGCGCTCTCGCGTGAATAGTAAAAAAATATAGTAAATGTTTTAAAAAAAGTCTGATTTTTTTGTAGATATTCGTCTTAGTGTCGCAAGCATCCTTGAAAATTTTCATGTGAAACGGAGCAGCGATGTTCCGCCGGTGAAATAAATAAATTTAGGGTGACATTTTGGGGTAACATTTGGTGTTTATTTTGTTTATTTTGCATAGACCAAAATGTTTAATCTTTTGGCCTACAAATTTGTATGTAGCTTTTGGATATAACAAAGAACACATAGAATTTTTGTTGGATTTTTTCGACATTTCAATAAATATTAGCGCATGCAGGACCGCGTGCTCCCGGCAGCACCAACGGATTTCCAAGTTCTATCTAGTATTTATTAATCTATATTAGTGTCACCAGTGGGGAGACTATAAGTTTTTCTAAGAAACATAGGTGCCATCCTATTATGCCCTATGAAACATTTGGAATGAGAGAAATCATCTATTTTCTTGTAGTATTTGTTCAGTAATCCACTTACCCTACTGACGGTGTCCTTGACCAGGGGTAGCAACCTAGTTGGCCCACAGTCCATGGGCCAAGCTTATGGCCCACCGATCTCATAAGTAAGGACTCCAGAAGCCTCAAACCTTGGCGTGATTAAGATGGACTCTGCCGAGGACTTGACATGTACCACAAGGATTGCTTCAGCTATCAGCATGTGTTTCCCTAATTGGCAACTGACCATATGTAACCCTAGATACACCCGATGCCTATGTAAACCGGAAGGTTTAGCCCGTAGTGGGACAATCGCAATTACTCACCTTAGGGTTAGAACTCGACATACGATCTTGAGGTAGATCAAGCCTGTACTCGATACATCATCATCAATACAATCAGTGGCGGAGCCAGAACTTTTGTGAAGCCTGGGCAAACTTGAGCCTAAGTGTCTAGTATATAAATAAAAATTGGGTGTTCGGATACATAACATATAAAACGTCTCCAAACTTCTGAACCATTAATCTACATTAATAATGAAGTGAAAATACATATGTAATTTAAAATTTAACTAATATATAATATATCGATATTCAGTTTCGTAGACCAAAATAAAGTTGAGACTTGACAACATAAGTCCTAGAACTAGGTCATATATACCAAACTCGCCATGTTGTCAACGGAAGTATAGACATCTAAATTACCATCCAAACGCTATAGAAGACACTACAATATAAAAATTGAAATTTTAATTCACATAAATGAAGTGTTGTCACTTTTTAATATATTCAAAATAGATAGTTTGGAAGAATATAGATGGTCAGATGAAACATACCAACCATGTGGTAAAGAATATCACGAGGAAAATGGCCTTCCCAAGACTTCATTATGGTATATCCCTATCATCAAGTGACTTGAATAACTCCCCGATAATCCTACATCTACGAGAAGCTATGAAACGATTTATGTAAACTACCTAATAATCAATCTCGCACCCTCCCCCCCCCCCCCCTCCTGATTTTCATGTGGGTGGGGCCCCCTCCTCCCCCTTCTCCAATCCTAAGTATCCACGTTGTCTTTTACGTAGAACACATAAGTTTCATTACGTAAGTGTAGCATTACCCATAACTCACACTTGGTGTAACATATCATCAAGTCATTAAACCATTCATTCATTACGACAAATTTTGTCAGATCTGGTTAAATTGGGCCTTGCAAATTTCAATATGTATGCTTGCGTCACTTGGTATGGAAATTAGGATGGTATTCACAAAAATAAAATGTTTCCCTTTCTAGGATCACGCTCAATCTCATTTGTATTGAACTCATTTGGCAACTTAGTATGTGGATGTGGCTCTACTTCTATTTTCTTTTCTTTTTTTGACGTGACTCTACTTCTGTTTTCAGTTGCTCACCATTCACATTTTCCTTGCTTTGCTCACAAAATACCTCCCAATCTCTTAAAATTAATTCCCCTAAAAAAACCTCTGAAAATTAATTGTTCAAATTTTAAAATTAACCGTCAACTATCTAGAACAAAAATGACTAAATCAAGGACTAGGCTCACAGAGTACTGATGATTCACAATGGATAATTCCACACGTACTAACATCAATATTTAAGCCCCAAATCGATGCCCGGATGGCAAGATCAGTTCACAATTTGACCTAACCACAAAGGAGAGAACAAGTAGTAGAAGATCCTTTCTGGGGATGGATTCAGTCGCTCCCCTCGCTACCAATAGTAGCACGTCCACCCGCCGTTCTTTGCCGCCAGTCGGTCTCCGCATCCATGATATGCAGTCGTGGAGAGTGGGGCAAACAGCCGAACAGGCTAGGACGTGGAGCAATCGCATTGGTAATCTTTTTTTAGTGTAAACGAACACGCATTCCTGGCTGCGCTTTGTAGGCCAAGGCCCGTTGCTGATTATCAAGAAGCCAGACACTTCATGAAGCCCACTATCGAGAAAGGATCCCAGAAGAATTTTGCCCGGGAAACCAGACGATGGAGAGGTGGACTGGGCCATTTGTAACAACCATAGTACAACGTCGCTTACCCAGCGAGCCCAGGCAAGTGCCCAGGGTCGCGTGCTGGCTTCGCCACTAAATACAATCAAAACAAGATGTGGGGTTTTACCTCTTCGAGAGGGCCTGAACCTAGGTAAAGATTGTCTCATTCGTCTGTTGTTACCCCTCGACCCGAGATCCATAACTCGGGCTCCCCTACCCGAGATCTGCTTACTTTACTACCGACACCTACCATCAAGTGTCAGAGCTGATTTTGACCTAATAGACAATAACCTTATAAAGATTTGCCCCATATCTATCTATCTATCTATCTATCTATCTATCTATCTATATCTATCTATACCTATACTAATTTGTGACTCCCAAGAAATTACCACGTTAACTATAAATTACAAGCCGTTGATCTGGTGGGACTAGGTTATCATGGTGTAGATCAACGCATGTAGTTCTCCATTAATATTTTGCTCCGTTGTGAAAAAAAACTTTGGAACGCCCACGATCATGCACGTCGATTGTAAAAATCAATTCACGTAAGACACGTTCATATTGTTACTAACCCACCGTTTCTTCCTCCTTAAACTAAAGCAATCTTGATCAGTTTCTCAAAAAAAACTAAAGCAATCTTATCTATTTATTATACCCTGTTTAAAAAAACTCTATCTACTCATCTCCAGCGGTCTCCTTCCATATAAACGTGGTGTCTGGATCTTTATCTCTTTAACTAAAAAAATATACAATCTAATTGCCCAATCTCGTGGTGTCGCTGATCATGAAGCCACAGACCCTTGTTAGAACATGTATAGGATAGTTTCATTCAAATTGTAATCTATATCTATCTCTATCTCCTTTCTTCTTCTCCCTCCTGTACCGCACCAAACCAACCTGAGATCGATCTCTTGATCTCTTCTTGTACTCCAAGGCATTGCCATTATATATAAACATGCGGCCCGAGACAAAGGGTTCAACGCTTCCAACCCAATTCACATAGTAATCAGAGCATCTTCCTCTTAGATCGAAGATCGCATCTAGCTACCTTCCCGCGGCCGAGATCATGTCTTCCTCCGCAGCCCTATCTTCCACCACGAGCGCGCTTTCCTCCTCCACAGCCTCCACCTTCGCATCATCATCTAGCAGCAGCTCTATCCCTCTCGGACCGACCCCACAGGAGAAGCTAACAAGGGGAAACTTCCTCTTATGGAAGGTCGTCGTGCTCCCGCAAATCCGAGGTGCACAAATGGAGCGCCACCTTGATGGGACAAGCCAGGAACCACCGGCCACCCTCACCATCACCAAAGATGGAAAAGATGAACAGGTCGTCAACTTCGCCCGAACCCTCTGGTACACGTAGCAGCAGCAACTTCAGGGGTATCTGATGGGATCTTTGTCCCGTGAGATTCTCGCTCAAGTTGCCACCCTTCAGACGCCAGCAGAGGTCTAGAGCGCCATCAATGCTATGTTCGCCGCCCAGAGCCAGAGTCAGGCCATCAACACCCGCATCGAGCTCACGAACTTGAAGAAAGGTAACATGTCCATGGCAGAATATCTTGGCAAAATTAAAACCCTTACAGATGAAGTTGCATGCTGCACCGGAGTTCCTCTTCCCGATCCAGAGATAGTCTCCAAGATCATGGTTGGCCTCGATCTGGACTACAATCCAGTCGTGTCCGCTCTGTCTGCTAGGGTTGAGCCGGTCTCGGTTCAGGAGCTGTACAGCCAGCTCTTGAGCTTTGATGCTCGCCTCGCCCTCCTCCACGGCACCAACATTAGGCAGTCCTTCGTCAACTCGGCGGCTCGCGGGCGCGGCCGTGTGCGCGGTCACCAGGGACAGAACCGCAGCTCCAACGGTGGCGGATGCGGGCGCGGCAACTACCAGGGCAAGGGTGCTCGTTCTGGTGGTGGCAACAACTCTGGAGGTGGCGGCTTCAACAACAACAACAACAACAGCCGCCGCTCCTCCTCAAATATCCGCCCTCGTTGTCGGCTGTGCAAAAAGTCAGGCCATGAGGTCATGGACTGTTGGCACAGGTATGATGAAGACTTCGTCCCCGACGCTTGTCATGTTGCTGCTGCCATCCGTGAAGAAGGAGGAGGAGATGGCGTCTAGTACATGGACTCGGGTGCAACAAATCATGTCACCAGCGAGTTAGAGCAACTTGCACTTCGTGAGAGATACCATGGTGGCGACCAGATTCACATTGCGGCAAGTGGTGGAGGTATGGATATTTGTCACATTGGA
>NC_053028.1:705023521-705036558 GCF_003073215.2 Triticum urartu
CCACATAGGTGCCCTCGAGCCAGGTGACATTAGGCATCTTGCCCACCATGGCGCCTCCGCACTCTGCTTGTTGGCCACCCACCACCTTCGGTTTGACATTGAAGGTTTTCAGCCATAGGCCGAAGTGAGGCCTGATGCGGAGGAAGGCCTCGCACACGACGATAGACGCCGAGATGTTGAGGATGAAATTGGGGGTCTGATCATGAAAATCTAGCCCATAGTAGAACGTGAGCCCGCGGACAAACGGGTGGAGAGGAAATCCCAGTCCGCGGACGAAATGGGTAAGAAAAACTACCCTCTCATGGGGTTCGGGCGTGGGGACGATCTGCCCCGCATTTGGCAGCTGGTGCGCGATATCCGTGGCCAAGTATCCGGCTTCCCGTTACTTTTTGATGTTCTCCTCCGTGACGGAGGAGACCATCCACTTGCCTCCTGCTCCGGACATGCTTGGAGTGGTTTGAGAAGAAGAACGCGAGCTTGGGCGCTAGAGCTCGAGTGTGCGGGAATGGGTAAGCGAGGAGGAAGAAGGCGTGGGTGAAAAAAGTAAATCTTTGTCCCTTTGTAAGGGCGGAAGAGGCGATGTGTCTCCCCACTTGCCTGGCAAAACCGCTTATTCCCCAGGCACCGTACTTGATGGTGCGGTTGGGTTACCCACGTCCGTATTGATGAGAATCCCGTAATAAGGGGAACACGATCTCTGCTTTGACAAGACGTGTCAAGAAAACCGCCTCGCGATATGTGTGGAGCTGGTTAAGCAAAACATGTCAACAGATTAGATTTATGGAAATATTATTCTCTCTACGGTGGTATGTGGAACTCATTTTGTAGGGTCAGACACTATCCTTGTATTCAAACTCTTCTATGGTGTATTCGGAGGAGGAACCCGCCTTGCAATGCCGAAGACAACACTACGCGCCGGACTCATCGTCATTGAAGCCTGGTTCAGGGGCTACTGAGGGAGTCCTGGATTAGGGGGTCTCCGGACAGCCGGACTATATCCTTTGGCCGGACTGTTGGACTATGAAGATACGAGATTGAAGAAATTGTCTCGTGTCCGGATGGGACTCTACTTGGCGTGAAAGGCAAGCTAGGCAATACGGATATGTATATCTCCTCCTTTGTAACCAACCTTGTGTAACCCTAGCCCCCTTCGGTGCCTATATAAACTGGAGGGTTTTAGTCCGTAGGACAACATACAATCATACCATAGGCTAGCTTCTATGGTTTAGCCTCTTTGATCCCGTGGTAGATTAACTCTTGTAATAATCATATCATCAAGAACAATCAAGCAGGACGTAGGGTATTACCTCCATCAAGAGGGCCCGAACCTGGGTAAAACATCGTGTCCCCTGCCTCCTGTTACCATCCGCCTTAGATGCATAGTTCGGGACCCCCTACCCGAGATCCATCGGTTTTGACACCGACAATCACACTATCAAAACGTTTATTCCAACTCCGAGAGGCTTGCACCAGTCCATAAATGGATCGCTGGAGCTTGCACACTTTGTTAGTATCCTTTGGATCGACAAAACCTTCATGTTGCATCATATACAACTCTTCTTCCAGAAATCCATTCAGGAATGCAGTCTTTACATCCATTTGCCAAATTTCATAATCATAAAATGCGGCAATTGCTAACATGATTCGGATGGACTTAAGCATCGCTACGGGTGAGAAGGTCTCATCGTAGTCAACTCCTTGAACTTGTCGAAAACCTTTTGCAACAAGTCTATCTTTGTAGACAGTAACATTACCGTCAGCGTCAGTCTTCTTCTTTAAGATCCATTTATTCTCGATGGCTGGCCGATCATCGGGCAAGTCAACCAAAGTCCACACTTTGTTATCATACATGGATCCCACGTCAGATTTCATGGCCTCAAGCCATTTTGCGGAATCTGGGCCCATCATCGCTTCCTCATAGTTCGTAGGTTCGTCATGGTCAAGTAACATGACCTCCAGAACAGGATTACCGTATCACTCTGGTGAGGATCTTGCTCTGGTTGACCTACGAGGTTCGGTAGTAACTTGATCTGAAGTTTCATGATCATCATCATTGGCTTCCTCACTAATTGGTGTAGGTGTCACAGGAACCAGTTTCTGTGATGAACTACTTTCCAATAAGGGAGCAGGTACAGTTACCTCATCAAGTTCTACTTTCCTCCCACTCACTTCTTTCGAGAGAAACTCCTTCTCTAGAAAGGATCCATTCTTAGCAACGAATGTCTTGCCTTCGGATCTGTGATAGAAGGTGTACCCTAATTTCTCCTTTGGGTATCCTATGAAGACACATTTCTCCGATTTGGGTTCGAGCTTATCAGGTTGAAGCTTTTTCACATAAGCATCGCAGCCCCAAACTTTAAGAAACGACAACTTTGGTTTCTTGCCAAACCACAGTTCATAAG
Source organism: Triticum urartu (assembly GCF_003073215.2). Taxonomy (NCBI): domain Eukaryota; kingdom Viridiplantae; phylum Streptophyta; class Magnoliopsida; order Poales; family Poaceae; genus Triticum; species Triticum urartu. The sequence goes on from NC_053028.1 coordinate 705,025,924, forward strand.
GCGTCACCTCAACGGATTTTGATGGTGCCCTATTTAACATGAATGTAGCCGTCTCTAAAGCATAACCACAAAACGATAGCGGTAAATCAGTAAGAGACATCATAGATCACACCATATCAAGTAAAGTACGATTACGACGTTCGAACACACCATTACGCTGTGGTGTTCCGGGTGGCGTGAGCTGCGAAACTATTCCACATTGTTTCAAATGTAGACCAAACTCGTAACTCAAATATTCTCCTCCACAATCAGATCGTAGAAACTTTATTTTCTTGTTACGATAATTTTCCACTTCACTCTAAAATTCTTTGAACTTTTCAAATGTTTCAGACTTATGTTTCATTAAGTAGATATACCCATATCTGCTCAAATCATCTGTGAAGGTGAGAAAATAACGATACCCGTCGCGAGCTTCAATATTCATCGGACCACATACATCAGTATGTATGATTTCCAACAAATTTGTTGCTCGCTTCATTGTTCCGGAGAAAGACGTTTTAGTCATCTTGCCCATGAGGCATGGTTCGCAAGTACCAAGTGATTCATAACCAAGTGATTCCAGAAGTCCATCAGTATGGAGTTTCTTCATGCTATTTACACCAATATGACCCAAACGGCAGTGCCACAAATAAGTTGCACTATCACTATCAACTCTGCATCTTTTGGCTTCAATATTATGAATATGTGTATCACTACTATCGAGATTCAACACAAATAGACCACTCTTCAAGGGTGCATGACCATAAAAGATATTACTCATATAAATAAAACAACTATTATTCTCAGATTTAAATGAATAACCATCTCGCATCAAACAAGATCCAGATATAAAGTTCATGCTTAATGCTGGCACCAAATAACAATTATTTAGGTCTAAAACAAATCCCGAAGGTAGATGTAGAGGTAGCATGCTGACGGCGATCACATCGACTTTGGAACCATTTCCCACGCGCATCGTCACCTTGTCCTTACCCAGTCTTCACTTAATCCGTAGTCCCTATTTCGAGTTGAAATATTAGCAACAGAACCAGTATCAAATACCCAGGTGCTACTGCGAGCTCTAGTAAGGTACACATCAATAACATGTAGATCACATATACCTTTGTTCACCTTGCCATCCTTCTGATCCGCCAAATACTTGGGGCAGTTCCGCTTCCAGTGACCAGTCTGTTTGCAGTAGAAGCACTCAGTCTCAGGCTTAGGTCCAGACTTGGGTTTCTTCTCCTAAGCAGCAACTTGTTTGCCGTTCTTCTTGAAGTTCCCCTTCTTCTTCCCTTTACCCTTTTTCTTGAAACTGGTGGTCTTGTTGACCATCAACACTTGATGCTCCTTCTTGATTTCTACCTCCGTTGCCTTTAGCATTGCGAAGAGCTCGGGAATTGTCTTATTCATCCCTTGCATATTATAGTTCATCACGAAGCTCTTGTAGCATGGTGGCAGTGATTGAAGAACTCTGTCAATGACACTATCAATAGGAAGATTAACTCCCAGTTGAGTCAAGTGGTTATGATACCCAGACATTTTGAGTATATGTTCACTGACAGAACTATTCTCCTCCATCTTGCAGCTGTAGAACTTATTGGAGACTTCATATCTCTCAATCCGGGCATTTGCTTGAAATATTAACTTTCAACTCCTGGAACATCTCATATGCTCCATGACGTTCAAAACGATGTTGAAGTCCCGGTTCTAAGCCGTAAAGCATGGCACACTGAACTATCGAGTAGTCATCAGCTTTACTCTGCCAGAAGTTCTTAACATCATCAGCATCATCTACAGCAGGCCTAGCACCCATCGGTGCTTCCAGGATGTAATTCTTCTGTGCAGCAATGAGGATAATCCTCAAGTTACGGACCCAGTCCGTGTAATTGCTACCATCATCTTTCAACTTTGCTTTCTCAAGGAACAGATTAAAATTCAATGAAACAACAAGACAGGCCATCTATCTACAATAACATAGACAAGTAAAATACTATCAGGTACTAAGTTCATGATAAATTTAAATTCAATTAATCATATTACTTAAGAACTCCCACTTAGATAGATGTCCCTCTAATCATCTAAGTGATCACGTGATCCATATCATCTAAACCATAACCGATCATCACGTGAAATGGAGTAATTTTCAATGGTGAGCATCACTATGTTGATCATATCTACTATATGATTCACGCTCGACCTTTCGGTCTCAGTCTTCCGAGGCCATATCTACATATGCTAGGCTCGTCAAGTTTAACCCGAGTATTCTGCGCATGCAAAACTGTCTTACACCCATTGTAGATGAACGTTGAGCTTATCACACCCGATCATCACGTGGTGTCTCGGCACGACGAACTTTGGCAACGGTGCATACTCAGGGAGAACACTTTTACCTTGAAAATTAGTGAGAGATCATCTTATAATACTACCATCAAACAAAGTAGAATAAGATGCATAAAGGATAAACATCACATGCAATCAATATAAGTGATATGATATGGCCATCATCATCTTGTGCCTTTGATCTCCATCTCCAAAGCACCGTTATGATCACCATCATCACCGGTGCGACACCTTGATCTCCATCGTAGCATCGTTGTCGTCTCGCCATCTATTGCTTCTACGACTATCGCTACCGCTTAGTGATAAAGTAAAGCAATTACAGGGCGATTGCATTGCATACAATAAAGCGACAACCATATGGCTCCTGCCAGTTGCCGATAACTTCGTTACAAAACATGATCATCTCATACAATAAATATAGCATCATGTCTTGATCATATCACATCACAACCATGCCCTGCAAAAACAAGTTAGACGTCCTCTACATTGTTTTTGCAAGTTTTACGTGGCTGCTACGGGCTTAAGCAAGAACCAATCTTACCTACGCATCAAAACCACAACGATAGTTTGTCAAGTTGGTGATGTTTTAACCTTCGCAAGGACCGGGCGTAGCCACACTCGGTTCAACTAAAGTTGGAGAAACTATCACCCGCAAGCCACCTATGTGCAAAGCACGTCGGGAGAACCCGTCTCGCGTAAGCGTACGCGTAATGTCGGTCCGGGCCGCTTCGTCCAACAATACCGCCGAACCAAAGTATGACATGCTGGTAGGCAGTATGACTTATATCGCCCACAACTCACTTGTGTTCTACTCGTGCATATAACATCAAACCATAAAACCTAGGCTCGGATGCCACTGTTGGGGAACGTAGTAATTTCAAAAATTTTCCTACGCACACGCAAGATCATGGTGATGCATAGCAACGAGGGGAGAGTATGATCTACGTACCCTTGTAGATCGCAACGGAAGCGTTGACACAACGTAGAGGAAGTAGTCGTACGTCTTCTTCCCGATCCGACCGATCCAAGCACCGTTACTCCGGCACCTCCGAGTTCTTAGCACACGTTCAGCTCGATGACGATCCTCGGGCTCCGATCCAGCAAAGCGTCGAGGAAGAGTTCCGTCAGCACGACGGCGTGGTGACGATCTTGATGTTCTACCGACGCAGGGCTTCGCCTAAGCACTACAACGATATGATCGAGGTGGAATATGGTGGCAGGGGGCACCGCACACGGCTAAGGAACGATCTCAATGATCAACTTGTGTGTCTAGAGGTGCCCCCTGCCTCCGTATATAAAGGAGCCAAGGGGGAGGGGTGCGGCCAGCCCTATGGAGGCGCAGGAGGAGTCTACTCCTACCGGGAGTAGGACTCCCCCCAATCCTATTCCAAATAGGACTCCCAAGGGGGAAAGAGAGAGAGAGGTGGCCGGCCACCTCTCCTAGTCTAATAGGACTAGGGGAGGGGGGAGGCGCGCAGCCCACTATGGGCAAGCCCCTTTCACCTTTCCACTAAAGCCCAATAAGGCCCATATGACTCCCGGGGGGTTCCGGTAACCTCCCGGTAATCCGGTAAAATCCTGATTTCACCCGGAACACTTCCGATGTCCAAACATAGGCTTCCAATATATCAATCTTTATGTCTCGACCATTTCGAGACTCCTCGTCATATTCCGTGATCACATCGGGACTCCGAACAACCTTCGGTACATCAAAATGCATAAACTCATAATAATTGTCATCGTAACTAAGCGTGCGGACCCTACGGTTCGAGAACAATGTAGACATGACCGAGACACGTCTCCGGTCAATAACCAATAGCGGGACCTGGATGCCCATATTGGCTCCTACATATTCTACGAAGATCTTTATCGGTCAGACCGCATAACAACATACGTTGTTCCCTTTGTCATCGGTATGTTACTTGCCCGAGATTCGATCGTCGGTATCCAATACCTAGTTCAATCTCGTTACCGGCAAGTCTCTTTACTCGTTCGTAATACATCATCTACAACTAACTCATATAGTTGTAATGCTTGCAAGGCTTATGTGATGTGCATTACCGAGAGGGCCCAGAGATACCTCTCCGACAATCGGAGTGACAAAACCTAATCTCGAAATACGCCAACCCAACATGTACCTTGGAGACACCTGTAGTACTCCTTTATAATCACCCAGTTACGTTGTGACGTTTGGTAGTACCCAAAGTGTTCCTCCGGTAAACGGGAGTTGCATAATCTCATAGTTATAGGAACATGTATAAGTCATGAAGAAAGCAATAGCAACATACTAAACGATCGGGTGCTAAGCTAATGGAATGGGTCATGTCAATCAGATCATTCAACTAATGATGTGACCTCGTTAATCAAATAACAACTCATTGTTCATGGTTAGGAAACATAACCATCTTTGATTAACGAGCTAGTCAAGTAGAGGCATACTAGTGACACTTTGTTTGTCTATGTATTCACACATGTATTATGTTTCCGGTTAATACAATTCTAGCATGAATAATAAACATTTATCATGATTATAAGGAAATAAATAATAACTTTATTATTGCCTCTAGGGCATATTTCCTTCAGGTGGCGGCGTCGGGCGAGGGCGGCGGTGGAGCGCGGGGCGGTGCGGCGGATCTCGTCAGAGATGGGAACTCCGGCGATTTCGTGCGGTTGCTGCGAGGGGCTGGGTTGGGAGAGAGGGGCCGGGGGGTGCGGCTTTATAGAAGAGAGGGGGAGGCGTGGCTTGGAGGAGGGGCCGGGTCGGCGTCGGGGTCCGGAGATGGCACGACGGTGGCCGGTTGATACGTCTCCGTCGTATCTACTTTTCCAAACATTTTTGCCCATGTTTTGGACTCTAACTTGCATGATTTGAATGGAACTAACCCGGACTGACTCTACTTTTCCAAACTTCTCTGAGCAACTTTTTGGAAAATATAAAAAATACCTGCAAAAGATGAAGGCCAGGGGCCTACCACCTGTCCACGAGGGTGGGGGTGCGCCTGCCCCCCAGGGTGCGCCCCCTACCTCGTGGGCCCCCTAGAGCTCCTCTGACTCCAACTCCAAGTCTATATATTGTGTTTCGGGGAGAAAAACACCAGAGAGAAGAATTCATCACGTTTTACGATAAGGAGCCACCGCCAAGCCCTAAAACCTCTCGGGAGGGCTGATCTGGAGTCCGTTCGGGGCTCCGAAGAGGGGAATCCGTCTCCATCGTCATCATCTACCATCCTCCATCACCAATTTCATGATGCCCACTGCCGTGTGTGAGTAATTCCATCGTAGGCTTGCTGGATGGTGATGGGTTGGGTGGGATCTATCATGTAATCGAGTTAGTTTTGTTAGGGTTTGATCCCTAGTATCAACTATGTTCTGAGATTGATGTTGCTATGACTTTGCTATGCTTAATGCTTGTCACTAGGGCCCGAGTGCCATGATTTCAGATCTGAAGCTATTATGTTTTCATCAATATATGAGAGTTCTTGATCCTATCTTGCAAGTCTATAGTCACCTATTATGTGTTATGATCCGTTAACCCTGAAGTGACAATAATCGGGATACTTACCGGTGATGACCGTAGTTTGAGGAGTTCATGTATTCACTATGTGTTAATGCTTTGTTCCGGTACTCTATTAAAAGGAGGCCTTAATATCCCTTAGTTTTCATAAGGACCCCACTGCCACGGGAGGGTAGGACAAAAGATGTCATGCAAGTTCTTTTCCATAAGCACGTATGACTATATTCGGAATACATGCCTACATTACATTGATGAACTGGAGCTAGTTCTGTGTCACCCTAGGTTATGACTGTTACATGATGAACCACATCCGGCATAATTCTCTATCATTGATCCATTGCCTACGAGCTTTCCATATATTGTTCTTCGCTTATTTACTTTTCCGTTGCTATTGCTATCATCACTACAAAATACCAAAAACATTACTTTCACTACTGTTACCTTTTGTTACCGATACCACTACTATCATATTACTTTGCTACTAAATAATTTGTTGCAGATATTAAGTTTCCAGGTGTGGTTGAATTGACAACTCAGCTGCTAATACTTGAGAGTATTCTTTGGCTCCCCTTGTGTCGAATCAATAAATTTGGGTTGAATACTTTACCCTCGAAAACTGTTGCGATCCCCTATACTTGTGGGTTATCAAGACTATTTTCTGGCGCTGTTGCCGGGGAGCATAGCTCTATTCATTAAGTCACTTGGGATTTATACCTCCTTATCATTATGAAGAACTTGAAAGATCCAAGAACCAAGATTTATCCCTCAACTACGAGGGGAGGTAAGGAACTGCCATCTAGCTCTGCACTTGATTCACCTTCTGTTTTGAGTAAGCTTGCGACACCTACACCTGCTTCTGCTATTCGTTCTGATATGTCGCATGTTATTGATGATGCCACTTCTGCTATGCATGATACTTATGATGAAACTACTTCTATGCCTGATACTACTGTGCCACTTAGTGATTTTCTTGATGAACAAATTGCTAGGGCTAGAGAGATTGAAAATATTGAACCTGATAATACTGATGAAGGTGATGATGAAGAATCACTTGTTATTCCTGAGGGTTATGTTTTTGATCAAGAAGCTTCTTTAGCTCTTTTAGCTTGCAAAGATAGAAACGAACTTAAGATGTTATTAGCTAAATGGAATAAGCAATCTCTAAATGCTAGAATGAAACCTGACACTGCTTTTGCTACTTCACCTATCTGTGTTACTGATAAGGATTATGAATTCTCTGTTGATCCTGATATAATTACTTTGGTTGAGTCTGATCCTTTTCATGGCTATGAATCTGAAACTGTTGTGTCACATCTTACTAAATTAAATGATATAGCCACCCTGTTCACTAAAGATGAGAGAACTCGTTACTTTTATATCCTTAAAATATTCCCATTCTCATTAAAGGGTGATGCTAAGACATGGTTTAATTCTCTTGATCCTGGTTGTGTGCGTAGTCCCCAGGATATGATTTATTACTTCTCTGCTAAATATTTCCCTGCTCATAAGAAACAAGCTGCTTTAAGGGATATATATAATTTTGTGCAAATTGAAGAAGAGAGTCTCCCACAAGCTTGGGGGAGGCTTCTCCAATTACTTAATGCTTTGCCTGATCATCCTCTTAAGAAAAATGAAATACTTGATATCTTTTATAATGGACTAACCGATGCTTCTAGAGATTACCTGGATAGTTGTGCTGGTTCTGTTTTCAGGGAAAGAACACCGGATGAAGCTGAAATTCTATTGAATAATATGTTGACAAATAAAAATAATTGGACACCTCCGGAGCCAATTCCTGAGCCTATTCTTAAACAAATTCCGAAGAAGAGGGGTATTCTATTTCTCAGTCCCGAAGATATGCAAGAGGCAAAGAAATCTATGAAAGAAAAAGGTATTAAAGCTGAAGATGTTAAGAATTTACCTCCTATTGAAGAAATACATGGTCTTAATTTACCGCCTGTTGAAAAAACATATGATCTTAACCCGTTACCTATTGAAGAAAATCATGGTCTTGATAACCCGACACATGTAGTAAAGGTAAATTCTCTCTATAGATATGATAAAGCTGAAATCCCATTTACTAAGTTTGCTAGCCCATGCTTAAATGAGTTTGATAAATTTATGGCTAAGCAAGAAGATTTTAGTGGGTATTTTGGTAGACAATTGAAATACAATTCAAATATGCTTGAACACTTGGGCGATTATATGGCTAATGTCAAAGGTGAACTTAAACTTATTAGTAAACATGCTTCTATGGTTACCACTCAAGTAGAACAAGTACTTAAAGCTCAAAATGATTTGCTCAATGAATTGAATAGTAATAATAATGATAATGATGTTAGAGTGGCTACTAGAACTGGTAGAATGACTCAGGAACCTTTGTATCCTGAAGGCCACCCTAAGAGAATTGAGCAAGATTCTCAGAGAAATAATATAGATGCACCTAGTCCTTCTGTGTCGGTGTACTAAGAGTAGGGGTACCCTAGTATCCCGAACTTGTGCACGGGCAGTCGCAGCACCCCGCGGCAAGGCTTGCCGGGTGACCGCCAAGGTCCTCCGTGGTTCCATTGGAGCTATTCAAGAGCAAAGTATCCAAGCCAAGGAAACAAGGCCCCGGCAAGAGGAGCTTGCCGGGAAGGACAACCGAAGCATCTCAAGACCTCGACAAGAGGATCTTGCCGGGAAGGCAACCAAGGCACCTCAAGGAACTTGCCGCGACGCGCCACGCGCCCCGGCAAGGCCCGGTGAGCGACAAGCTCCCGGACGCGACAAGACAACAACCGCGGCAAGGCGCTTGCCGCGGCAAGCCACCACTCTGTTCCCGCGCTCCAACACATCCACCAACGTGTCGCTCTGGGACCCTTCCAGGCACGCGTGGCGGGAGGCTGTGCAGCCAGCGGTGCACGGTGGCAAGCGGCGCTGACAAGATCGCCATCGTGGCGAGCGGTGGCGTCCCTAACGGTCCCTTTTTGCACTATTTAGGCGACGCAGACGGGCATTTAATGCCCTTGTCCCCTGCCGTCAGGGTTAGGTATGATACACTGTAGTAGGTAGCTGTACCTACCGCAGCACCTTTCCATTTTTACCCTTTGTCTCCGTTGCCACCTGCCGGTGACCCCTTGAGCATATAAAAGGAGGCCCATGCGCAACGTAGAGAGGGGTTAGCTAGTTCGAGAACACACACACTCGGTCTCGTTAGCTGCTGGTGTGTACTGTAGCACTCCGCGCTCCCGAGCAAGAACTCAATACAAACCACAAAGCAGGAGTAGGGTTTTACGCATCCGTGCGGCCCGAACCTGGGTAAACCACTCGTGTGTTTCGCCTCGATCTGCTCTTCATGCGACCTCCGCCCCCGCCGAACCGAAAGGGACTCGGTCCGCCGGTCCCATAGGTGCCCGTGGATCAGCACCCCGGCATTCTAAAAGGAAGAAAAAGAAAAATGATAGGACTTTGCATGATTCTAGTGAACCTATTACTGAAACACCTGAGAATCCAAATGATATTTCTATTTCTGATGCTGAAACATAATCTGGTAATGAACCTGAAACTAGTAATGATGTTACTGATAATGTTCATGATGATCAGTGGCGGATCCAGGAATTGAACTTAGCCGGGGCAGAACATTTGAGGTACAAATTATTTGATTGACAAACGCAAGTCCGCTGAGCCAAAACTCATAAAATTCAAATATGAAGCTAGATGCACTCAAAAATTAACATAACCAACGATTAAGAACAGTTTGAGATTCTCGACAACTAGGCGATGTTCCACCAAAAATCACAAAATCTAACATGAATGTCATAGAGAACTACTAACATGAGAGCACCTTCGGAATCCTACCTTGTGGCCGCCTCCTCCCAAAAAATTAGGGATCTCTGCCTCCCGTCGGCGCTGTCGCCGTTTCGCCTTGTTTCCAATGGTCTTAGGGCCATGAGGGTGTCGTCGATCCCGCCTTTACCCGTGAGAGGGTTCCGTTTTTAGATGTGTCTTCGAGATTTATTAGGGGTTTGTGTCTTGCTTGGAAGGCGGGACGGCGGCGGCTGGCTAAAGATGGAATAAGGTCCTCCCTGCCTAGCCCTCATTCCGGTGGTGCATCTAGCATCGTCGGTGGGCGTGTTGAGGCGTGTCTCTAGCGGATCTATCTTTGGTGGATTTGCTCGGATTTGTTCGTGTTTATCTATGTTCGTGTCTTTTCAGGTTGGATCACTCCGATCTACAGTACTCTTCATTCACGGTGGTTGTTGTTTGGTGAACAAATTGGATATCAATATAGAGTATGTCTTGGAACAAGTATTGGAGTTGGACTCCTTGCTGATTGTCTGATTGCGCTTGGAGTTGGACTACTGAAAGTGCGTTATATCGACTAGAGGGGGGTGAATAGGCGATTTTTATGAAAGTCTTCAAAACATGGAAGTTATGAAGACAAACGATAGAAATAAACCTAATACCCTGGAGCGGAAGGTAGACTACACTAGGCAAGCCATAGTCAAGTATTCAATAGAGTGAAAGCACAATGACTAATAGCAGCAATGTAGTAAGGATCAGGTAGGAAGATATTGTGAAGCCACATAGAACACGCAGTCACTCAGTGAAGACAAAAGATAGTGCGAACATACAATGACTTCACAAGGAGTAACAGTAAGTAAAGGGAAGGGAAGATGAAACCAGTGACTCGTTGAAGACAATGATTTGTTGGACCAGTTCCAGTTGCTATGACAACTGTACGTCTCGTTAGGGCGGCTAGGTATTTAAACCTTAGGACACACAGTCCCGGACACCCAGTCCTGAACACGCAGCTC
>NC_053028.1:705037558-705056698 GCF_003073215.2 Triticum urartu
TCAGGCGCGACAATCAAGGGGCCACGAAACGGAGCTGTCGCCTCGATTTCCGCAGATATATTAAATAAAGAAGCATAATGGATATCTTCGTTATGACAGGTGACGTCACTCCGGTTTACAGTAATCAGAGAAGATGACATCATGGCGGTTTACCAATTTATGAGAAGACGTTGAGGATGAAGTTTTTGTAAAAGGATTGACATGAACCCGTTCAAATCAATCCGGGGCCTAATGTTGGGGATATTACTGCTGGGCGTAAACCGGCCTATCTGGGCCGGGTCAACTTCATCAGTAGTTCCAGAAGTGATAAAGCCCAAGAAGGCAGATGAGGGCCTAAGGCCCGTAGCCGGTTCAAGACTTGTAGCTGTAGACCGGAATTTGTATATAAACTTGTATTGTAAGTTAGGAATAAGGGGAGACCAACCCGGATACGAATATCGACCAGTGTTGGGACTCTGTGAACCGACGGGTATCACCCGTGTATATAAGGGGACGACCCGGCGGCGGTTCAAGGACAACAGACAACAACTCGAGACATAGGCGAAGCTTGTTTGCTCCCTAGTCATCGAAACCCCATCAATTCCATCACAACTAGACGTAGGCTTTTACCTTCATTGAAGGGGCCGAACTAGTATAAACTCTCTTGTGTCCCTGTGTCCACTTTAACCCCTTCAAGCTAACCCGTCGTGATGGCTCCACGACTAAGTCCTTTCTCTAGGACATCTGCCGTGACAAAACCATGACAGTTCTCCTGACAGGGAGAGAGACCTTAATGAGTTTAGCACATCTCCGAAGGGTGAGTGATGGAAGATATCCGCGGAGGTGAACTCCATGATCGGTGCCCAATCGGATTCAACGGGCACGACGGGCACGGATTCGACGGGCGCCCAGTCGGAGTCCATGGTTGGAGACGAATCCAGTGGTTCGGCGACATGGCTCTCGTAAGGGGTGAAGTCAGTATCCGGCTCTATCGCCACTAAGAGTGCGGCCTCCATGGCGGGGTCCATCCCTCCGCTCTCGGATGGCACGACTTGCTCCATATTAAAGGCCGGAGTAGCTGCGGATGCGATCTCCCGAACACTGTCCGACGGCAGAGTTACGTCATGCTCGTCGCGACTGCGCGGCGCGTCCAGCATGGGCTTGAATCCGTCGAAGATCAAGTCTCCGTGGATATCATATGTGTACTTCAAGTTTCCAAATCTGACCTGATGGCCAGGGGCGTAGCTCTCAATCTGCTCCAGATGGCCAAGCGAATTGGCCTGCAGTGCAAAGCCGCCGAATATGAAGATCTGTTCGGGGAGGAAAGCCTCACCCTAGACCGCATCGCTAGCGATGATCCAAGGAGCCATCAAGCCTTATGATGACGAAACAGAGGAACTCTCAATGAAAGCACCAATGTCGGTGTCAAAACCGGCGAATCTCAGGTAGGGGGTCCCGAACTGTGCGTCTAAGGCGGATGGTAACAGGAGGCAAGGGACACGATGTTTTACCCAGGTTCGGGCCCTCACGATAGAGGTAAAACCCTACGTCCTGCTTGATTGTTCTTGACGATACGAGTATTACAAAAGTAGATCTACCACGAGATCAGAGAGGCTAAACCCTAGAAGCTAGCCTATGGTATGATTGTATGTTGTCCTACGGACTAAAACCCTCCGGCTTATATAGACACAAGGTCGGTTACAAAGGAGGAGATATACATATCCGTATTGCCTAGCTTTCCTTCCACGCCAAGTAGAGTCCCACCCGGACACGGGACGAAGTCATCAATCTTGTATCTTCATAGTCCAACAGTCCGACCAAAGGATATAGTCCGGCTGTCCGGAGACCCCCAAATCCAGGCCTCCCTCAGTATGCTTGAAGTATTATTATTTTTATGTCCATATTAAACTTTTTTCTTGAATCTTTCGGATCTGAATATTCATACCACAATTAAGAAGAATTACATTGAAATTATGCCAAGTAGCATTCCACATCAAAAATTCTTACCTACTCGAGGACGAGCAGGAATTAAGCTTGGGGATGCTTGATACGTCTCCAACATATCTATAATTTTTTATTGTTCCATGCTATATTATTCACTTTTATATTATTTTTGGGACTAACCTACTAACCGGAGGCCCAGCCGAGAATTGCTGTTTTTTTCCTATTTTAGGCTTTCGAAGAAAAGGAATATCAAACGGAGTCCAAACGGAATGAAACCTTCGGGAACGTGATTTTTGGAATGAACAAGATCCAGGAGACTTGGACCCTACGTCAAGCAACCAACTGGGAGGCCACGAGATAGGGAGGCGCGCCTACCCCCCCCCAGGCGCGCACTCCACCCTCGTGGGCCCCCTGTTGCTCCACCGACGTACTCCTTCCTCCTATATATACCTATGTACCCCCAAACGATCAGATACGGAGCCAAAACCCTAATTCCACCGCCGTAACTTTCTGTATCCACGAGATCCCATCTTGGGGCCTGTTCCCGGGCTCCACCGGAGTGGGCATCGATCACGGAGGGCTTCTACATCAACACCATAGCCCTTCCGATGAAGTGTGAGTAGTTTACTTCAGACCTTTGGGTCCATAGTTATTAGCTAGATGGCTTCTTCTCTCTTTTTGGATCTCAATACAAAGTTCTCCCCTCTCTTGTGGAGATCTATTCGATGTAATCTTCTTTTGCGGTGTGTTTGTTAAGACCAATGAATTGTGGGTTTATGATCAAATTTATCTATGAACAATATTTGAATCTTCTCTGAATTCTTTTATGTATGATTGGTTATCTTTGCAAGTCTCTTCGAATTATCAGTTTGGTTTGGCCTACTAGATTGATCTTTCTTGCAATGGGTGAAGTGCTTAGCTTTGGGTTCAATCTTGCGGTGTCCTTTCCCAGTGATAGTAGGGGTAGCAAAGCACGTATTGTATTGTTGCCATCGAGGATAACGAGATGATTTTTTTTATCATATTGCATGAATTTATCCCTCTACATCATTTCATCTTGCTTAAGGCGTTAGTCTGTTCTTATGAACTTAATACTCTAGATGCATGCTGGATAGCGGTCGATGTGTGGAGTAATAGTAGTAGATGCAGGCAGGAGTCGGTCTACTTGTCTCAGACATGATGCCTATATACATGATCATACCTAGATATTCTCATAACTATGCTCAATTCTGTCAATTGCTCAACAGTAATTTGTTCACCCACCATAAAATACTTATGCTCTTGAGAGAAGCCACTAGTGAAACCTATGGCCCCCGGTCTATCTTCATCATATTAATCTTCCAAACTTAGTTATTTTCTTTGTCTTTTATTTTACTTTGCATCTTTATCATAAAAATACCAAAAATATTATCTTATCATATCTATCATATCTCACTCTCGTAAGTGACCGTGTAGGGATTGACAACCCCTTATCTTGTTGGTTGCGAGGATTTATTTGTTTTGTGTAGGTGCGTGGGACTAGCGTGTAGCCTCCTACTGGATTGATACCTTGGTTCTCAAAAACCAAGGGAAATACTTACGCTACTTTGCTGCACCACCCTTTCCTCTTCAAGGGAAAACCAACGCAAGTGCTCAAGAGGTAGCACTATCTAGCATGCATCTGGAGTATTAAGTTCATAAGAACATAGTAACGCATTAGGTAAGATGACATGATGTAGAGGGATAATATCAAGCAATATGATATAAACCCCATCTTTTTATCCTCGACGGCAACAATACAATACGTGTTGTTTCCCTTTCTGTCACTGGGATCGAGCACCGCAAGATTGAACCAAAAGCTAAGCACTTCTCCCATTGCAAGAAAGATCAATCTAGTAGACCAAACCAAACTGATAATTCGAAGAGACTTGCAAAGATAACCAATCATGCATAAAAGATTTCAGAGAAGAATCAAATATTGTTCATAGATAGACTTGATCATAAACCCACAATTCATCGGATCTCGACAAACACACCACAGAAAGAGTTACATCGAATAGATATCGAAGAAGATCGAGGAGAACTTTGTATTGAGATTCAAAGAGAGAGAAGAAGCCATCTAGCTAATAACTATGGACCCGAAGGTCTGAAGTAAACTACTCACACATCATCGGAGGGGCCATGGAGTTGATGTAGAGGCCCTCCGTGATTGATGCCCCCTCCGGCGGAGCTCCAGAAAAGGCCCCAAGATGGGATCTCTTGGGTACAGAAGGTTACAGCGGTGGAAATAGGGTTTTGTGGTGCCCCTGGATGTTTTCGGGGTCAGTTGAGCCACGAGGGGCCCATGAGGGGGGAGGGCGCGCCCAGGGGGGTAGGCGTGTCCCCTGCCTCGTGGACACCTCGTTCGTTTCTTGACGTCCACTCCAAGTCCTTTGGATCATGTTTGTTCCAAAAATCACGCTCCCGAAGGTTTCATTCCGCTTGGACTCCGTTTGATATTCCTTTTCTGCGAAACACTGAAATAGGAAAAAAAACGGCAATTTGCACTGGGCCTTGGGTTAATAGGTTAGTCCCGAAAATAATATAAAAGTGTAAAATAAAGCCCATTAACATCCAAAACAGATAATATAATAGCATGGAACAATAAAAAATTATAGATACGTTGGATACGTATCAAGCATCCCCAAGCTTAATTCCTGCTCGTCCTCGAGTAGGTAAATGATAAAAACAGAATTTTTGATGTGGAATGCTTTCTAACATGTTCTTCAATGTATTTTTCTCTATTGTGGCATGAATATTCAGATCCAAAAGATTCAAGATAAAAGTTTATTGTAGACATAAAAATAGTAATACTCCAAGTATGCTAATCAAGCAATTATGTCTTATCAAAATAACATAGCCAAAGAAAACTTATCCCTACAAAATAATATAGTTCATGCTTCATTTTCATCACACAAAATGCTCTCATCATGCACAACCCTGATGACAAGCCAAGCAATTGTGTCATACTTAGCCTTTTCAAACTCTTTCAACTTTTACACTATATATGAGTGCGAGCCATGTACATAACACTATGGGTGGAATAGAATATGATGATTGAGGTTGTGTGAGAATACAAAAAGGGAGAAAGTCTCACATTGACGCGGCTAATCAATGGGCTATGGAGATGCCCGCCGATTGATGTCAATGCAAGGAGTAGGGATTGCCATGCAACGGATGCACTAGAGCTATGAATATATGAAAGCTCATCAAAGAAACTAAGTGGGTGTGCATCCAACTTGCTTGCTCACGAAGACCTAGGGCATTTGAGGAAGCCCATCATTGGAATATACAAGCCAAGTTCTATAATGAAAAATTCCCACTAGTATATGAAAGTGACAAAATAAGAGACTCTCTATCATGAAGATCATGGTGCTACTTCGAAGCAAAAGTGTGGAAAATGACAGTAACGTTGTCCCTTCTCTCTTTTTCTCTTTTTCTGTTTAGACCTTCTTTTCCCCTTTTTTATGGCCTCTTTTTTTTCATCCAAAGTCCAATCCTGACCTGTGGGGGAATCATAGTCTCCATCATCCTTTCCTCACATGGGACAATGCTCTAATGATGATCATTACACTTTTATTTACTTACAACTCAATAATTACAACTCGGTACTTAGAACAAAATATGACTCTATGTGAATGCCTTCGGTGATGTACCGGGATTGCGATGAATCAAGAGTGACATGTATGAAAAATTAAGCAGGGTGGCTTTGCCACAATTACGATGTCAACTACATGATCATGCAAAGCTATATGACAATGATGTGTGTCATAATAAATGGAACGGTGGAAAGCTGCATGGCAATATATCTCGGAATGGCTATGGAAATGCCATAATAGGTAGGTATGGTGGCTGTTTTGAGGAATATATAAGGAGGCTTATGTGTGGTAGAGCGTATCATATCACGGGGTTTGGATGCACCGGTGAAGTTTGCACCAACTCTCAAGGTGAGAAAGGGAAATGCATGGCACCAAAGAGGCTAGAAATGATGGAAGGGTGAGAGTGTGTATAATCCATGGACTCAACATTAGTCATAAAAAACTCACATACTTATTGCAAAAATCTACAAGTCATCAAAACCAAGCACTACGTGCATGCTCCTAGGGGGTAGATTGGTTGGAAAAGACCATCGCTCGTCCCTGACCGCCACTCGTAAGGAAAGCAATCAAAGAACACCCCATGTTTCAAATTTGTCACACAATGTTTACCATACGTGCATGCTATGGGACTTGCCAACTTCAACAAAAGTATTCATCAATTTCACAATTACTCAACTAGCACACCTCTAATATTACCACCTTTATATCTCAAAACAACTATCAAGCATCCAACTTCTCTTAGCATTTAAAATTTATAACCAAAGTAAATTACCATGTTGTTCTAAAGGACTCTCAAAATGATATAAGTGAAGCATGAGAGATCAATTATTTCTGTAAAATAGAACCACCGCCGTGCTCTAAAAGATATAAGCGAAGCACTAGAGCAAAAATTATCCAACTCAAAAGATATAAGTGAAGCACATAGAGTATTCTAATAAATTGCAATTCATGTGTGTCTCTCCCAAAAGGTGTGTACATCAAGGATGATTGTGGTAAACTAAAAAGCAAAGACTCAAATCATACAAGACGCTCCAAGCAAAACACATATCATGTGGCGAATAAAAATATAGCTCCAAGTAAAGTTTCCAATGGACGAAGACGAAAGAGGGGATGCCTTCCGGGGCATCCCCAAGCTTAGGATTTTGGTTGTCCTTGGATTTTATATTGGGGTGCCTTGGGCATACCCAAGCTTAGGATCTTGCCACTCCTTGCTCCATAATCCATCAAATCTTTACCCAAAACTTGAAAACTTCACAACACAAAACTTAACAGAAAATCTCGTGAGCTCCGTTAGTAAAACAAACCACCACTTCAAGGTACTGTAATGAACTCATTCTTTATTTATATTGGTGTTAAACCTACTTTATTCCAACTTTTGTATGGTTCATAAACTCTATTACTAGCCATAGATTCATCAAAATAAGCAAACAACACACTAAAAACAGAATCTGTCAAAAACATAATAGTCTGTAGTAATCTGTAAGTTTCGAATACTTTGGAACCCCAAAAATTCTAAAATAAATTTCTGGACGTGAGTAATTTATCTATTAATCATCTTAAAAAATAATTAACTAAATATCACTCTCCAGTAAAAAATGGCAGCAAATCTCATGAGCGCTAAAGTTTCTGTTTTTTACAGCAAGATCGCAAAGACTTCCCCAAGTCTTCCCAAAGGTTCTACTTGGCACAAACACTAATTAAAAGCATAAAACCACATATAAACAGAGGCTAGATGAATTATTTATTACTAAACAGAATCGAAAAGCAAGAAACAAAAATAAAATTGGGTTGCCTCCCAACAAGCGCTATCATTTAACGCCCCTAGCTAGGCATAAAAGCAAGGATAGATCTAGGTATTATCATCTTTGGTATGCAATCCATTAGTGGTTCTCATAATATATTCATAAGGTAATTTGATTTTCTTTCTAGGAAAGTGTTCAATGCCCTTCCTTAATGGAAATTGGAATCTAATATTCCCTTCCTTCATATCAATAATTGCACCAATCGTTCTAAGGAAAGGTCTACCAAGAATAATAGGACATGTAGGATTGCAATCTATATCAAGGACAATGAAATCTATGGGCACATAATTCCTATTTGCAACAATAAGAACATCATTAATTCTTCCCATAGGTTTCTTAATGGTGGAATCCTCAAGATGCAAGTTTAAAGAAAAATCATCAAATTCACGGAAACCTAGCAAATCACACAAAGTTTTAGGAATCGTGGAAACACTAGCACCCAAATCACATAAAGCAAAGCATTCATGATCTTTAATCTTAATTTTAATAGTAGGTTCCAAATCATCATGAAGTTTTCTAGGGATAGAAACTTCCAATTCAAGCTTTTCTTCATAAGATTGCATTAAAGCATCAACGATATGTTTAGTAAACGCTTAATTTTGACTATAAGCATGCGGAGAATTTAGCACGGATTGCAACAAGGAAATAAAATCTATCAAAGAGCAACTATCATAATTAAATTCCTTGAAATCCAAGATAGTGGGTTCATTGCTATGTAAAGTTTTAACCTCTTCCATCCCACTTTTATCAATTTTTGCATCAAGATCTAAAAACTCCAAATCATTGGGACGCCTTCTAACTAAAGTTGACTCATCTCCAGTCCCATAATTATCAAGATTCATATTGGCAAACAAATATTTAATAGGAGACAGATCAATCACTTTTAGATCTTCATCATTGTTATCATGAAAACTAGAAGAACATGCTTTTACAAAGCAATCTTTTTTAGCACGCATCCTAGAGGTTCTTTCTTTGCACTCATCAATGGAAATTATCATAGATTTGAGAGACTCATTGATATCATGCTTATGTGGAATAGATCTAAGTTTCAAAGAATCAACATCAAGAGAAATTCTATCCACGTTCCTAGCCAACTCATCAATCTTAGGCAATTTTTCTCCAAGTAAAGCATTGAAATTCTTTTGCGAAATCATAAATTCTTTAACACTAGTCTCAAAATCAGAGGGCATCTTATTAAAATTTCCATAAGAGTTTATGTTGGAATTACCATAATTATTAGAGGAATTACTAGGAAACGGCCTAGGATTAAAGTTTCCTCTATGCGCGTTGTTACCAAAATTGTTCCTACCAACAAAATTCACATCCATAGATTCATTATTATTTTCAATCAAAGTAGACAAAGGCATATCATTAGGATCAGAAGAAACACTCTTATTAGCAAACAATTTCATAAGTTCATCCATCTTTCCACTTCAAATATTAATCTCTTCTATTGCATGAACCTTTTTACTAGTAGATCTTTCGGTGTGCCATTGAGAATAATTAACAATAATATTATCTAGGAGTTTAGTAGCTTCTCCTAAAGTTATTTCCATAAAAGTGCCTCCCACGGCCGAATCTAAAAGATTTCTAGAAGCAAAGTTCAATCCGGCATAAAAAATTTGTATAATCATCCAAAGATTCAAACCATGTGTAGGGAAATTACATATCATTAATGTCATCCTCTCCCAAGCTTGTGCAACATGTTCATGATCAAGTTGCTTAAAATTCATAACATCATTTCTAAGAGTGATGATCTTAGCGGGAGGAAAATACTTAGAGATAAAAGCATCTTTGCACTTATTCCATGAATCGATACTATTTTTAGGCAAAGATGAAAACCAAGTTTTAGCATGATCTCTAAGAGAAAACGGGAAAAGCATTAGTTTAACAATATCATTATCCACATATTTCTTCTTTTGCATATCACACAAATCAACAAAGTTGTTTAGATGGGTAGCGGCATCTTCACTAGGAAGGCCGGAAAATGGATCTTTCATGACAAGATTCAGCAGGGCAGCATTAATTTCACAAGATTCAGCATCGGTAAGAGGAGCAATCGGAGTGCTAATAAAATCATTATTGTTGGTATTGGAAAAGCCACACAATTTAGTATTATCTTGAGCCATCGTGACGAGCAAGCAATCCAACACACAAGCAAACAAGAAACAGGCAAAAAGAGACGAACTAGAAAAGAGAAGAGGAACGGAAAGGAGGGCGAATAAAATGGCAATGGTGAAGTGGGGAGAGGAAAACGAGACACAAATGACAAATAATGTAATGCGAGGGATAAGAGTTTGTGATGGGTACTTGGTATGTCTTGACTTGTGCGTAGACTCCCCGGCAACGGCACTAGAAATCCTTCTTGCTACCTCTTGAGCACTGCATTGGTTTTCGCTTGAAGAGGAAAGGGTGATGCAGCAAAGTAGCATAAGTATTTCCCTCAGTTTTTGAGAACCAAGGTATCAATCTAGTAGGAGGCCACATGCAAGTCCCTCGTACCTACACAAAGAAGTAAGAACCTCACAACCAATGCGATAAAGGGGTTGTCAATTCCTTCACGGTCACTTACGAGAGTGAGATCTGATAGAGATAATAATAATAAGATAAATATTTTTGGTATTTTTATGATATAGATTGATAGTAAAGATTGCAAAGTAAAATAGATTGGAAACTTATATGATGGAAAATAGACCCAGGGGCCATAGGTTTCACTAGTGGCTTCTCTCAAGATAGCATAAGTATTACGGTGGGTGAACAAATTACTGTCGAGCAATTGATAGAAAAGCGAATAATTATGAGAATATCTAGGCATGATCATGTATATAGGCATCACGTCCATGACAAGTAGACCGACTCCTGCCTGCATCTACAACTATTACTCCACACATCGACCGCTATCCAGCATGCATCTAGAGTATTAAGTTCATAAGAACAGAGTAACGCATTAGGTAAGATGACATGATGTTGAGGGATAAACTCAAGCAATATGATATAAACCCCATATTTTTATCCTTGATGGCAACAATAGAATACGTGTCGTTTCCCTTTCTGTCACTGGGATCGAGCACCGCAAGATTGAACCCAAAGCTAAGCACTTCTCCCATTGCAAGAAAGATCAATCTAGTAGGCCAAACCAAACTGATAATTCAAAGAGACTTGCAAAGATAACCAATCATACATAAAAGATTTCAGAGAAGAATCAAACATTGTTCATAGATAGACTTGATTATAAACCCACAATTCATTAGATCTCGACAAGCACACCGCAAAAAGAGTTACATCGAATAGATCTCCAAGAAGATCGAGGAGAACTTTGTATTGAGATTCAAAGAGAGAGAAGAAGCCATCTAGATAATAACTATGGACCAGAAGGTCTGAAGTAAACTACTCACACATCATCGGAGGGGCCATGGAGTTGATGTAGAGGCCCTCCGTGATCGATGCCCCCTCCGGCAGATCTCCGAAAAAGGCCCCAAGATGGGATCTCTTGGGTACAGAAGGTTGCGGCGATGGAAATAGGGTTTCATGGTGCCCCTGGATGTTTTCGGGGTAAGTGAACATATATAGGACGAAGAAGTAGGTTGGTTGAGCCACAAGGGGCCTACGAGGGGGGAGGGCAAGCCCAGGGGTGTAGGCGTGCCCCCTGCCTCGTGGACACCTCGTTCGTTTCTTGACGTCCACTCCAAGTCCTCTGGATCATGTTTGTTCCAAAAATCACGCTCCCGAATGTTTCATTTCATTTGGACTCCGTTTGATATTTGTTTTCTGCGAAACACTAAAATAGGCAAAAAACAGCAATTTGCACTGGGCCTTGGGTTAATAGGGTAGTCCCAAAAATAATCTAAAAGTGTAAAATAAAGCCCATTAACATCCAAAACAGATAATAGAATAGCATGGAACAATCAAAAATTATAGATACGTTGGAGACATATCAGGCGGTGATGAGGATGAGGAGCAGCCTGGCGACGTCGTCGGAGGAGAGGACGCGGAGATCGATCGAACTGAATGAAAATTTCTTAAGTGTTTGCTTATATAGACGAAGCATTGGTCCTGGTTCGTGGCACTAACCTGGACCAATGCCCCCTTTGGTCCCGGTTCGTGCCACCAACCGGGGCCAATGGTCTCTTTTCAACAGCCCAAAGGGCGGGAAACAAGGACCTTTGGTCCCGGTTGGTGGCACCAACTAGGACTAAAGGGGGCATTGGTCCCGGTTGATACCACAAACCTATACCGATGCACCCCTTTCGTCCCGGCTGCTTCTACCAACTGGGACCAAAGGCCTTGTTCTGCAATCATCCAAAAGTTTAGTCCCACCTCGCTAGTTGAGAGGAGCTCGGAGTGGTTTATAAGCCTCACTGCGGCTGCCCTCTCGAGCTCCTCTCAAATGCAGGCTTACTGGGCCTAATCACACACTATGCTGCATGTGGGCCTACTGGGCCTTCTGCGGGCCTGAATCCTGGCCCATTATTGGGTTTGTAGTCACATTCAGGCCGTGGTGGCCCAGTAGGTGGCATTTTTTTTATGTTTTATATTTTTTTATGTTTTATTTTTTGCTTTATTTATTTTATTTTGTTTCTACTTACAGCAAAATACTTATTGTTTTTCAGTGATTCTTTTTTGCTTTTAGGTAATGAAAATTATAAACTTTCTGTTAGTGCCATTAGTTTTCCAATTTGAATAGTTTAAATTTGAATTTTTTTGCAATTTGTGTGAATCACTAGTTTGTCAATAACTTTACTATAAAATAGATTTTTGAGTGATTCTTTTTCCTGCTATTTAATATTACTGTGTTTTATCATTATATTTAATTTGGTAATTTTTAGGTTATTTGAAATATATGTTTTAACCAAAAACAGATTTTGTTATTTTAGTTTGCTATTAAAGTTTCAAACAAATAATTTCTTCTTGAAAATTATTTTTGATATTAATATTTTGAACAAAAAATACTTTGATAATTTTAGTTGCATAAATTTTATATAATTTTAGAGACAAAAATACTAGAGGTTTTATAAAAGCTTTTTAGTTGATTCCTTTTGCTATTACAGTTTCATTAAAGTTTTCTAGTTCATTCTTTTTGCTATTAGAGTTTCATTAAAGTTTTCTAGTTCATTCTTTTAGTTCATTATTTTTGCTATTAGAGTTTCATTGAAGTTTTCTAGTTCATTATTTTTTATATTAATTCACTCTTTGAGCTAAATGACCCTGAAATTGAAAAGCACTTCAAATGAACTCTGAAGAGGTTGAAAATTGGCATGGTATCACGATAACCCACAAGTATAGGGGATCGCAACAATTTTCGATAATTAAGAGTGTCAAACCCAACGAGGAGCTAAAGGTAGAACAAATATTCCCTCAAGTTCTATCAACCACCGATACAACTCTACGCAAGCTTGACGTTCGCTTTACCTAGAACAAGTATGAAACTAGAAGTACTTTGTAGGTGTTGTTGGATAAGTTTGCAACATAATAAAGAGTACGTAAATAAAAAGTAGGGGCTGTTTAGATAAAGAAACAATAAAGTAAATATAGCGAGTGTGGAAAAGTGGTGGTAGGAGTTGCAAAATTGCCCCTAAGCAATTGACTACTTTACTAGACCGATAGCAAGTATTATGTGGGAGAGGCCACTGCTAGCATGCCACCATCCCTGACTTGGAATTCTATGCACTTATGATTGGAACTATTAGCAAGCATCCGCAACTACTAACGTTCATTAAGGTAAAACCCAACCATAGCATTAAGATATATTGGTCCCCCTTCAATCCCGTATGCATCAATTTCTATGCTAGGTTGAAGCTTCTGTCACTCTTGCCCTCCAATACATAGTCCTATCAACATACAACTAACCCTATGGTGTGATCCACGCGCGCAATCATATGATGGGCACCAAAGGACAGCAACATAACCACAAGCAAATTAAATCAATCATAGCAATTCATCAACCACCGATAGGACAACGAAAATCTACTCAGACATCATAGGATGGCAACACATCATTGGATAATAATATGAAGCATAAAGCACCATGTTCAATAGAGGGTACAGCGGGTTGCGGGAGACTGGACCGTTGTAGATAGAGGGGGGAAGGTGATGGAGATGATGGTGAAGATGGCAGAGGTGTTGGTGTACATCGCGGTGATGATGATGGCCCTCGGTGGCACTCCGCACCGGAAGCGAGGGGGAGAGAGCCCCCCTCCTTCTTCCTTGACCTCGTCCCTAGATGGGAGAAGGGTTTCCCCTCTGGTCCATGGCCTCCATGGCGTGGGAGGGGAGAGAGCCCCTCCGAGATTGGATCTGTCTCTCTGTCTCTCTCTGTTTCTGCATTCTCTCCTGGCTCTGTTTCACCGTTTCGTGTGTATATATATATGGAGATCCATAACTCTGATTGGCCTGAAACCTTCGCCGTGATTTTTTCCCGAAAATTAGCTTTCTTGCGGCAAAAGATGAGCGTCAACCACCTTATGGGTGGCTCACGAGGGTAGGGGGCGCACCCCCTGCCTCGTGACCACCTCGGGCACCGTCTCGCGTGGATTTCTCTTCCAGAATTTTCCAAATATTCCAAAAGTATCTCCGTCTGTTTTTATCCCATTTGGACTCCGTTTGATATGTATATTATGCGAAACCAAAAACATGCAACAGACAGGAACTGGCACTGGGCACTGGATCAATATGTTAGTCCCAAAAATAGTATAAAAAGTTGCCAAAAGTATATGAAAGTTGTAGAATATTGGCATGGAACAATCAAAAATTATAGATACGACGCGACGAAGACGTATCAGCATCCCCAAGCTTAATTCCTGCTCGTCCTCAAGTAGGTAAATGATAAAAAAGATAATTTTCGATGTGGAATGCTATCAAGCATAATCTTGATCATATGTCTAATCATGGCATGAATATTAAGACACGAGTCTATCATTTGGCATAAAAACAATAATACTTCAAGCCCACTAATAAAGCAATCATGTCTTTTCAAAATAACAAGGCCAAAGAAAGTTATCCCTACCAAATCATATGGTCTGGCTATGCTCCATCTTCTTCACACAAAATACTCACATCATGCACAACCCCAATGACTAGCCAAGCAATTGTTTCATACTTTTGACGTTCTCAAACCTTTTCAACTTTCACGCAATACATGAGCGTGAGCCATGGACATAGCACTATAGGTGGAATAGAATGGTGGCTGTGGAGAAGACAAAAAGGGAGAAGATAGTCTCACATCAACTAGGCGTATCAATGGGCTATGGAGATGCCCATCAATAGATATCAATGTGAGTGGGTAGGGATTTACATGCAACGGATGCACTAGAGCTATAAGTATATGAAAGCTCAAACTGAAACTAAGTGGGTGTGCATCCAACTTGCTTGCTCATGAAGACCTAGGGCATTTGAGGAAGCCCATCGTTGGAACATACAAGCCAAGTTCTATAATGAAAATTGTCACTAGTATATGAAAGTGATAACTCAAGAGACTCTCTATATGAAGAACATGGTGCTACTTTGAAGCACAAGTGTGGTAAAAGGATAGTAACATTGCCCCTTCTCTTTTTTTCTCTCTTTTTTTGTAGGCTTCTTTGGCCTCTCTTTTTTTTAGGGCTTCTTTGGCCGCTTTTATTTTGATAACCTCACATGGGACAATGTTCTAATAATGATGATCATCACACTTTTATTTACTTACAACTCAATATTAAAACTCGATATCTAGAACAAGGATATGACTCTATATGAATGCCTCCGGCGGTGTACCGGGATGTGCAATGATCTAGCGTATAGCAATGACATCAAAAAACGGGCAAGCCATGAAAACATCATGCTAGCTATCTTACGATCATGCAAAGCAATATGACAATGATGCTCAAGTCATGTATATGATGATGATGGAAGTTGCATGGCAATATATCTCGGAATGGCTATGGAAATGCCATGATAGGTAGGTATGGTGGCTGTTTTGAGGAAGGTATATGGTGGGTTTATGGTACCGGCGAAAGTTGCGCGGTACTACAGAGGCTAGCAATGATGGGAGGGTGAGAGTGCGTATAATCCATGGACTCAACATTAGTCATAAAGAACTCACATACTTATTGCAAACATCTATTAGTCATCGAAACAAAGTGCTACACGCATGCTCCTAGGGGGATAGATTGGTAGGAAGAGACCATCGCTCGTCCCCGACCGCCACTCATAAGGAAGACAATCAATAAATACCTCATGCTCCAACTTCGTTACATAACGTTTCACCATACGTGCATGCTACGGGAATCACAAACCTCAACGCAAGTATTTCTACAATTCACAACCACCCACTAGCATGACTCTAATATCACCATCTTTATATCTCAAAACTATTGCAAGGAATCAAACATATCATATCAGTGATCTACAAGTTTTATGTGGGATTTTATGACTAACCATGTGAATGACCAGTTCTTGTCATCTCTCTAAATAGATATAAGTGAAGCAAGAGAGTTTAATTCTTTCTACAAAAGATATGCCTGTGCTCTAACAAATCTAAGTGAAGTAAAAGAGCATTCTACAAATGGTGGTTGTCTATGTAAAGAGAAAGAGGCAATCCAAACTTCAAATGATATAAGTGAAGCACATGAAGCATTCTATAAAGCCCTACTCAAAAGATATAAGTGAAGTGCATAGAGAATTCTATAAATCAACCAAGGACTATCTCATACCAGCATGGTGCATAAAAGAAAAATGAAAACTAAATGCAAAAGACGCTCCAAGATTGCACATATCGCATGAACGAAACAAATCCGAAAACATACGATACTTGTTGAAGAAAGAGGGCATGCCTTCCCAGCATCCCCAAGCTTAGATGCTTGAGTCTCCTTGAATATTTACTTGGGGTGCCTCGGGCATCCCCAAGCTTGAGCTCTTGCCTCTCTTCCTTCTTCTCACATTCAAACCTTCTCAATCATCGAACACTTCATCCACACAAAACTTCAACAGAAAACTCGGTAAGATCCGTTAGTATAATAAAGCAAATCACTACTCTAACTACTGTTGCAAACCAATTCATATTTTGTTTTTGCATTGTGTCTACTGTAATATAACTTTTTCGTGGCTTAATCCACTAATATAAATTGATAGTTTCATCAAAACAAGCAAATTATGCATCAAAAACAGAATCTGTCTAAAACAGAACAGTCTGTAATAATCTGAGCATTCACCATACTTCTAATACTTTAAAACTTCTACCAAAATTAGGAAAAATAAACAATTTGTATAGGAAGACAGTGCAAAAAGAATCAGAACCATTTGACTTTCCAGCTAAAAATGTAAAATCGTGCACTACAGCCAAAGTTTCTGTCCTGCACCGTACAAACCATCAAGCAAATGTAAACATCCTAAAGGCAAACCTTGGCACATTATTTTTATAATACAGTGGAATTGTACAAGGGGATAATTATTTTTGTTGAAAAGTTTCTGTAATCAATATTCACAAAGTTCCCATGGGCATGAACAAAGTTCAAGGACGTCCCCCACTTTCACAATGCTCGTCTCTCTCACTTTCACTTTTCTTTTAGAAAAAGTTTTGGGTTCCCCTATTTATTTTTGTTGTTTTTAAACTATATGAAAGCACTCAACAGAAATAAATGAATCTCTAATACTTCCGGGTTGTCTCCCTGGCAGTGCTTTCTTTAAAGCCATTAAGCTAGGCATATAGTGCTCAACTAGTGAATCCACCCGGATCCCAAGGTATATCAAAGCCAATTTTAATTAACAATGATTTATCATTTAGTAGTGAGCACAAAGTAACATATATCATGTAACAACAAAGTCTAACTCTCTTCCTATGCATCGGCATGTCATAAAAGAACAATTCATGCACACATAGTAAAGGCCAATGCATAGTATAACCAGTTTCTTGCAATTTTATCATATTGGAAACATAGAGAGGTGGAAATATAGTTCCTCTCTCATAATAATTGCAAGTAGGAGCAGCAAGCACATGCATATGATATCTATCAAAATCATAATGTGTAGCAGTAAAAGGCAACCCATCAATATAATCCTTAATAAGGGCAAACTTCTCCGATATAGTGTAGTTTGGAGAATTCAAAAAGATAATAGGACTATCATGCGTGGGTGCAATAGCAAAAATTTCATATTTAACATAAGTAACTATAGCAAGTTCATCTCCATAAGCATAATTCATATTGGCATCTTGGCCACAAGCATCATCAAAAAGGGATATTTCAAAAGAATCCAAGGGATCACAACAGTCATCATAGCAATCATCCTTCGGTAAGCAAAAAGGGGAGTTAAACAATGTATGAGTTGAAGAGTTACTCTCATTAGAAGGTGGGCACGGGTGATCAATCCGCTCTTCCTCCTTTTGTTCTTCGCTCTCCTCATCATCTTTTTCATCCAATGAGCTCAAAGTTTCATCAACTTCTTCCATAGATTCCTGCAAAATATTAGTCTCTTCTTGGACAGCGGAGACTTTCTCAATAAGCGCATTAATATAGGAATTATATTCATAATTATCATAGAAATTTTTAAGATAGCTAAATTTTCAGGCCTATAAACATCATCATCATAAGCTTCATTCTTTTCAAACAAAGATTCAATTTCATAAGCACCCTTAAAAGCAACAAATTCTTCTATTTGTTCCACATCATAGTAATCATATATACCTCTAGCATAAGAAGCCAAGGTTTCATTATCATTAAATTCACATGAAAAGGGAAGGTGTGGAGCCTTCATCCTAGAGCAACAAGTAATATCATAACTCAAGCATACTTGCCGAGCATACCACTTCAATATATAAATTTGATCCCATAATAGTTTCCCTTTTGTGTCAAGCGATAATCCTTAAAGTATTCACGTTGATCCAACGTTGCTCCCATTACCAGATTGAATGAGGTTTTCTCGGGATTATCAAAGTGGTACATAATATTTTTCACATATTGAGCATCGAGGGTTTTAGGAGGTTCCTCATCTCCATGAGTAACAAGTACACCTAATTTTTTTGGTATTTCGTGTTCCATATCCATAACTAAAGATAGAGAACAACTAAGAATAGCAAATAAAAATTACTTAGTGATAAAGCAAACAAGCACCCACGAGAATATTCACCCCACGCTATTGCTCCCCGGCAACGGCGCCAGAAAAAGGTCTTGATAACCCACAAGTATAGGGGATCGCAATAGTTTTCGATAAGTAAGAGCGTCGAACCCAACGAGCGGCTAAAGGTAGAACAAATATTTCCTCAAGTTCTATCGACCACCGATACAACTCTACGCAAGCTTGACGTTCGCTTTACCTAGAACAAGTATGAAACTAGAAGTACTTTGTAGGTGTTGTTGGATAAGTTTGCAAGATAATAAAGAGTACGTAAATAAAAAGTAGGGGATGTTTAGATAAAGAAACAATAAAATAAATATAGCGAGTGCGGAAAAGTGGTGGTAGGAGTTGCGAAATTCCTCTAAGCAATTGACTACTTTACTAGACCGATAGCAAGTATTATGTGGGAGAGGCCACTGCTAGCATGTCATCCCTGACTTGGAATTCTATGCACTTATGATTGGAACTATTAGCAAGCATCCGCAACTACTAACGTTCATTAAGGTAAAACCCAACCATAGCATTAAGATATATTGGTCCCCCTTCAATCCCGTATGCATCAATTTCTATGCTAGGTTGAAGCTTCTGTCACTCTTGCCCTCCAATACATAGTCCTATCAACATACAACTAACCCTATGGTGTGATCCACGCGCGCAATCATATGATGGGCACCAAAGGACAGCAACATAACCACAAGCAAATTAAATCAATCATA
>NC_053028.1:705057698-705073679 GCF_003073215.2 Triticum urartu
CGGGAATAATTGCTTTAACTAAAAAAGTAAACTAGTTCTATTAATTTTCGTACTAAAAATAAAATAGTTGTATTAACTCAACTAGTTCAATTAAGCACTTACTATAAATAAAAATAAACTAGTTTTTACTAAAAATAAACTAGTTCAACTAGTTATACTAATTTTCTTACTAATTCTATTAAACACTTACTAAAAACAGTAAAAAAACACTAGTTAGATTAACTCTAAAATTTAACCCTAACTGATGAACTCTAAAATTTAATGAACCCTAACTAATTTGATGAACTCTAAAATTTAACCCTAACTAATTTGATGAACTCAAAAATTTAATGAACCCTAACTAATTTGATGAACTCTAAAATTTGACCCTAACTAATTTGATGAACTCCAAAATTTAACCCTAACTAATTCAATGAACTCTAAAACTAATTCTATTTAACAAGTAATGCCATAATTAGCATCTAATTTGATGAACCATAACTAATTAGATGAACTCTGAAATTTAACCCTAAGAAATCTAGCTAGGAAGAGGTAGGGGAGGAGGAGGAGGGCGTGCTCACCTCGGGCGCCGGCGGAGTTAGGGAGAGGGGCACGTGGCATTGAGGTCGGGGACGCGGTCGGGGTCGGGGCGGCGGGCACACGGCGGAGGGCGGCGATGTAGGGGGCGTCGAGGTCGGGGTCGAGGGCGGCGTCGAGGTCGGGGTCGGGGTCGGGGGCGGCGTCGAGGGTGTGCGGAGAGCTACGGGTCGCGCGCGGCGGCCGACGGCGATGCAGGGTGGCGACAGTGGAGGAGTAGGGATTTAGGGGAAGTGGCCGTGGGGGAAGAACGAACCGTGCAGTTAAGTCAAAAGTAGCAGTAGCGCGTTCCAGGAAGTGCGCTGCTGCTACGATAGCTATAGCACGTTTTTTAACAAGCGCTACTGCTATTCCTTTCTCTTTTTTATTTGCTTTCCATTTAATTTTATTTTCGTTAGCAGTAGCGCCTTTGTTCGTAAACGCGCTGCTATAAAACAAGTAGCGGTAGCGCGGTTCTACGTAGATCGCAACTACTAGCCTATCGGCTAAGCTGTGGGAATTTTAGTAGTAGCGCTTTTATCTTCAAGCACGCTACTGCTGCAGTTGTATCTGTAGTGCCCTTTACACCTGCACGCTACTGCTACTTAGCACCAGCGTGCTTTTTTAACACGCGCTACAGCTAAAGTTCTGTGTATAAGGTTTTCCCTACTAGTGTTCATTTGCTTACTAGATCGCGTGTCGAGTTCTATCTATACGTATAGTAGCTAGCGTCGACCAAGCACAGAGAAAGAGAGGACACTTCTCTCTATTAGTTAGCTAACACAATATGAAACTCCTAAATTAACCATCCAAAACCCCCACTCTTCAAAAAAAAAACCAGCTCCTGCCAGCTGCTAACGCGTGGATGCCTTTTGGTCCCGCTTGGTGTTACCAACCGGGACTAAAGGTCCTCCTGCCTGGGCGCCCCATAGCGGCCACGTGGAGCCTCTTCTGTCCCGGTTCGTAAGCAAACCGAGACTAAAGATTTTGGGCTTTACTCCCGAACCTTTAGTCCCGATTCCAGAACCGGGGCTAATGGGCCTCTGGAACCGGGAAAAATGGGCCGTTTTCTACTAGTGCATCATCTTTTTCCCCTTTCGACTTTGTTTTCAAATACCAAAAAACAAGTAGATTTGCAACTTCATATGACTAAATAATAATTAATGGGCAATTAAGGGGTAATCTGGAAGCACACCTGAACCAGTTGTCAAGAAAAACATTCACTCATGTCGCCACGCTCGAGGAACTACCATAGCACCTGTCGCCTTCGCCACCCACATCGGCCCTCCCTCACCGACGGTTGAGGAAACTAACGAGCTAGCACGGTGCACTACCGATGAAGGTGTATCTGCATGGGGGGGGGGTCCTAAGCTTCGAAAGCTTATGACGAAAGGTTGGTGTGTGCGCACCTCTAGATCTCTTGATTGTGTGGGAAGCGAGGTCACCGAATAACATGGGCCACGGCACAGAGGCTTCGTCGATAGCTTACGAAGCCATATCTGGTCACATCCTCCCCTATGTTGTTTGGTAAGTTATGCCCCTCCAGATCCCGGTTGTGCTGATATGGTCATCTGACCCCGAGTTGGTTGGGGTGCTAGTGGCGACGAGTCAAGTTTGGGAGAAAATCATGGGCTGGCCTAGTTTGCCACGATAGCGGAGACCTCCAAGTGTGTTGTTCCCCTCCACCGAGGCGACATACGAGTCCTCTACTCTCCTCCCCTTCCACGTTGTCTCTCATGTGAAAAAACATTATCTTTGTTCAGCGGTAGTGGTGCCCTAAGCGTCGTGTCCTTCCTAAAGGTGCCGCCTTAGGAGCTTTCCAAGATGTTGGTGTTGTTGTGATGTGATAGGCACACGCGGCGGGAGGGGGGGTGTGCCGATAGTTGTGTTCTTCTCACATAGGAGGTTTGGCAGTTCCATTGTTTTGTGTGCTCTCCATGCGTCTGGTGCAACCAGTAATGGCTTGGTTTCAGTGCATGAGGGCATAGGGTTCCTCTCCATCGGCGGCAGGTGTCCGGCCGGTCCTGCATTCCATGGGTTGTTCCAGGGTGAGAAGAGATAGGGTTCCCCTCCACCTGAAGCTACACCAAGGTGTGTTGCAACAGTCGTAGCTCATCCTTTTTGTCTTCATTGGCGCTTTGTTCATGGAAGAGGGTCTTGACATCTCCATGCTTTATGTCTCTTCTCTATCTTTATAGCTTGTAGCATGTGAGGCTTTGTTAGTTGTTTTTCCAATGGTTTTGTATCTTCTTGTGTTCTTTTATTTTCTTTGTTTGATTGTGGTTTAATCTTGGCAGGTTGATGGCTTTGTTGAATAAATGTTTGGTTCGTCTCAAGCCTATTTTTTCTAAATTAAGTGGCAATTTGGAGAGAGAAAAATCAAGATTATCAAGGTTAAAGGAAGGAAACAATGAGCACAAAGCACGGACAACAGTGAACAACGAAGCTATTTGTGTTATGGCGGCCTAATGAAGTCATGGCGGAGGTCTCGAGAGTTTATTATGACTGGCGTAGCGTTCGTTTACCTCGTCCGTGCATGATTAAGGCATCCCAACGCTGACCCGTAAAAGGATACTCTCTCCGTTTCATAATGTAGTGCCTATAGATTTTTAGAGTCAAACTCTTCACAATGTAGTGCCTATAGATTTTTAGAGTCAAACTCTACAAAATTTGACCAAGTTTGTAGAGAAAAACATATAAATCTAGAATACCAAATATAGATCATTTGAATATATTATAAGACACACTTTCATATTATATATATTTAGTATCGTGGACATAAATAATTTTCTTTGTAAACATGGTCAAAGTCTATAAAGTTTGACTTTCCACAAAATCTATATGCACTACATTATGGAACGGGTGGAGTACCATAATGTCCTTTTGTTTGTTTGCACGTGGTCCGGCGGACATGATGAGGGAGCTGGTCATTAATCCGGTGAGGAGGAGTGAGAGAAGAAGGGGACCATGCATGTGATAAAAGAGAAAAAAAAGGAGGATCATGTGGTTACTTTTGGTTGATCAAGTGGATGTCCGGAGTCCTCCAAAGCGCCTCCTGATTGTTGCTAAGATACCTGAATCCGTACATTAAAACTACTAAACTAACATAAAAAGGTCTTTATTGGATGATAAAAATGGTGGGGACACTATGGTCCGAATCGTATAAGGGTGGTTTGAGGGTTGGCTTTAAAGATGCACTTACTCCGCCATCCTATGGGAGTGCTGCTGGATCTTCTCCTTCCTAGCTTGTATCATTCACGGTGTCTTCTCTCTTCGACGGTTCGTGAAAGAACACTAGTTTGACCGAGCGAGTTTCCGTGCTGTTTTGTGTGTAAGATATGTTTGTCTTTTGTCACACTCACACCGGTCCGCTCCGTTGGGTAGTACACCAGACCTGCAGCCAAGTTTGGGGTAAACGTTTCGCTTTCATGTGTGTGGGGTTGGCACGGCTATTTATGCAGCAGACATCACCGCGTGCATGTACGTGGTCGCTGTCTAATGTGGTTTGTTGCATCAGCTGGTGCTCCGTACAGGCTCCACCACACACACACACCCACGGCCATTTTTAGCAACGTGAATCTCCCAGCGACCGGCCTTGATTTGTCCGACGTGAAAGATTGGCAGCCGGCCGACGCACTGGAGCTGAGTGTTGATAACACTGGCCGGGCATGCATGCATACGATGACTGTTTCAGCAACTGAAAAAGCCTGCATATATGCCGGTCACAATTGCTAGCTCCAGTAGAGAGCAGAGGTTGCATCTGGCGTGGATTTAATTCGTGCAGAAACCAAAGTAAATATGGTTGCCCGAGCTGAGGCTGCGTGAAGCGTCCAGAGTACACCAGAGCAAGCGGAGTGGGGCCGCCAAGGAACAAAAATTTGTCAAAACTTCCGAAATTTCGATGTTTTATTATTTTGCGCTATGCTAAAAAAATTGGTATTTAAAAAATGCGCTTATAAAAGAAGGCGGAATCCTTGTTATTAACTGATACTCCATCACCTAGCCCAGCGGAATCCTTCAGTTTATGCATGCTTTGTTAGAAAAATCACGTAGCTCAGATTTGATCCTGGGTTCATAATGAACTAGATGTAAAGATCTCACAACTGTGATCATTCGATTTTTACGTAAAATCACAGCCACAGCAGCTATTTATCCAACTATTTAAATTCAAATTGTTTAAATTAAATAAATTCCCATTGATTTGTCCAAAACAAAATTTTCATGAATTTTGATGGTTTCGGGGGTGATACAAGTTTCTAAATTATATGCAGATACTACCTCTCTTCCGGTTTATAATGCTCATCTCAAAATTTCCGTTTTTCCATTTTATGAGTCTAATTTTTATTACTTCCTATCAAATGTTAAGATTTTAATGTGCATTAAATTTTTACATGCCAGGAATATCATAAAACTACCTAACCCATGCGCACATATGTTTCATTAGAGTAATGAAAAGAAGTCGTGAGGACTAAGCAGGAAAAATGTAGCCATTGTGTATGCCAAGGACCGGAGCCTCTATGCGAAGCTTTTCATGCTTGGTACATGTGTGTTTGTGAGTTCCTCCATTCTGTGTGTGTTCTTGACAGAATCCTTGAGACGACAGAGTTGCCAGGGAGAGAAGAAGAGGGACTGCGACGATGCAGCGCCAACATAGGTGTGCCATTCGAAACCAGGAAATCACACACAAGGGTGGGAGTGTATGCGTTCTGAGTATGCAGAAATGATATGATTTTTAGTGATACAATTGCGTTCACAGATCCGTCGACGACTGATCCACTGCTTCTACTCCATCGGCGACGCGGCTCAACATCTTTGCTCGGCATCGCCGGGGATGCTGTGGCCGGATACACCGCTTCCATCTTCACCTCGGCGCAGCTCGCCTTCTTGGCCGTGGAAATCAACTTAGGTGAGCATCCCGATGACCCCGCGCCGCTGGCGCTACGTCGAGCGTGCGAGCAGACAGCACGGCGTGTAGTTACGTGGTCCCTGTCTGGGTCTACATATACAGTACCCATCACACGTATTGTATTGTGGTTCGTTGGATCCGCTGCTGCTCGGTACAATGATAGCAATGTTACAGGCTCCACCACCAACAGCCACACCCACGGCCATTTTTAGCAACGTGAATCTCCCAGCGACCAGCCTTGATTTGTCCACCAGGCATGCATGAGTGGTCATGGCAGCCGCCCGTACGATGGCTGGCCCCCGGCGCTCTGACGTTGCATGTGGATAAGCCTGGCCGCCGGCTGGGCATACTATGACGGTCTCAGCTGCTGAAAAAGGCTGCAGCTACGTCGGTCACAATTCCTCCAACAGATCACAGGCGCAAGTGGATTGGATTTAATTCTGTCAGAGAAAACAAAACATGGTGGTGCGAGCTGAGGCTGCGTGAAGCGTCGAGAGTACAGTAGAGCGCGAATAGGGCCGCCCTACTATGCAGAATCTCGTCGGACTCCCTAGATCGCCGGTACAAGATATAGATCGTCTATGGCCCCCAGCTCCTACATACTCCCTCTAAAAAGAAATACTCCCACTAGAACAGGGTTTTTGTTCGGGCCTGGTCAGCCCATTAGTTCCGGTTCAGCCACGAACCAGGACTCATGGGGGCATACGCCCCGGTTCATGAGACCAGGGAGCCGGCCGGGGCCTCGTGGGCATTGGTCCCGATTCGTCTGGATTTATTTGTCTTGTGGGCATACCCCCTCGCCGCAGTAGAGCACTCCACAGTGCTCTGTTTTTTCTGGCCGACGAAGGGAGGGCAATTGGGTGCTCTAACTCACCTCCTATGCACATGAGGTGTTCGATGAATGCCCGAGCCACGCTAGTTAAGTTTTCTCCTCTCGAAGCTCGACCTCCAAACTACATTTTCCCCGAGATTTGCATAGGTTTAGCGGTCCATCACGTCCTGTCGCCTTCTTCACGCCGTCGATCGTCCGCGCTGATCTCCTCGCCGGCACCACCGTGGTGAGCCTCTTATTCTTCTCTTATTTCTGAAAGAGAAACAATTCTTGCTTTAAATAGATACTTGTCTAATTTTCTTACTTTTGACACACATAATTATATATAATGCACGCTGGTGAACCGACAATGGATGTACGGTGACAGACACACCTCCGAGTACATTAAGTGTTGGGGAACGTAGTAATTTCAAAATTTTCCTACGCACACGCAAGATCATGGTGATGCATAGCAACGAGAGGGGAGAGTGTTGTCTACGTGCCCTCGTAGACCGACAGCGGAAGCGTTATGACAACGCGGTTGATGTAGTCGTACGTCTTCACGGCTCGACCAATCAAGCACCGAAACTACGGCACCTCCGAGTTCTAGTACACGTTCAGCTCGACGACGATCCCCGGATTCCGATCCAGCAAAGTGTTGGGGAGGAGTTCCGTCAGCACGACGGCGTGGTGACGATCTTGATGTTCTACTGTCGCAGGGCTTCGCCTAAGCACCGCTACAATATTATCGAGGAGTATGGTGGAGGGGGGGCACCGCACACGGCTAAGAGAACGATCACGAAGATCAACTTGTGTGTCTAGAGGTGCCCCCCTGCCCCCGTATATATATAAAGGAGCAAGGGGGGAGGCCGGCCGGCCCTTGGGCGCGCCAAGGAGGAGGAGTCCTCCTCCTAGTAGGAGTAGGACTCCCCTCTTTCCTACTCCTACTAGGAGGGGGAAAGGAAGGGGGAGAGGGAGATGGAAAGGGGGGCGCCGCCCCCACCCCCTCTCCTAGTCCAATTCGGACCAGAGGGGGAGGGGGCACGCGGCCCACCCTGGCCGCCCCTCTCTCTCTCCACTAGGGCCCATAAGGCCCATTACTTCTCCCGGGGGGGTTCCGGTAACCCTCCGGCACTCTGGTTTTCTCCGAAATCATCCGGAACACTTTCGGTGTCCGAATATACCCGTACAATATATCAATCCTTATGTCTCGACCATTTCGAGACTCCTCGTCATGTCCGTGATCATATCCGGGACTCCGAACAAACTTCGGTACATCAAAATATATAAACTCATAATAAAACTGTCATCGTAACGTTAAGCGTGCGGACCCTACGGGTTCGAGAACAATGTAGACATGACCGAGACGTGTCTCCGGTCAATAACCAATAGCGGAACCTGGATGCTCATATTGGCTCCCACATATTCTACGAAGATCTTTATCGGTCAGACCGCATAACAACATACTTTGTTCCCTTTGTCATCGGTATGTTACTTGCCTGAGATTCGATCGTCGATATCTCAATACCTAGTTCAATCTCGTTACCGGCAAGTCTCTTTACTCGTTTCGTAATACATCATCTCGCAACTAACTCATTAGTTGCAATGCTTGCAAGGCTTATATGATGTGCATTACCGAGAGGGCCCAGAGATACCTCTCCGACAATCGGAGTGACAAATCCTAATTTCGAAATACGCCAACCCAACATGTACCTTTGGAGACACCTGTAGAGCTCCTTTATAATCACCCAGTTACGTTGTGACGTTTGGTAGCACACAAAGTCTTCCTCCGGCAAACGGGAGTTGCATAATCTCATAGTCATAGGAACATGTATAAGTCATGATGAAAGCAAAAGCAACATACTAAACGATCGGGTGCTAAGCTAATGGAATGGGTCATGTCAATCACATCATTCTCCTAATGATGTGATCCCGTTAATCAAATGACAACACATGTCTATGGTTAGGAAACATAACCATCTTCGATTAACGAGCTAGTCAAGTAGAGGCACACTAGTGACGTTTAGTTTGTCTATGTACTCACACAAGTATTATGTTTCCGGATAATACAATTCTAACATGAATAATAAACATTTATCATGATATAAGGAAATAAATAATAACTTTATTATTGCCTCTAGGGCATATTTCCTTCATTAACGGCCTGCATAATTTTCTCGAAGTGGCTGAGGCAAACAAGCAAAATGGTTTTATGTGCTGTCCATGACCTATATGTGGGAATACGAAGTCTTACTCTGACCGGAAAATCCTTCACACCCACCTGCTTTATAAGGGTTTCATGCCACACTATAATGTTTGGGCGAACCACGGACAAATAGGGTTATGATGGAAGACAACGAAGAAGAAGAGGACGATGATAACTATATGCCCCCTGAATACCGTGACGCTACAACGGGGGAAGCTACTGAAGATCAAGAGGAACCACACAATGTGCCCGATGATGATGATCTCCGCCGGGTCAATGTTGATGCAAGGATACAGTGTAAAAGTCAAAAGGAGAAGCTGAAATTCGATCGCATGTTAGAGGATCACAAAAAAGGGTTGTACCTCAGTTGCGAAGATGGCAACACAAAGCTCGGTACCGTACTGGACTTGCTGCAGTGGAAGGCAGAGAATGTTGTGTCTGACAAAGGTTTTGAGAAGTT
Organism: Triticum urartu; assembly: GCF_003073215.2. NCBI lineage: Eukaryota > Viridiplantae > Streptophyta > Magnoliopsida > Poales > Poaceae > Triticum > Triticum urartu. The sequence goes on from NC_053028.1 coordinate 705,066,637, forward strand.
ACTGAAAATATTGAAGAAGAAGCTTCCAAACGATAACGAATTGCCCGACAGTACGTATGTAGCCAAGAAGGTCGTATGCCCTCTAGGATTGGGGGTGCTGAAGATACATGCATGCCCTAATGACTACATCCTCTACCGCGGTGCGTACGAGGATTTGAACGCATGCCCGATATGCGGTGCATTGCGGTATAAGGTCAGACGAGATGACCCTGGTGATGTTGACGGCGAGCCCCTCAAGAAGAGGGTTCCTGCGAAGGTGATGTGGTATGCTCCTATAATACCACGGTTGAAATGTCTGTTCAGAAACAAAGAGCATGCCAAGTTGATGCGATGGCACAGAGAGGACCGTAAGACAGACGGGAAGTTGAGAGCACCCGCTGACGGGTCGCAGTGGAGAAAAATCGAGAGAAAGTACTAGATTGAGTTTGCAGGTGACCCAAGGAATGTATGGTTTGGTTTAAGTGCGGATGGCATTAATCCTTTCAGGGAGCATAGTAATAATCACAGCACCTGGACCGTGACTCTATGTATGTTTAACCTTCCTCCTTGGATGTGCATGAAGTGGGAGTTCATTATGATGCCAGTTCTCATCCAAGGCCCTAAGCAACCCGGCAACGACATTGATGTGTACGTAAGGCCATCAGTTGAAGAACTTTTACAGCTATGGAATGGAAACGGTGTATGTGTGTGGGATGACCACAAATAGGAGGAATTTAACCTGCACGCATTGCTGTTTGTAACCATCAACGATTGGCCCGCGCATGCACGCAATGTTTAGCTGACACCGAAAGTATATACCTGGACAAATGCAGGAAAAATGTGTACCTGGGCCATCGTCGATTTCTTCCGACCAACCATCAATGTCGAAAGAAAGGCAAGCATTTCAAAGGTGAGGCAGATCACCCGAAGAGGCCCGCCATGCGTACCGGTGATCACGTACTTGCTATGGTCAATGATTTACACGTAATCATTGGAAAGGGTCCTGGCGGACTAGCTGTTCCGAATGGGGCTGAGGGGCGCGCGGCCATGTGGAAGAAGAAATCTATATTTTGGGACCTACCCTACTGGAAAGAGCTAGATGTCCGCTCTTCAATCGACGTGATGCACGTGACGAAGAACCTTTACGTGAACCTGCTAGGATTCTTGGGTGTGTATGGGAAGACAAAAGATACACCGGAGGCACAGGAGGACATGCAATGTTTGCACGAAAAAGACGGTATGCCTCCAATGCAGTATGAAGGTCCTGCCACCTACGCTCTTTCCAAAGAAGAGAAGGAAATCTTCTTTGAATGCCTGCTCAGTATGAAGGTCCTGTCTGGCTTCTCGTCAAATATAAAGGGAATAATAAATATGCCAGAGAAAAAGTTTCTGAACCTAAAGTCTCATGACTGACACGTGATTATGATGCAACTGCTTCCGGTTGAATTGAGGGGGCTTCACCCGGAAAACGTCCGACTAGCCATTGTGAAGCTATGTGCATAACTCAATGCAATCTGTCAAAAGGAGATCGATCCAGAAATCATACCAAGGCTAAGGAGTCATGTGGCGCAATGTCTTGTCAGTTTCGAGTTGGTGTTCCCACCATCCTTCTTCAATATCATGACGCACGTCCTAGTTCATCTAGTCAACGAGATTGTCATTCTGGGCCCCGTATTTCTACACAATATGTTCCCCTTTGAGAGGTTCATGGGAGTCCTAAAGAAATATGTCCGTAACCGCGCTAGGCCAGAAGGAAGCATCTCCATTGGCCATCAAACAGAGGATGTCATTGGGTTTTGTGTTGACTTCATTCCTGGCCTTAAAAATATAGGTCTTCCTATATCGCGGTATGAGGCGGGACTGACTGGAAAAGGTATGCTTGGAGGGTACTCAATAATATGCAGGGATGGGCATTCTTGGTCTCAAGCACACTACACAGTTTTACAGAACTCTACTTTGGTGACCCCGTATGTCGATGAACACAAGAACAGTCTGCGCTCCAAACACCCGGAGCAGTGTGACGACTGGATTACATGTGAACACATCATGACTTTCAGCAGTTGGTTGGAAGCACGTCTCAGAGGTTTCAACACTGTTTGTGATGAGCTGTGCTCGTTGTCCAGGGGACCATCTTCGACTGTATTGACTTACAAATGATACGAGATAAATAGGAATACATTTTACAGGATCGGCCAAGATCAAAAGAGCACCAACCAAAACAACGGTGTCCGCTTTGATGCAGCAACCAATCGGGGAAAGGACGCATATTATGGTTACATAGTGCACATATAGAAACTTGACTATAGACATGATTTTAAGGCCCCTTTGTTTAACTGCAAATGGGTCAATCTGTCAGGAGGCAGGGTACAGGTAGACCCATAGTACGGAATGACAACAGTGGATCTGAACAATCTTTGGTAAACTGATGAACCTTTCGTCCTAGCCAAAGAATTATCGCAGGTTTTCTATGTGAAGGATATGTCAACCAAACCGAGAAAAAGAAAAGATAAGGAAGCGAACACATCATACGATGAGCCAAAGCACCACATAGTTCTTTCAGAAAAAAGAGACATCGTGGGAGTGTAGGGCAAGACAGACATGTCCCAAGATTATGAAAAGTTTCATGAAATTCCTCCCTTTAAAGTCAAGGCTGACCCAGGCACCCTGATAAACGATGAAGATTATCCATGGTTACGACGCAATAAGCAAAGGACACAAGCGATGAAAAAGTGAAGACTTTTCTCTCCACAACTATTATGATGATGCCTTTGATCTAGAATATCCATGTAACAGACGAGTTTCCACATGAAATCCTGATACTTTGAAAGAGATTGTCCGTTTTGTACACGAAGTGCGTCCAGTTTCTGCCGTAACCCTCTCTACTTTTTTGAACATGCTATGTGGGTGAAATGATGGTGCCACGACAACTTTCAACCTTTTCAGAGTTCATTTGAAATGCTTTTCAATTTCAGGGTCATTTAGCTCAACCAAATTAGTAAATGCATGAAAAATAACAGATAAAGTCAGAAAGGGTTGAAAATTGATGATGTGGCTTTGAATGGTGCAGTTTGAACATACAAAAAGTATGGAGTTCAAATAAGTTCAAGAAATGAAATCCCTTTGTAACAGATGAGTTTCCATATGAAACCCTGATGCTTCGAAAGAGATTGACCATTTTGTACACGAAGTGCATTCAGTTTTATCCGTAACCCTCTCAACTTTCTAGCACATGCTATATGGTTGAAATGATGATACCGTGCCAATTTTTCAACCTCTTCAGAGTTCATCTGAAGTGCTTTTCAATTTCAGGGTCATTTATCTCAAAGAATGAACTAATATAAAAAGAATGATCTGGAAAACTTTTATGAAATTCTAATAGCAAAAATAATAAACTAAAAGAATGAACTACAAAACTTTAATGAAACTCTAATAGAAAAAAGAATGAACTAGAAAACTTTAATGAAACTCTAATAGGAAAAGGAATCAACTAAAAAGTTTTATAAACCTCTAGTATTGTTGAAACTAAAATTATATAAAATTTATGCAACTAAAATTATCAAAGTATTTTCGGTCCAAAACATTATAAGCAAAAAGAAATTTCATAAAGAAATCTTTTTGTTAGAAACTTTAATAGCAAAAAGAATTATCGTAAATATTTCTTTTGTTAGAAACTAAAATAACAAAGACTTTTTTTAATATAATGATAAAACACAGTAATATTAAATAGCAGGAAAAAGAATCACTCCAAAATCTATTTTTATAGTAAAGTTAATCACAAACTAGTGATTCACACAAATTTCAAAGTATTTAAATTTAAACTATTCAAATTGGTAAATTAATGGCACTAACAAAAAGTCTGAAAAACAAGTAAGTATTTTGTTGTAAGTAGAAAAAACTAAAAAACTAAAAAGATGCCGCCTACTGGGCCACCACGGCCTGCATACGACTAGAAACCCGCTAGTTGGGCCAGGATGCAGGCCCGCAGTAGGCCCAGTAGGCCCACAGGCCCAGAGAGTGGATTTAGGCCCGTAAGCCTGCAGTAGAGAGGAGCTCGAAGTGGTCGGCTCGGCAGGGCTTATAAACCACTTCGAGCCTCTCTCGGCTAGCAAGGTGGGCCTAGACATCCCACCGCACCGCGGCAGTTCCAGTACACGACCTTTGGTCCCGGTTGGTGGCGCCAACCGGGATAAAAGGGTGCCTTTGGTCCCAGTTCTTAGCACCAACCAGGACCAATGTCCCCCTTTTAGTCTCAGTTGGTGCCATCAACCGGGTGTAACATCCCCAGCATCACCCTACAGTGATCTCCTCTTAATCATGACAAGTCATCATCATTGCAATGCCTGATCACAGTGGTGAAACATCTTATTTCAAAATCCTTATCTGAATTCAAATTCAAATGCAAGGACGCTGCTCTTAGGAAGATGGCGGTTGCATTCAAGAACCACAAGATTCGTGAATGGGCCAAGTACGTCAACGGAGGAAGGAAGACTCCAGTATTTGAGGGAACACTAGACAACCAAAGTGCTCATTGGGATGATTTCGTGAAATTCAAGGATTCGGAATTATCTAAGGAACGGTCGAGAATAAACAAGGCCAATGCCGCAAAAAAGGATAAGTTCCATAAGCTGGGGCCAGGTGGCTATGCGGTGGGAATGCCTAAGTGGGATAAGTCTGATAAAGAGATGCTGGATGCAGGTGTCACTCCAGAAACATTGAGCTGGCCCCCTAGGTGCAGGACTTGGTTCTATGCGCATGGGGGGGAGTTGGACCCGAAGACAGGCAAAGTTTCGAAGAAGACATGTCTGGACGGAGCCGAAGATAAGCTACTTGTTGCAATATAAGAGGCTCGATCGGGGTTGTTCGAGCCCAACAAAGAGAACGACGAGCTTACGCGTGCCCTGGAAATCCTGAACACCCGGGAAGAACACGAGGCATGGGCGCTATTCCGTGGTATGAGGGGTTTTCGGAATGGAACGCCGACTACAGAACCCGTGCGAGAAAGAAGATTGCGGAGGAGAAGAAGAGGAAGATGGAGGAGGAGAAGAGGAAGCTAGACTATGAACACCTTCAAGGCCTAGAATCAGCGCACACGGACTTGGCAGTCAAATTCCAGCGGCAGCATGAGCAGATCGACTCACTTAGCTAGCAAAGGGGGTCTCAGCAGCCAGCGGATGATCCACCTTTGGATAGCACCGTCCCATCCATACCTAGAAGCAGCGTGGGTTCCGCCCCGGGCGACGCATTGCTGGAAAGCTACCCACTGGATGACATCATGGAGAACACTAACTGCGAGCTACACTTCAAAATGAATAACATATCCATGAAGGTGGCGGACGCCCTTGCTTTTACAAATCCCCCCGAGGCAACCTTCCATTGCAACCCGATTCCAGCGGGCTATGCTCGTGTCTTGGTTGATGAGGTGGTGGACCAATATTCGGGGCTAGAGCTTGACATTCCTGGAGGTGACGATGAGCACACACTAGGAGAGGCCAACCATCGTATCATCCTATGGAGAAAGGATTGCATTATCTTTCGAAGGCCACCGGCACTGCGTCATCCGACTCCTCGTCGCAGTCCGCCACCGAGTCAGCAGACTCCCGCTCCTCCAAGTCCACCAACGCGTCAGGCCACTCCTCCTCCAAGTCCGGCACAGCTTCAGGCCACCACTCCTCCTCCAAGTCCGGCACAGCTTCAGGCCACTCCTCCTCCTCCAACTCAGCCAAGTCAGCCGTCTTCACCGCCTCAGCAATCACGAAAGAGAGCCGCCTCAGCTATGGTGCATAGCGGTACAAGTCGACATAGTACTGGAGGTACAGGCGGAGGCAAGCGATTTCAATATGGTCCAAGATTCGCGCCTCTTCCGCAGAGGCCTTACGACAAGTACGAGGAGGAAAACGTAGCCATATCGAAGGCCGAGGTGGAAGCCCATTTTTCACCGAAACCGCCACCGCTGCCAAGGGAGAAAGTGCATGTGGAAAAGATTGACCACTTCATTCGTATGGCTAGAGCACCAGCTCCCAAGCCTGTTGACACAGACTATGAGCGCCACATCAAGAAGTTAAATCGAGCACATCTACAGAAAGAGGCGAGCTCGAGCTCGAGCAAATCAGCTGGCAAAAGGAGCGGTAAAACCGTTCCCCAGCTGGGAGAACAGGCGGCGCAATCAATCCCCCCGCTTGTTGTGCCAACAACACATGAGAGTAGGCGCGCCCAATATTATTGTGGGCAAACCGTTAACGCTCCCGGGGTGGGCGATGTGGTAATAACCGAGGAGCATATTGCGCAGGCTGAATCGATCGGGATCACTGTTGGACAACTCCTCGATATCGAGCCCATGTCTCCAACTAGAGAGGAGGAAATAAAACGGAAATATGCCCGGGGCCAACCTTTGGTCGAGCCAGAGGAGGTCCATAAGCTCCCAACGAGAATGTATGAATTGCATCAATGTTACAGGGACATTACCAAGATTTCCAATCGAGAGTCCCTCATGGCGAATGTCAACAAGGATCATTACTACCATGAGAAAGCTGTGACCGTTGAGTATTCAAAACTATTTCAGCTATACAATCAAGATGCACTTGACAAATCTATCGTGAGTTGCTATTGTCTCTAAGTGATTTATTTTTGTAATTTAAGTCTCAAGCTAGCTGTAGTGATCATTTTGATCAATCATTACCTGTAATTATCCTCACTATATTCTTTTCTGTGGTATTATGCAGGATGAATATTTATGAAATGAAAAAAGGTGGACGCTATGGCATTGGGTTCATTGACCCAAATACCATTAATGAATACACATGGAAAATAGATCCATATCACGAAAAAAGTGTAGAGGAAAGCATGCTACAGTTCTTCAAGGAACTCAAATACAATGAAGATATACTACTTCCTTACAACTTCCAGTGAGCCACACTGTATTGTACTACAAATTATGTTTTTCCCTACTAGCTAGCTACATGTTTTTGCTTACATATGCCTGCTTAATTAAGACATGCAAACGTGTGTGCATGCAGATTTCACTGGATCTTGTTAATCATTAAAGTTGATGAAGGAATAGTTGAAGT